>NC_072870.1:7545192-7852980 GCF_028858705.1 Grus americana | reverse complement strand
GCTATTGTGGAGATATAATTACTTTTCCAAAAGGAATGAATCTCTTAAGTGACTGTGTAAAACAAGTTGACCTGTTTAGACAGTGTTTAACTCCTCCTGGAAGCAGGTTCTTCTGTGGTACAGACTTTAAAAGAATTTATTGCCACCGGAGAGAGCAAAGAACAAGAGAGCGCTTTGCTTTGCTGCAGTCAGCCTTTCATGCTGGCTACATCCAAACCCTGTCTCCTTCATGTTCATCATCAACTTTCTAACACTAGAGAGACAGACCATGGACTTCCCCTGCCACCTATGAGACTCTGTTTCAGAAACAGCAACTGTAGTGTCTTGCTCTGATGTAGCTGTTCTGTGGATCTAGTTTAAGTTTTCTCAAAAGTTGTCATTTTAAACAATGGAAATGCATCATGTTACCAACATCCTTCCTGCCCATTTTCACCTTTTTTTTCCTCCCAGAGTTCTAACATCTTCCCTGGGACATAGGGATATATTATATCAGGATGTGGGTATCCAATAATCCAGTATGTGATGAAGCACTTATGCTGTAGTCCTGTGATCGACGAACGGCTCTTACGTTTTGAGAGACTAAGCAGAACAATGAAAGGAAGTGCGTGTGTTTGGAATTTAGGGTCCTTCCATTTAGTCTCCTTAAAATTGTCTCAAATGATGATTCCCACCAGGGCCACCAGGCGCATCAGGACCCAAAGGGCCACCAGGACCTATTGGAGTCCCCGGATCACAAGTAAGGGGCTTTGTGCTTTGGGGCTGAGGGGCAGAGTCGGGGTTAGGTGTGAAACATCTCCTCATTGCACAAAGAGGGCGAGTACTTCATAAGTCTTAGGTCTCGTGTTTTGTTCTCCATGACATTCTCTGATTTTAATACCTTTTTTTCATTCTGAATTGTGTTGAGAGGTTGAAATGGTTGTGCTTTCCAGATTTTCCCCTAATGATAACAATACATCTTGCTGTTGCTGTGTCAAAACACTTCACTGTGGCCTGAGTTGATGCAAAGGACCTGACATGGGCTTTACTAACACAGTGATAGAAAAATACTACATTTCCTGTGGCGCACATAAAAAGAACAAAAAGGCATCAATGGGAATTCACCAATTCACCAAAGTGAATTTGTTAAGCCTACTTTTTCAGAAATAGCACTTTCTATTCAAGAAAAATGTCATAGATTCCCATCAGTTTGATTATTTATCGATACAAAAATTTTGGAGGGGGGAGATAATAATGGAGTGTGATAAACTCAAAAGAATTTATGGTAAAAGAAGGGCAAAGTGCTCACATGGAAAAATCTGGTTAAATGGAAAGAAGCAAAGTCATGATGAATAGTGAATTGCCCAACTACTCAAAACTGTGGTTGGCTGATACAAAGGGACTCCAGTTTCCGGAAGAGTATTACTTAATGTGGATGTAAACCAGTAACATCAACTATTTCAAAGGAATCTAGCATGACTAAAGAGATAAAAGTGACTGAAGAGCACAGAGAGAGAGAAAGGTTAAGTAACTTAGCAGAAGGATGTAACTTAGATCCTGATAAGAAGAGGTTTGAAATTGCTAGAAATAGAGAAAGGAGATTTTTACTATGTATTTATTAATCACTTTGAAGAAGCAACGGACAACAGGTTAGTGAAAGTTTGCCAGTGTAGCAGAATCGTTTCAATTAGTGAATGCTCTGGAGAACAATGAGGAACTCCAGATAGATATGAACACAGTGGGAAATTTGGCAGCAAAATGACAGAGGCAGTTTAACATCATTAAATATAAGGTAATTCACAATTCATAAATAGGTTCTGTAGTAGAATCTGGCTTTTTCACATGCAGCACACATTATAAATCTTTTGTTTTTTACAACAGATTTGTGGAATTCAGTGTTCTTGAGCATCCCCATGTAATCAGACACTGAAAGTCACTGTTGAGAGCTGTGAAGAGCAAATGATGCTTATGGACACTTAAGCTTTGTTCATGCTGCATGTTTGACACAGGGCCAAGTCTGGTTTGTGCCCTACCTTGTTTGGCAGCCCTAGTTAACCTCCTAAACCAGGCCTGAGTTTCTGAATCTTTTGTGGGCCCAGAGGAGACGTAGCTAAGCTGGAGGCCAGGTCACTGTGCAGCTTGGTGGGGAGCTGGTGGGGCTGACTGCAGGCAAGGAGCAACGTGTTAATGGTGAGCGCTGCTGCCTCCCAGCCGAAACTGTGAGTGCTCCTCCTTTAGACCCTTACAACACTTACGTCCAAACTTAACCAGATGTTGAAGCCCCTCACAGCTATGCCTAGAAACCCCATTTCTCTGGGTGCTGAGGTGGGGGTTTCTGGGGGCTGTTGTTAAACAGGTTGGCTTAAATCACCAGTGGTCTGGAGCAGAGAAGTCGTCTCGTTTGCTGCAGTCTCCAAGGCGATGTGCAAGTCATTTGAGGTGGAAAAAAGCATCTTGCATATGGTCATGGGGAGCTGACACGCTGCACAGAAACAAACAATATTCTTCTCTCCCTGTCTGGTTTATAGCTGTGGCTTCGCTGGGTGGATAAGTTAAGAATTTGGATTGATTTCTACAAAGCAGTTCAATTAGTAGAAATCAGGAGACTATGCCCTTCTTATCCGTTGGTGACTGTTTTATAGATTTATTCAACCCAGGGAGCAAAATTATTAGTAGAGATTGAGCTTAATTTGAAAATTGTTTATTAGGGTGAGTGAATAGCTTCAAAATAATTTCCACTGCACAATCCAATTAATTTCCAGGTATGTATGCTTACTCATGCCACCCACTGAGGCAATTACGAAGAGGGGGAAAGTAGTGGGGATTTTTAAGCTAACCATACTATCTGTGTATTAATTTCTTCTTGGTAACTGAGAACAAGAACTATCCTGTCATACTAGCCCCTTAAAATGTTACATCAGTAGCCTGCAGTGCATTAAACGACCCAAATAGAGGGACATGGAGAAACTATGGGGCTCAGGATATCTGCAAACAGAGCTTCCATTGTTGTTGCTTGAGGGTAAAAGAGAATCCAGCCCAATTGCTTAATGGGCGTATGAGGTTTTCGGGAGTTGAGGATCACTGGGAAATGTATTCACTACACCTACACAAAGGAGGCACAGTAGATATTAATTCCTTCTTGTTCTGCATCTCTTCTAGGGCTTACCGGGCTCTCCAGGACAACCTGGGCCAAAAGGCTCCAAAGGAGACCGAGGAGAGAGAGTAAGGTTTTACATACACAGAGAGATTCCCAGCAACATCTGGGGTGATGCCTCAGAAATTGTATACAGCATAGGTCTTTCAAATTCTGTGAGACTACAGCCATGAACAATTTTAAATGTAGAGTTTCTAGGTCTTCTGCAAGAACCAAGATGAGGGTTTACTGTACAGATAAAAGGGTTGAATTGCTTGCAAAGTCTGGTGTTCCCTAAAGAGATTCAGGTAGCAAATACATGGTATATACAGACTTGTGAAGACCAACTTTCTTCTGCCAACCAAAGCTCTTTAGCATGGAGTATTTTGAGTGGTCTAACTGAACTCTTCTTTCCGTGGCAATAAGGCAGTAAAAGCTCATCAGACTTTTCCTGAACCAAAGCCATTCCCCAGGTCAAATGATGTTCTTAATATATTTGGAATGCTTAAATCATGTTCTTAATATGTGTGTGTGTGTGCTATACCTCCACCCTTGATGGGTTGTCCAGTGGTAATAACTAAGCATAGAAAGAAGGGCTGTTTGGGTATTATTTCCAAACTGTTGAAGTTTAGGAAATACCAGAGAAAAATCTAACAAGGATATAAACGTGTCAGATTCCCTGTCCAGCATTCAAGCACCAGGAAGAGTTTCAAAGTGGTATTTGGGCCTTCAGCTGCTTCTGTTCAGCTTACTCTCCAAAAGGCCATGGTCTTTGAAATCTCCTCTGAGAGACACTAGGAGCACAAAATCAATTGAGAATGTACGACGTGGCGGAGGATCATTCAGCAGTTAGATCTGCAAACTGTAGAAGTGGGCACAGATGGACTGTGGACAATCACTAAAACCCTAGTGTGGAGCAAAGTCAAAGAAAGGAAGAAAGATAAAGAGAAAAATATTGGCTGGTACCTCTAAAATAACGGATGTCTGCAGTGGTGGCTGCGTTGTCACAGCCTTATGCCACAGCCGTAGGAAACCAGTTCCCTTTTCTTCCAAGTGCCACTTTTACCATCACATGGAGGTGAACGTGGAGGTCACCACCTGTAAATGGGTGGCTGTAGATGACGTCCTTCCTCCATATGGCAGCATCTCCTCTTCTTCATTTCTGCTCACTCTTCCAGTCCAAAAGACAGAGGGATGTCTGAAAGAGCTAAGACAGACAAATGCAAATCGGTTAACTCCAGTTTGATGACTTCCCAAATTCATGAGAATAACCAGCAACAGACTTAAACTATATTCCTCTGTCCAGACTGTGTGCAAGGAGAGCAAGTCCAGGTGGCTTGTTGCATTTCCTCCTGAGGCACTTCACGCTAAGAAGCAGGGGTATCTGAGGATGGACCACGTATGCTTTTAAAATGGTCTTTGCATATTGTTTTGGGTGCTTGGTCTCTGTTCTTACATAAGAAATCACTTGCACCTCCCTGAAAGATAGAGACCATTTTAAGTGACTGCTAGAATTTTTTTAATAACGGTTTTCTTGTGCAGAGCAGCCACTTTGTGCATGTATTTGCTTTACTACTAGATTAGAGACTGATGCATTTCTGGTACTAGAATTTAAGATTCTGATAGAGAGCGAAACCTGAACTGATGAGATTTCAACACAGGTTGCAGCTCATTGCCATTAAATGTTAATTTTCAGTTAAAGTTAAAAAAAGAAAAGGGCATGGTATATGGCAAAATGTCAAGTTTCCATTCAGGAAACTGATAAGAGTTCTTCCTCAATGATTCATTTAACATTTTCTTTTAGTTTGTGGTTGATCATATTGCTAAGACCAAACTTATTTTGAAACAAAAGCTTTGTTGCATTCAGTACAGACAAATCCTTTAGACTTTGATTTTGCTCCCTCCCTGCTAGATATTCAGAATTGTAACTCTCCTCCTAGGTTTGGGACAAATGAGATTTTAAAGTATCAGAATGTCTTGCTGAACAGAAAAAATAAATTCTATTTCCTGTCCTTCCTCTGTTAGTGTGGAAAGTGAAGCCGATTGCTTTTTCTGGCAGAATTTCTGTAGTATGTTTTGTGTGCTTTTTGTCTTTTGTGAGTGTGGATTTGAATGCTGGTTTTGACAACTACATGCTGCAATTTTGGGTTTGGTGGATACAAATTAGAGCTAGCTTTACACGGAGCAGAGGAGCTGTGCAGCTGCAAAGAAAAGCAGAGGAGGATTTACAGTATCTGTTGAGATTCGAGAAAATGTTTTATACATTCTTCCTGCTTAATCTCAGAGAGAACAGATGTAGAAGAGACCTGAAGCAGTCTGAGCGCATCCCCTGGCTGGCACATCTATATGTGTGCCACTCACGATCAGCCTCTGTTCATCTTAAACAGTGCCGGTGAGGGATACACCACAGGCAGTCTGCAGAGGTACAGCTAGTGAGGGCCTGGGATAAAAGCTATTTCTAACATCCAGCCTAAATATCCTTTGATCCCCTTTAAGCTGATAACATCCTTTCCCGTTCCCCCTGGACACAGAGAACAGTCTGTTTATGTATTTTGAGTGCATTGTTATGTCTCCTCTCCGTGATTTGCTGCTTGCCTGTGCTTTTTCCCAGGCCTTACTCCCTCCAGTGCAGAATCCAAGTGTTTCCCTTTGAAGATGCTCGGAGCACCTGACAAATTGGGCCTTCCTCCCAGCGCTCTTCATGTCGATGTGGGCCTTTGTCTCGTGCTGGCTAGCTGCTCGCCGAGCACTGTACAGCTCACCGTAGTAATGGTTTTTAGATGCCCAAGGCCCATTGATTTTATACAAAGCAGCAGTTTGATGGACACAGTAACAAAGCAGCTCTCCCTTTCTGGCAAATACTACAAAAAGCTGCAGCCAGCTAGGTAGTTTTTGGGGGGGGGGAGAAAGGATGAGGATGTTTCTGTGTATGTCTAGGGGAGAAGAGTCAGGTTTAATATGTGGCTGTTTCATCAATGGATTTCTAAACATGCTTTTAAATTTTGCCACCTCTTCCTCAGCTCCTGCTTTCTCATGAAATAATCTCTAACTGTTCTGCTGGTCAGGGATTCTGCCCTGCCCCAGCGTGCTCCAGGGTGGGAAACCAACGCTGCAGAGGAAAAACGGGGAAAAAAGATGCTCAGTTAGATGGCATTTCGTTCTGACCCAAACCAACACATACCATTTCAAAATCGGAGGGGGGGGGAAGCAACCCACTGAGAACAATGTGAAAATTAGCACAGCATGAAAGAGAAACAAACCAACCAAGACATCGTACCTGTGTTTTGATCAGTAGCTGTCGGGGTTGATGCAGGGATATGTGTGTGGAGCAGGACACAGATTAAATCAGTGCTCTGCTGTCTGGGACAGCATCACCCCATCAGTTTTACTAGAGAGAAGAATGCGGTATCTGTGTAAGAAACAAATCTCCGGCCAAATTCCTTCCTGGTATAATGTAACTGACTGCTGTCAAGTACAAAAAAATTGCTAATCGTCTTACTGAGAAGGTACTGAGCTGAGCAGCTCTGTATGAAATCAAACTTCTCCAAAGTGTGATGGGATTTAGAGCTGATACTTGACAGAAAACGGTGACCCTCTTTTGCTGTCTCTAAGTGATAATGTCAAGGGAGAGGAATTTTTTTTTCATATTATCCCAAGTGTAAGGTTTTTTTCATTAAGCCATCTCAATTCCACTAGTAGATCTTACACTATGTTCTTGTCAAATGGAAAAATATCTCCTAATGACACTTACTTTATTTCCAACAGGGCCAAGCAGGTCTGACTGGAGAGAGGGACATTAAGGGATTTCCTGTAAGTGATGTACTTGCGGGTGTGTGCAAGACACAGATGGGTTTGGTGCCTGCCTGGCACCATAAATGCCACCTAGCTGGACTGCAGCTGGTTCAACCAGCTTGCTCAGATGCAACACTTAGGTCAATTGTCTCCAGCTCAGACATTTCTTTGACAGGCAACCTCACCTTAATGTATTTCTCTGCAAATGAAGCTTAGTCTTCCTGCATGTGAAGCATAGTGCTGAAACACTCTGAAGCAGAGCAGACATGCTTTGCAGATTCCCCTCTAGCCAAACGTGGGCAGACAGAAGGCCCCTCCGTGCCCCGTGAGGGTCCTGGCACTACCAGAGCCCAACAGTGGGCACCGTTAAATGACTCAAAGTATATCAGCTGCTCTCAACTCTCTCTTGCACCTTGGTCTGCCACACTGAGCTGGAAACCCTTTAATCAGATTAAGAGATGTGTCCAAATGATTTCTTGGCAATACCTGAACAGATGCACACAGGAGATGTCTGCACTGGCACATATGGCCAGGGTGCAAACAAACTGGTGTAGATGATGGTTAGCTGAAAGTGAGCTAGTGGAGGAAGTTGGGGTTTGGTGTTTTTGGTTTTTTTTTGGCTGGCAGCATCCAGAGAGGTCCTAGGTCCTCTGGGAGGTTTCTCGTCTCTTCCTTAAGTCCACCTCATCATTTCCTACAATTCAGACACCCTTTTCTTCAGTCCTTCCTCCTATATCCACCCCTGGTTTGCAAGTATCTCAGGGATGTCCAACAAATTTGAGGAGCCCAGGCATTTCCACTCTATTTTATTCACCAATTTGTTAGCCTTGTTTTTATGTTTCGCTTGTGGTTTAATCTCTCCATGTCATGTGTTCTTTGGGAAATGCATGAACTTCCTGGTTAGAGGGGAACAGCAGACTGATATTCACAGTACACAGGGATCTTTGTTCAAGAAAAGCTTAATGAGTATCTTCAGAGGCAGAAAGTGATGTGACTAATTAATGAAAGCAGAATGGAGGATTTATGTTCCAAATCAAAGATGAACACATGTTGGAGGGGAGCAGTATTTTTATCTCAGTGTTTTAGCCTAAAGCATTACACAGTGAGTGCTTCAGGAGATGTTTATAGCCTTCTTGTGGGCCCAGGCCATGGGAGCCAGCCCCTCCTGCAGCTTGGCCGCTCCTGACCTAGTTCTTCAGTGTTAGAAATGGTAACGAACCTCCTGGGAAGCTGGTGGGAGCCAGGACAGCACTCACGAGAGCACTTTGGTCCTTGGCATTACATGCCCAAGAGTCAGTTTGGTTTCTGCTGGTGAAATGCTTCTGCCTTTGAGCCTGTGGAGGAAAGGGATGCAAATGATCCTGGACAGGGTCTTCAGTCACATGAGAACAAATTTCTGTTTCTTATTTGTTTTAGGGTGAACCAGGCAAGAAGGGTGAGGAAGGTGACAAAGGTGCTGATGTAAGCATGTAGTTCTACTGTTGTTTTACTTTCCTTTTTTGTCTCTTCACTGTCCTTCAATCACATGCCCTTTGGCAGGTTGGTTTGTGAGGGAGCAAGGGTCGTGCCCACAGTTGAAAGTGCAGAGCAAGCAATGATGTGAACCTTAGATTTGAACTTACTTAATACATGCTAGAAATCCTGATCTTTGGGGTTTCCTTGGCCATGTTGTCAGCTGCCCTTCTCACCGTGCTCTCTGTCCCCTGTGGTTGTTCTGCCACACAGAGCTGCCACAAGGTAAGGAATTACCCCCCCCACTGTCCCTCCCACATGCTCAGGGGCAGACTGGCTTCCAGAAGACAGCAAATTGCATGTGCAGTGTTGGAGTTCTCACAGCTCAGTTCTCCCACCCTAAAATACTTCCCACCATCTATCTGTCCCTGCAAGACCTTATCTAAGGCAATGGGGCAACAAACTACAGCCTGAGTGTATGTGAAAGTATGTGGAGAGGCTTCAGGCAGTATGTGTCCCAGCTAGGAGCTCTCAGAGGCAGCATGAGATCCATCAGGATGGGCTTGTGTGCCACTCTTCCAAGATGGTGCTCGCCACATGTCCCAGTTTCCTGGTGTAACAACGTAGAGAAAGCCCAGGTAACTCACTGATGTTCAGAATAAATATCTGACAAAAGCAAAAACCCATTTTCCAGGTAGTTCAGCATAGTCGTTAACGCAAGTTGCACGGTATGAAAGTTTGACAGGAATATACACCCTGGGTTTGGCCCACTGCAGAAGTAGGAACCAAACTGAAAGGCATGGCTTTGGGTCAGAGGCTCTGCAAACATGGGGTATAACTGAGGAGTTTTGCTTTAAATAGGGGTTTCTCCTGCATTCCTACTTAACCCTTGTAAGTTATTTCCTCTTCTACATCTTTTCTTTTTTAAACATCCACACTGCATAATTTGGTGTCACGGAGGCAACATTATGAACAAGCAGCCTATTCCGCAACATAGTCCAATGTTAGTTTTCTTCTCCTTCTTGCAGGGGGAAGGTGTTCAACAACTTCGGGAAGCTCTGAAGATTTTAGCCGAGCGGGTATTAATTCTTGAGCACATGATAGGAATTCATGGTAAGCATCACTATGGTTTTGTTTTCTAGACAACTGGGGGCTCTGTTCAGGCAGCTGCTTGATGGTTAAACATCCTCCCAGTCTCCTAAGCTCTCTGTCTAGTATCTGTTTAGGCCAGGTTTTCAAAACTAGGTACCCAACATGATCCTTAGAACTGTTGAGGACTTGGAGCTTCCACCAACCATACTAGTTACGCTGGCTTTACAGTAGCAGGTGAAATGACCCCCCGCAGTAATTTTTATTACAACTCAGAGAGCCAAGTCATGAGCAGCAGCTCAAGCCACGTGGCACAGCTCATCTACTAGCTTCCCAGGGAGCTGCTCATTTCAAGTCTGTAGGCCAATCATTTAATCCTGTTGATAGTGTCTTCCAAGTGGCTTCAACACCACTGAGGCCTTTGCCTTGTGTAGCACTATATTTTACAGAGAAACCAAACAGTGCTACATGTTACCCTGAAAACCAGTGATCCCTGAATGTCTTGTGATTATAACTTACATAAAACCTATTTTCACAATCAGATTTAAAGAAAGTCTCATGTGTTTTTCATTCAGATAGCTTTCTAAGTTTTCTGTTGAGGCTATTTGCTCTCTCATCACTGGTATGGTGTGTGGCATCACCCCTTAATGCACAGGTTCTTCCCTTAACCAGAGCGTGGGTTTGTGCAATTGTCACAGATCAAACTTCTCCCTCTGGGGTACTTGAGGCTGACTTACTGCACTGTAAGAGATGCACTTTAAGATGCCAGGAGTCCCTCAGAAGCCAACACAGTGCTAAAATTAAAATGCCGTTGAGCACTTCAAAGCCAAACCAGTGTCAGTGCATGGTGCTGTGTTATATGGCTGCACTGGCTTGGGCAGCTACACTGCTCTTCGTTGTTGAATGGCCATGTGTCTTTTAGAGGCCCAAAGTGCTATTTCCAGAAGCAAGAGGCAGCAATAGCTTAAGCTTTTCGGGAAATCATGAATCACAAACCCATGAGTTAACCACAGTCACCCTGACCTTACCTCTGCATTAATCCTAGTTTGCTTCATATTTTCATTGGATTTCATACACCAAGGGCAGGGTTTTTATGCTGCTTTGCTTTGCAATGGTGGAGGCACCAGGAAGGTGCCCAGTAGATCAGCCAGGCAGCAATCCATGCCCAGCCTGTGCGTTCTGTGGGGAAGGGGAACCCAGTCCATAAGCATGGTGCAGCGTATTTACAGGCCCCATGACTTGGCCCTCCATTGTCTTTGTACCTTCATTTGTACTAGTTTAAAGCAAAATACCAGCTCTTCAGGAAGCTTCTACAGACACTGGGGCTTGGGCTAGGGGATTCATGCAACTTTGCCCCTGCAGAACTGCCTGGTTTATCTATTTTATACATTGTCGGTTGGCAATACAGCAGCAATGGGGCATGCACTGCTGTTATTTTGAAACAGCCATTTCAGCAAACCTTTTTTACTGACATAAATGTATTTTCTCAGGTTGGAGATGAGTTATTTATACCCCTGTATACCTCTATAACAATGTAACTGCATCAGCAATAATAGCTGGTTTTTAATTGTACAGTGTAGTTAAGGCTATGTTTAAACACCTATGTTGCATGACTGTATATAAATAGGGGGATTTTAATCCAATAACAGTATAGATAATAATATTATTATTCTGTGCTTTTTGAGATAGTTCCAGTCTTTAAATTAAGACATATTTTAGGCCCTACAAAAAATACTTTTTAGAAAGAGAACTTGGACAGTAAGGCATTTTTTTTCCTTGTGCAATTGTATTCATCCCTCTATGTGTACATGGTTTAAAAAAAAAACAAAACACCAACAGAAAAAGACATAAAATAACAAAACAGAATTTCCTTGAGCCCAGACCTCCCTGCAGTGAAAGCCACCACACAGGTTTAAATCACTCGGCATCAACTATCTGGTCATGTTCCCACTGTACGTGTTAAGGATTTTACCACAGGTTCCTGGGCAGTCCAACTCAGCCCAGCTTTAAAGACCCACGCAGAAATGCCGATCGCATGCTCTCATTTTCCAAAGAACCTTCACAATCAGTGTGGTTTCCAAAACCACAGCCACCCAAGCAACAAGGCAAAACATACCAGCAAACAAACCTCTTCTCTGCAATGGGAGGCCAGTTCGACATTATCTGGCCTAGCGAACCAGAGAGCAGC
Organism: Grus americana; assembly: GCF_028858705.1. NCBI lineage: Eukaryota > Metazoa > Chordata > Aves > Gruiformes > Gruidae > Grus > Grus americana. The sequence continues at coordinate 7,841,350 of NC_072870.1, read as the reverse complement.
CCAGCAGGACACACAAAAGCCCAAATTGTTTCCTTCCAGCCAACACAGCACAAATCCTCCGGCAGCCACACGCTCACTTGAAACAGAAGTGCTGCCTCGTGGGATCCAACCAAGGCTGGGTGTCTGGCTTGCAAGGTTGGGCTCCTGGCAGGGAAACAAGCAAATGTCGATCTCTGAAGGCAAAAGGAAGAAGAAACTGGGGCATTAAAAATTATGAGGCAGCGTTGAGTTGACTGCTGGGAAAATAGAAGAGTGGTCATAGTCAAATGCGTATTTAACTTCGCAGGGCAGGACACTGTAGGTAGAGGTGTGTGTTACTGCGAGGCATGCTGGGAGAACAGACAGCCAATATTTATTCCCAGCTTTATTGATAATTTGGCTGTAGCCTAGGGTGGATCAATCCTTTGGTTCAATCTGTCCAGTGTCTGAAGATGTCCTCCTTACAAGGAGTGAAATGGTACTTAAAGCCCCAGGAGCATCACTTCCCAGTGACCACTTGGCCTCATCCTTCAGTAACAGGAGTCTGTAGGCAATGCTGAGTAGCAGCTATAGCCCAAGAAAGATTATAATCAATAAAAGAACAGCGCTTTATAAATGGAATTACAAATGAGAACAGGACCTGCTGGGCCACATGCAGTAGGAATACTTACCCCAAAGAGTTTAGACAGAGCAGAGGGAAAAGACCTAATATAGGAGTAGCGTGATAGCAGCAAACACGTACCTCGACAATTGCTTGCTGGATGGAAAGGCAAGAGGAGGGATGACACTTCTTCCAGAAGAGGTAGCATTCAGAAGGGCCCATTTACTCTTTCCTTAGCCTCCCCTTTTAAATAGCGCTCTCCCGTGGCTTTCTCTCCTTACAGACTCTTTATCTTCCATTGAGCCAGGCTCTGGACAAGACGTGATCCCGGGTTCCCCTCTGCGAACCAGCATCAAGATCAAGCGTGGAGGACCACAGCAGCCACAGGCCTACCAGATCCTCTCTTCACTGCTGGATGACAGTGAAGCCAAAAGGAGAAGCAATCGGATGAAGTAGGAGCATCTGCATGTTCTCTGTGCCTGTTCACCAGTTAAAGATACAGTATCCCAGTGCTTAATTGCGGAGTGCAAATGAAGCGGGTAGGAGGTTGCAGTGTTGGCAACTGCGTTTCCTTACCTGGCCAATACTATGCCCTTATTGCAGGGAATGTCTTATCCATAGCTCAGAGAGGGTCTTATGAACGTTTGTCTTGATTTTGTTGTTTTGCCTTTGGAATACGAGATGGCAGGTATCGTCAGAAGCTGTCTACAGAAATGACACGTCCTGACTGGGTCTCAAGAGTTTAATTCTCCCCTTGTTTCCTCACTGCCCTTGAAAGTTACTCAGTTAAAGCACTGCTTAACCGGCTGAGACAATCAATCCCATCTAGACTCAAAGCCAAGCCTTAGCCTTGTCCATTGATATAGTTGGTGGCATCCGCTTTTATGTGGTGGTATCATGCTGATTTCCAGGTGAAGATACCACTTCATAGGCCGTTAAGGCATGACCTGCAAGGATTTCTTTTAAGCAAAGAACAAATTGGAAAATTCAAAGAACATTTAAAACAGTTACTCTGAAAATTCATGTTACTCTTTGGACTTTAGCATCAAAATCTTGCTAATTGCATGTGAGTGGCATTATTTCCATCCATGGTTGGCTAAGCAAGGACTTTTGATGCAAATGTTCATGGCACCATTGACTTTCTATCTATCTTCAGTGAGATTAGACTGTTTCTGTGAAAATATAGAGCAGTTTGTATGAGATATGATGAATTGTGCAAGAATTTTCCCTTAGTGTTTTCAGCTTGTGCATACATCCAGAGATAATTCAGTTAAGTAGTAGCAATAACTATTAACAGAAAAGAATATTTAGCAATAATTTCTTAATCCTACATCAATAAGGAGAAATGTTTTCACACTGTTTTGTTTTTATCTTGTGAGTAAATCCTTGCCATTTGAGCCTGGAGACAGTGTAGTAGCAAACCACAGCCTAAGCAATTAGAGTCTATCTTGCACTGTGAGTTAAATACAAAGTCATTTTACTTTTTGCAACAACTTGTTATTTTGGGGGAAGTCCCAGGGTTAAGAAGTTGAGCCTGCCCTTCAGTGGCAAATGAATCACCACACCTGCTGTGCAAACCAAATCAGACAAGTTGACATCATTCATGTAGACAGTGATTTTTGTTAGAAAGGGCGAAACTAATCAACAGAACTGATGGTACTATTTTTAATTTTTTTTTTTTAATTCACACACCCCTCTCCACCTTGTTCTGACAGTTTTCAAATTCAGCCCTCGCTAAAAGTGAGCAAATTGAGTTTGCATTTGTCATTTTATTGTGTAAGTCAGGTAAATTGGTCACATTCTATCTGGTTCCTAGTGCAAGGTACAGCTGTCTGCACTGCTACAATATTTGTGTCAAAAGCTGTTGCAAAGACCAATAACTGTACGGTCCATGTATCAGCAACCCTTGTCACCCAAAGTGATCTTCCTAAGGCAAAACCAGAAGCATGTGGTACACTGGAAATGAGGATTAAAATGAAGGAGCTCTGCCAGCCCAACATTAGCCACACATTAAATTAACTTTCCATATATACTGTAAACATGGTAGACCTACAGAGACATCAGAACGTTCAAATCTTTCTTCTGAAGATCATTGTATTTTCAGAAATGAGCAGGTTGACTGAATTCACTATATGTCTTCATTTGGCCCTGCTCTTTAGAAATCCAACCATGTGTCCCAAAGCAGGTGAACTGGTGTAAGTGGTGCTGAGCAAACACCAGCAACTTGTCCTCATACAGAAGCTTTTTACTGCTGTGCAGGTAAATAATTAACAGCCTTGGTTTAAGCTGGCATGGAGGCTGCAGTAAATGCATTTCCTTGCCCTGCTTTTAATTCTCATGCTGCTTGGCTAATGCCGGTGGTGTAGCTCATTCAGCAGTCAACCCAGGTAGTTCAGTTGTACTTCCGTATGCGCAGGTTTTTCCTTTGGACATTGCAAAGAAACAAGACCAAAGCACTACAAAAGTCTGGGGAGTTAAAGAAAAGGTAACAGTCAGGTGCTGTCTTTCCCTAAGACTCCAACATTTGAAGTGAATGCAGAGCTTTCCCAAGAGCTGATGCTGCAGGCTCCAGCGTTCCTTTGCCTGCCTGCACTCTGAGCTGGAGCGTGATATAGTCAGAAGACAAGAAACAAGTAAAACTGCCCAAGTCAAGCAGGTTACTGACCTCAAGTAGTTTTCCCATATTAATAATTCTCACGGGAGAAGGAAGTAAAATCTCCTTGAATGCATCTTAGTTTCAAATCCAGCACTAACTCTAAATCCAGTGCTAACTCTAATGCCAGAATGTATATAAAAGATGCTGCGTTAACCCGGTGTCTTAAGGCTGGCAACCAGCTCTCAGCCTAAAAAACAGTCACAAATACAAACAGCTCAACTTCCCAACAAATAGTGGATGCCTGAAGTACTGTACAGCGGCCTGTGTGAGAGCAATCGCCTGTTGATGGACAGCTAAGCATGGTGCAGCCACTGATACATTCTTGGAATAAGCTTTCCATTTAAGAATTAAGTGCACAAAAAAAAGAGACGTTTCCCCATTTACAGGCTGATTACCATGTAGGACTTGAGATGTACGTGATTACCCCTTTGCTGAATCGGGACCATCTTGGTCTGGCTCACATGGACATTACATGACATAGCTGGTGGCTTCCAGGAGCTGACCCCTTATGCCTGCCAGTAGGTGTTGGAAAATCAGTCCCTGGAGACTGAGCAGAAATCCCGGTTCAGTTGAAACATGTACGCTGGGCAGGTTGGTGCTGACGACAGTCACTTGCCACGTAAAGGAAGCAGCCTCATAGCAGCTTCAGGAGCTAAACTAAGCCAAAGCAAGCTTTCAAAAGGGAAACGGCAAAATTTGGTTTCGCTGGTCCTATAGCTACAATTTGGGGAACAGGGAGTACAGTGAGGGCATTTTCATTTCCTGATGCTTTGGAGCCTTCACATGGAATTGAAAGAGATGTTTTTCTCCCTCCAAGTTTGTCTTCCTGAAGTCAAAGCTATTGCATTAGCTTGATGAGTGCTCTCTTCAAGACATTCATATTGACTAGGATTTCGGATTTTAAATTATTCAAAACAAATTACTGTCAAGATGAAAGGAAATTTAATGGAAGTTGTTTGCAATGAATCCTGCCAAGTCAATTGTCAAAAGACTGGTTAGGTTTGGGTTGCAACCATTTTAATGATCGGCTTTTCCAGATTTCTGTATGAGCTATGTAATTTTTTTTTTTTTTTTCCTCCCCACACTTCTTGCTTTATTTAGCTACATCTCTCTCCTGTGCGGTACTGTATCTTTAATTTGGGTGACAGTAGGATTATACCAAATGGACTTTCTCTCTCAGCTGGGGTTTCATTCCTCTCTATTTACAAAAGAGTTGGACCACACTGTTGGAGTTGAATTACGTTTTTTTACAGGTGAACACAGCCTCACATGCTGACACCAATGATCTTCATGACTAAGCAAACCACTCCAACCACATTTCCCATCTTAGGCAGGATACCAAGGTTCATTTTAGCCAGGTCATATAACGCATCTTGCCGTCTCTATGTAACTTAGAGAGTGGATTTATTTTGAATGCGTGCTCATGTAGAAATATATTTTAATTGAAATGTTTAGTGCTTTATCTTACATGCATACTGTGCAATACCATAGTGTGTTCTTTTCTTTTTTTTTTTCCCCCAAGACTTTTTTGAAATTCTTAATGTTTCTCTGAGCTCCAATGTGTTTTTGACTTGGATCGGTTCTGGTAGTAGTAATGCATTTTCCTTGCCTTGAGCTAACCAGAAGCAGCAGCACATTGCACAACCAAAAAGCTTTGCAATTTGTGCACCCTCATCTTCACCAGCAATCTGGTACACCTGGGAGGCGGAGAGTGCTTCTCTCCAGAGTATCTAATTTGCACTTACTGTAACGAATTGATAGCAACCCGGGGAAATCAGAATAAACTAGAGAGAAGAGCCCTCACCTGCTCCCACCAAACTCCACAGTAATTTTGCCATCGACTTTCAAAGGAACAGGCCATAAAAATGAGATCCAGACCTTCAGCTAGCACGGACGGGTGCTGCTTTCAGTGGAGCAGAGCCAACGGCTCACAAGCAGCTTTCTGAGAGTTTGGCTCTGGGATTGGGGTTCGCTCCCAGTCTCTGCAATGAACTATTTTAACGTAGGAACCTGACCACTGTGACAAAGGCTTCTAAAAGACAATCAGTTTCTGGAATTACTTCTCAATACAATTTATTGGAAATCCATTCTCCTCCACATTTACACCTTCTGTCTTATTTGAGATTACATTCCATTCTCGTGTTTGGTGGTACAGGGGTTTAAACTACTCGCAGTTTCTGTGATTGAGTTGAAACCAAGCAATTCAAAGGTGCTATAATTGTCCACAAAGCACATTCCCATTCGCAGAAGGAAATGTTAACTTTTTCACTCGTTATTTTACACAGTATTTTTTTATTTATATCAGTGTGTTTCGTATGTGTGCAAACGGACCCAGCTTCTCTCATTGTAATAAGCTTTACAACCATTTGGTCTTTTATAGGGCAGCCATACGCAGTATCTTGCAATCGTGTAATTTCATAACTTAGAGCAAGAATAAATCTCATCTGACACGATGAACTCATTTATGGCAGGCTCTAATGTTTGTTGTAAACACAACCCATTTGTTCCACCTCTTGCATGGCTACTTATCTGTTTTCATATTGCTATGTTATTGTTCAAAATATCTATTTCTCTTTATTTGCTATGGGGTTTGTTACTGTATATGGAATGTTTTGTATTCAGCATTTTCTTACAGACCAGAGTGGGAACAGTATTCAAGAACCCACAAATACCAAAGACCTTTCATGTAATGCACTGAGAAATAAACATACTGTAAATGAATACAATGTCAGGTGTCCTGTATTTACAAAGTTCAGAGCAAGTCCAAGCAAACTGCATCCTGAAATTAGGGCATCTGTTTTTCTTCCCTGCCATCTCAACTTTCTCTGACTGTATGTTTGCAGGTCTCTTAAAAAACAAGACTGTGCACAAAGATCCTGCTTCATCTTCTGAGGGGAGGAAGGGGCAAAAAGGGCCTGCTTTAACTAAAGCCAAATCTGGCAGTTCCCTTGCCTGTGATGGACTGACTCTGCTGCAGATGTTGGCTAGACTGCTTCAGCAAGCACGCCTGCCACCTCAGAGATTTGAGATTTGTCTCTAGGACGCACTTAGTCACTACTCTGCCCTCCCAGCCACACTAAAAAAAATACAGGGGCACATCCTGCCTTCGTGGTGAGGCTTTTAATTCCTAAAGCAGCCCAGGTAAGCCTTCAAGCAATGTCAGCTTTGAGCATCTTGCTTTGCGTTGCAGAGCCAGGCCCTACCTGGTTATGGCAGACTCTTCCTGCAGGAACAGCCCTCCTATTCCAGCAGGAGTTTGACATCAGTACAGTCACAGGGATCCCAGCTTTCCCTCAGCTAAGGCAGGGCACTGTGAGGACGGGTTGGCTGCAGCAGACTCCGCGACAGGGGAACAAGCCAGAGAGAATTCTGCAGTGCTTGAGAGTGTAATTTAAAATCTCTTGTTATTTGCAACTTGGCTAATTGAAGACAACAACAGCTGCCCAGGTCTCCTCCCTGCAATCCCCTGGTACCTCCTGGGCATCTGCCCCCTCCAGAAACCGCTGCGTTTGCCCACTTGCCTTTCTCTGAATTTGCCTCTGGGCTTACAGAGACCCCCCCTTCCCTGAGTTGTCACCCCTTGTGACAATTCAAACTCTTAGAAGAGGCTGTGGGTAGGGTGGTTTTTTTTTTAACTTTTCTACAATGGGAACAACTACCCATTTAGTTGCAACTACCACTACCTATCTGTTTGCAAAGGGAGGCTTTACTCCACAGGAGCCTTGGCTGTAGGAGAAGACTTGGGCTGTTTCTGTCAGAGACATGACAGTTCTGGTTTCTGAACTTGCTGCTTATATCCTAACAACAAAAACAAGAGATATGTAAATCATAGCCATTTTCTTCCCCCCACTACTGATCAGATTACACTGCAGATACCGATATTGTGGCAAAGTCTAAGTCTTGCCAACTGAGAAATGTCCACAGTGTCAAGGCCTCTGCTTCATACAGCTTTTTGCATCACAGATGAGGACATACTCAAGGTTACCTGATGCCCAACAGCCCCATGCAGCACTTCAGTGCATCTCTTAGGCTATATTTATCTTGGGTTTTGTGTCCTAACACCTCCAACTCCGATACGTTTACCCTTACAAAAAGTCCTTTGAGGGAAGGCGGTTCTGTTAATCGCTACTGTACAGACTGGGAGATACTGGATAAAAAGGCTAAATTAATTTTGTGGGACTTCTGTGGCTGTGCTGGTCTGCCAAGCACCAAAATAGCATCAGGGCCATGTTGGTCTCCGGGCCATAATGGCCACCGATTGTAATGACAGCAAGGGGAACCGGCGCTTTTCCTAACGCTTAACATAGCACAAGAAAAATGGCAGAGTTGAACAGATTGAACTTCTAGCAAGAGCTGATTAAAAGAAAAATATATATTCATAAGCGAAACACACTCTTTGAATACACGGCCTTAACTCTTCATTAGCCACATGCTCAGCAGCAAGTTGCTACACAGCTTCCTTTAATTTAAAGACGGACGAGCATTCCCGCTATATTACAAATGGCTCTGACAATGCTGTTTTCTACCTTCACACAGTGGGCATTGCTCTCTGCATTTCAGCTTGTTGTATGTGACCAGGGAAGGGTACCAGCAGTACCCCCGCCCCAGTGCAGCCTGAATCAGTGTCTGTAACCCACACTTGTGGACTGGGGCTGGGGCAAGCAGTGATCCTGATACGGGATCAACACTGGCCAGAAAGGCAACTACTGTGCTGTACATATTATAAAGAAAAAAATAAGCAGGGAGATTATATTACCCTATTTACCATTGCTACCTCTCTTAGGACAGCATGTCTACAGTTCACCAAAAATGGTGACAAGTTGGTTCAAAGATGGATTGGAAAAAATTTGACTACTCCAGCTTAAGAAAATAATTTGCTTGGCATCAAAGAGAGACTGGTAGCTGATCAGGCCTGACCTAGTTATATCTGAGACTCTTCATGAAAGAGGCAGAGAGAAACAGCCGTGCCAGAGGGCAGCTCTTCCCTCACCACATCCCAATCTTAGGACATGATCAAGCACCCTTAGACAAAGCTGGCCCCATTTTTTTTTATCCAAATGACAAACTGAATGGCACACATTCTTTACAGCCTAGCAAGGAAAAGGTATATTAGCCACTGTCTGGCAGATAAAACACAACAGTGCACTCTTTTAACGATGTTGGTAATCAACCATTGTAACAATTTGCCAAAATTTTGTGGTAGAGCTACTCCTAGACATTTTTCAGATTGAGAGAGGACTTTTTCCACCTAAATATATGTGGGTGGGTGTGTATGTATGTATTCCTACTCAATTCATTCAGGAGAGCCATACTAGATAATCAAACAGGTAGAGTCAGTGATCATAAAGTTGCAGATGACCATTCCTGACCCTGCCTGTTTTGTGCCTGATACAGCTCAGCGCTGGATCGATCTGCTGCTGTACACCATCTATACAAATCCACTAGTGCACAGGAACGAGATCTTTGTAGCTTCACACTAAAAGCTGGCTGCCCTAAGCACATCTCTAGGACACATCATCTTTGTGCAGCACCCAGAGAGATCCAGGCTACATCGACTGACACCCGGCCCATGGGAAAGGGCTGTCCAGGATGGAAAACTTCTGGCATCAAAATTTTGGCCTGAGACTGGCCACAAACCAAGGCAAGCTGGAGGTGCCCCGCAGATCACAGGCCACCGTGGTAGAAAGGAAAGGCTGAGTCAGAGCCCAGAATTGGCCTGTACACAGCATTGGTATGTGTGTTACTGTCACTTGTGTGACTGTGCCAATGAAAACCTGATTTATATATAACTGGATGGAGTTAATGTTCAGCCAGTAACATTATATGACAGCTAAACTTTAGACTTAGTTCAGAAAACATACTGGCTGAGAGATTAACAGTGCATGATAGGATCTTGGCAGCAACCTTCTCTCTACTCCTCAACCACAAAAACATCTTCAGAAATGGATGGAGCCTGGGTCTACCTGGTGACAGGAGGATGTGGTTTTATTGGGGAGAAGATTGTAGAGCTCCTGTCTCAACAAGATTACGTCAAAGAAGTCAGAGTTTTTGATTCAGTAGCAAGAGAAGAAGTAGAAAAATTCACTACAGGTAAGAAAAGGGCATCAGCTTCTATTTAGCAGCTATAACCCTCCTGTTCCAGACAGCTTGTATTATGTTGGAGATGCTACAGTTACAGGCATGGGGTAGGAACCAGGATTAAATAGACTGGATGAAGAATAACTTCCAACTCGGAGAGGTTTTTCAGCATAGGACTAAATCAAAGCAAAAAGACCCATAGTGTGTAACCTCGAGAGATATATCACAAGGAGGATCTAAGTTCCCGGTCAGGGATCAGTTGTAAGGAGCAACATGCATACAGAGTACCTGACATGGGAACTTGGCTACCTGGTTGCTTCTGCTGAACCAGTCTGACAACAGCAAAGGGACAAAAAACATGCTCCTGAACAGCTCCAACCAGTTATTGATTCTGAGAAAAATAACCAAAAACCCCAGACAATAATAGAATCAAGCTCAGCATCTGCTCCAGATATTGTGAAATAAATTACAGAAATAGTTGAGAGAAACCTATAATAGCCTTAGTGCATAAAAAAGGAAGAGGTGAGTCACAGTAAACACACTCAAAGATATTAAATTAATCCATTTGATCATATTCTGAGAGCTGCCTTCTGATGTTTCACCAGGGTTGATTACAGTGAGATATGTTGGGGAAAAGCAACCTGTTTTACTGGATTTGAGAATACTCACCCCAAACAAGCCAATGCAGCTCACAGTGCTCTGCATGGCTAATGGTGGGCTAGAACTCCCTCTCTCCGACTGCCCAAATCTTCAGCCTGCTTCAAATGAGAGAGGAAAAATCAATAAGGGAGATCCTATCTGGGAGATAGCAATAGAAAAGAGGTACACTTAAAGCAAGCTAAAAGACTCCCAGGGAAATACCACTATCAGAAACCCTCCCAGTGATGATGAATGTACCAGACTGGTTTCCCCAGACTTCAGGCAGCCAATTGCCTTAAAAGCACCCATAATTGAAAAAACCAAAACTGTTTAAACCTTAAGGAGCTGCCACAATCTCTTGCTGCAGGAGAGGTCTGTGGGCTGACACCACAGCAAATTGCAGAAAAACGAAGCAGAGCCAGCCTTACCGGACCATCCCAACCAACCCCCCTGTTGCTTTTGCCCCAAGGCAGAATCAGCTCGGCCACGACCTTGCCAGATGTTTTTCTATCCTGTCCCCAGGCCACCTCGGGCAGCCAATTTCTGCACCATCAGGCCATTACTGTTTGTACAGTCTAATCTGCAATTTAAGTCCTTGATTTCTCATCTAACCTTACAGGTAGAATAGGTTAATACTCTCATTTTTTACAACAATCTTCATGATTTGAAAACCACCCCCCTTTCCAGTCCATGCTGGTTTTTTCCTTTAGGATAAAACAACTCTCGTGCGCTCCTCTCTCCACAGCTCACACTTTATCTCTGGGCACTGGCGTTGCTCTCCTCTGGAAGAGGGACACCGAGGTTAGGACAGAGAGGCCAGCTGTGGCCTTCCTGGTGCTGAGTAAAGCTGAGGGATTGATTTCTTCTGTCCGGCAGACTATTCTCCTATTTGTACCTGTCAGCACAATTATGCCTTTTTCACAGCTGCAAGACTCTGCTGACAGGTGATAACTCCTGAGCAGCCCTGGCCCAATTTAATTCTTTCATGAAGACCTGCTGCCTCTTGCCTACCAAGCCAAACAACTTCTCTTTGTCCCTATCAAATTTCACCTTTTTTTTTCAGATGCTATTAGTTACATTCAGCTCATACTCTAATCCTCCAGCGTACTTCGAGTCTCCCCCACTCTGATGTTATCTGCTGATTTAATGAACAAATCTGCCAGATTCTTGATGAAAACAATAAAAAAGACTCAAATACAGCAATAAGCCCTACCGAGCCCCAGGGCAGCCACCTACTACAGCTGGCAATTCCCTGGGAACTGTAATTCAGCCAGCTTTGTGCTCACCCTAATGTGGCTTACTTAGACCATGTTTTACCAACTCGCTTATGAAAATGACATAGAGTTTCCAAAGCCCTTCTAAAGTCAAGATAGATGACATCTACCTGTTCCACAATATCCGTACAGTCTGTTAACTTGTCATAAGAACAAAGGAGATTTATCTGACTTGATTTGTTCTTGACAAATCCATATCAGCTGCTTCTATTCTCCTTATTATCCCACAGGTCCTCACACACATGATGTCTAAGTGTGCGTTCCTGAATTTCCTGGGGTTGAAATAAAGCCGTTCTGTAATTTCCTGGCTCTTCTTTACCTCCTTCCTAAGCACAGGCATTTCATTTGCTCTACTACAGTCTTCCAGTGCCTCCTCCAAAAGTTCTCCAAAGTAGCTGATAATGCAAAAAAGCTCCAGTGACATCCAGCACCTCTTCAGTAGCCCTGGATAAATTCATCAGGCCTTATCAATCTGAAAATTTCTCATGGTTGCCTTGCATTGTCCCTGGGTTTGGCTGAGCTCTCATCATTCTCTTGCTGGTCTTAATTGCACCTGCTGCTTTAAGACAGGTGAGGCAAAAGAGACTGTTTAACACCTCAACCCAACTGCTTATGGGCTTTCCCTCACCACTAAGTAGCAGCAAACCCCCCCCCATCATGAGGCTGCTGACATCCTGCTCCACCTCTCAGCAGAAACATCCTTCTCTGTGTTCTGGTCCTCCATGCAAGTGTATTCCTTTGCTACCTGGGCAATGCCTTCTTTCTTTTCCCCCTCTAGTCCCACTGAATGAACTCTGTGCTTTAATATTAAATTAATTTAATATTAAAACTCTTATGAGCTAGTCCACCAAATCTTGGCTGTGCTAATTAAGAAATCCGTTTGACCCTTCTGTAAAACTTCTGTCTCTTCCTACATCCCATGCTTCTTAGCAAGTGCTCAGCTGGCTGACCCACTATCTTGAATTTTGTCCCTCCTTTAAGTTCATGAGGAATAATCCTGTACTTTCATCACTCTGTCCTGGTAGTTGTTCACCGAGGGTTTCCACATCATAATGCTTCCACGGCTGGAGTCATGGACCTTTCCCTGAGCTGCTCGTGTGCATGACCCTTCAGAAATCACTACCCTGCTCCCTGGCCGCATGGGGCTCTCCAGAAAGCCACCAGGCCAGGGCAGAGGAGACATCTCCTTCCCAAAGCAATCCTGTGACTGCTACTGCTGTCTGGCCTATTAGAAAAGCCCCAAGGAGTACAGCTTCCTAACCCCAGCTTCTTGCTGGCCTACTCCCAACTACAGAAAAGGAAAAAGGGAAAAATCCTGCTTAAATGTTGCAACACTGTCTCAAAGCAAGAAAATTAGCAGTAGATGCCAACAGTAGCCTAGTATCGAACAGCTATTTTGAGGGAGTTGTGTGCGGGGGAAGACGTAGGAGAAATAAACCCTGCTGAATGGCTCAAAGGGAGGAATATCCTATGAAACTTTTTAACCTGTTACATTATTTTCCCTTCCCATCTATAGTATTTGCAATTTAAATAATGCTCTGAGCAATGTCGCTTAAGCTTGCCTGGTTTTATTCCCCATAAGCTCTGAAATTCTTCTGTCTTAAGGAAATTGTCCAGCCCAGCTTCACTCATTCACACGTCCAGGAGCAAGTCCTGTAACCAGCTGCAGCTCTGGGCCAACGCTCTCCCATTCTTGCTCAGCACTATCCTTGGGTGCATGCTAGAGATTTGCAATGAGAGACACAGTTATTCTGACCCACGGTTGGTGCAAACTGCCAAAGTGCTGTGCTGAATTAAACCAGGCGCAGATCTGGCTTCTTGGGGTTCAAAAATAGGGATGTATTTTCCCTTGGTGTGATGTATTCAAATAGCATAGTCATTAGTTAAGCGTGTGCTTCAGCTTGCCCTGCAGAGAAGAAAGCTTTCCAAGCAGGATCCTCATTCTGAAAGAAGGTGGGGATGCTGATTTGTATTTTTTCCCCCCCTGCATCTATGGTTATATTATTTTTCTCCAGCTACCACTCACGTGACAGTGATGAAAGGAGACATTCGAGACTACAATCTGCTCCTTGCTGCCATGCGGGGAGTTCATGTGGTTATTCACACAGCTGCTATTGTGGACTACAGAAACACTGTGCCCTTTTGGCAAATGAGAGCTGTCAATGTTGGAGGTAAGCTCTTTAAAACAAGCAATTAAATACAGCCTTAAATTCACACTCCTTGGTGCAGTCATACAAGATGCTATGACAAATATATCCTCTCTGATTTAGCACTCCCTTGTCCCCTGAATTTCACATGCACCATTCTGCTACAGGATGAGAAAGGTGCCCGGGACCTTTCCTTCCCAGTGGGGAACTTTCTGCCTTTGCCCCTCTGTCCTTGCCCAGGGCAGGCCATGCTCCTCCTCTCCACTGCTAAAGCTTCATCTTAGGAAGTCAAATCTGGACCCCGTTACTGTATGGGCATTCTGGTCAAGGGTGTAACTTTCACTAATAGTACTGAGGTGATCCAGAACATGCCTATAGTGGTAAAAAACTGTTTCGTACGTGACAAGGACAGCAATTAAAAGTTAACTCCTGTTCTAGATAGCTTATAGCTTTCCCAGGGATTTCCAGGGAGAAAAATCTACACTATATGCCGGTGCAAGACTATACCAGTTGAACTGCATCCATGCTATTTAGGGAGTGATGTTACTTTAATTATAGTCAGAGTTCACAACTATTACATGTCTACAAGCCACACATAACTGAGAGCTCCACAACGCTTTCTTCCTATCACCAAGAGCTGATTTCATGTTAGATGCAAGATCTGCTTAAAGAAAATTTGTTCATAAATCTAGGAAATAAGCACAGGCTATAAAAATAATGAAATCCCTATTACAGCAGCAATTCCAATGGCACCTCAGGCTGTTAGCTACTCAAATAGTTGTTAACCACAAGGAAGGGATTTTATATATTTTTTTTTATATATATATATATATAATCTCAAACTCAATTACAGCTTAGGGCTCCTGCTATTTGCCGATGCATTCAAGGGCAACATTTAAATTCCATCCTTCTTTTCATTGCTGTAGTTGTTTTCAAAACCAGATACTTTTAAGAGCCTGTGTTGTGCATATGTACTGAGAATATTCAGAGCCTGAGGCTACCCACTGCCTTTTAATGGCTTTGTGAGATCTTCCTCTTCATTGTCTGCTCACTATGAGCGAGGTACTTTAGCTAGTGAGGATTTTACAGATAGCAGCGAACATTGGGCAACTCCCCTATTCAGCAAACCAAACCTCTTGCAGATGTGTGTGACATTCCCAGAAAACCACACACGCAAAGTTTTTTCCAATGTTACTGGTGACCGAGTGCCTCTTTGAGGAGCACAGTTTGAGATGTCTTAACAGGAGCCTTATTTTCAGAGTCAAACTGTTTGTATTTCTGCCTCCCCTTGGATGGCTTCATGTAGACCTCCCTACAATGAGGCTGCTGCCCTCACTAGGACTTCTCAAAATCTTGAATTGAGAGATTAGTCTAAAGTTTTCTATTAAATCATAGCAGGTAAAAGAATAAAAATGAACTGTGTTTGATACCTGCTGTAGACTTCATGGAAAAAAAAATAGGGTCAAGACGGGTCAACTATAAAATCCTCTAGCTGGCTCCTCTCTGTAACTCAGGCCACAGAAATTCATTCAATTACTGCTTTAAGCCCAACAATTTGTGGCTAAGTTGGACTACGCCTTTTCAAAAGACTTTTTGCCTAGAATTAAGGACTGCAAGTTAATGGGCTATCATGTCTTTCAGCAAGCCATAACAATGCTGAAGAGTATTAGTGTGGCTATGGTTAATTACTGTTTCTGGCAAAAATTTACATCTATCTTCTGCTTTGATTCTCTCCTCTGTTTCAACCACTGGCTGCCGAATCCTGTTATAGCCTTGTTGACTACACTGAAGAGCCCTCTTCTACAAGAATTATTCCTTCCATCTAGCCACTTAAAGACTTTTTAATCTGCTTTTTGTTAAGCTGAATGGATTTTAACTCAGCTGTTTCCAGTGATGTTTCTCAACAGGGGCTCTCAGTTAACTTTACATATTGTGATAGGCTCATGGAGAAGTAAATTGATTCTTTCCCACCAGGTCTTTCTATTGATTCATGCCCTCTGAAATTATCCTGAGCTCAGGATTTCCTTGATAATATCAGATTATGCCCTTAACAACAAAGAGAACAGAGAAATCACAAGCCCTCCCCACGCAAGATCTGCAGTAAGGCTCAAGGGCAGAGCCTGATTAGCCAGGTATAAATAGTATGGAGATTTCCAGAAACCAACCCTATGAGCGGCTTCCTTTAAGATCTGCCTCATCAGATTTGAAGGCTCACTGTGTGCAACCATGGTTATGCTGTTGTCATTGAGGTTCTCATAGAATCAACTCGAATCAAAATCACGATGAATGCAAAGACCATTGCTGCAATAGTCATAAATCATTTAAGCCCACCCCCTCCCCCAAAAACCCCAACCAAACAAAAAGTACACATGCTCACCCGTAGGTTCAGCCAGAACAACCTTTCTTAAATCAAATCATGCTTCAGATTCATCTGGATTTCACATGGACTTGTAAGCTGCCCCTACTACTTTATTTAAAATTCTGCAGCTATCAAGAGTCTGTTGCAATGATTTTCACCCTATAATCATCTTGCAGAACTTCTGTAGAGTAATATATGCAACTAAAACACCAATCCTTTTGCTAGAAGGCTGCAATTCACCATTCGACAGTCTGTCCGTGAATCAAAAAAGATGGAAAACATGGAGTTTTGCTCTGCTGAGCTGTCAGTTTCCTTTTTGTTAGCAACTATTAAGTCCAACTTAAGTCAGTTGTCAATAGCCATAGAGGTTAAGCCACGTTATAGCTATAGATGTCACTGCTACTCTCATGTTATAAACCATCCATTCCTGTGCAAACACACCTGAGGAACTGCAGCCTTGACCTGTGACTTTACATTTTTTTCAGCCATAAAAAGATGGATCTGTTCAAAGTTAGAATCCCAAGCCTGGAAATCTTTTTTGATTTGCACAACAGGCATCAAGGCAAGGTGTTTAATGTTTGTCCTTCCCAACCTGCCTCACAGGTACTGAAAATGTGTTAAGGGCCTGCTGTGTCCTGAACATCCCATATGTTGTCCACACAAGCTCCATCGCTGCGGTGGGACCCAACACATCGCATGAGCCCATGTTCAGGTAAGGCTAAGCAAATCTCCATCACTCTGGATTTCCAGTTTAACAGCAATGAAACTGCAACCAGATAGAGATTTTTGCTGTGGCTGCAAAGGAGAAGGTAAGTGTTCCCCTTCTTGTCTATTCCTCTTCTTGAAAATCCTTCTTTGCTGCTCTTTGCTTTCAGGAACCACACCACTTCCTAACCTAAACCTGAGCAGTAGTGGATACCACTGATTGAGAGAGTTGGTGGAGGGATGTATGACCCAATTGCACCTCCAGGCTGCCCCCTGAATGTGCAGCCCTGCTCCTCTAAGCCCTAAAATCAGTTGCAGATGAGGTCTCAGGTGCTAAGGTTTGTGATATAGTCAAGTTGTATCCTGCCGTTGGGTCAGAGTTTTTGGTCTCCCCTCATGCTGAGTCAATCCAAAGGGTAGGTGATGCTCTACTGTTACCAACCCACTCTCCCTCCTCTTTTCAGCTCCATAGGGAATTACCAGGAAGCCTGTACCCAGCTCCTATTATGAAACATGGTCAAGTGTACACAGACTATTTTAGCACTATCTCAGAAGAAAGTTAGTTGGCCGCATAGTCTTAGGTGACAGATCCGTTTGGTGTGAAGTTGCCCTGCAGTATTCACGTGTAGTTACACTCTTCTGTGGCCTGGATCTGACCTGTGTATTGCACCATTCTATCCCTCAAAATCCTTTCTCCTGGCAATGTTTACGAGGGCTAACTCCTGGACTTTACACTTTTGGGCATTATGCTCGACCCATCTGTTCCGTGTGTCACTCCTATGAGACTGACCCACAGATCCAGAAGAAGCAGAGCTTTAGAAAACCTCCTGGGGCAAGGTGGGATTTGGAGCAATACAAAGACCATGGTCAAAATTACGATTTGGAGGGCTTTTTGGGTTACAGATCTTTGATATCCAGAACTGACTTTCACAATCAGCTGAAACTCCTGCTCAGGACTCAGCACCTGGATACCTCTTGTATTCATGGGGCAACATGTTCACCTTGAGAACAGGGCTGGTATTTCTGAAGAAACCTAAAGCTGAGGTTTTAGTTTAAATTTGAAGTGGAGATAGCTGCAGTCTGATACGTACCATTGTAAGGCTCCTTGCTGATTACAAGCATGGCTGTAGCCGTACAGGCTGCCCAAACTGTGGAAACTTCTGTGCAAGGAGAACTGGCTCAAAGTCAAGTTTTGTCTCTAAAGGCAGCCAATCTAGACACAGCTGGCTTCAGTCATTTGGCTCTAGAAATTTGAGCCCAGCTAGAAAAGGCTGCTTAAGACATAACTTTAAATGACCTACAAGCCTAAATTTCATACTCACAAGTAAGCTAAGGCATAACCTAGTTGTTTTGAAAAGTGCTTAAGCACCGAAATCCATAGAATAAAAGTCTGGCTTATGAAAAAAAAATATGCATAAGAGCAACAAACCTCAGTTCCCTTGGGACTATGAGTACTAGATGCTCCGTGCCACTGAAAAGCTATGGAATTTGGTCATTAGCATATCTAAATAATTTCTAAAAATGAATGTTGATACAGGCACATCCTTGTTAGTATTTTAGTCCTGAAACTTAAGAGATAGATGTGAATAGATGTCTTGAAAAATCTACCCCAAATCTTGCCTGAGAGGACAGCCCTTTGGCTTGTAATGATGGCACCAACGGGTGCAAGCAAAAACCCATCCAGGCTGATGCTCACAGAGCTACACATGAACATCCTCTGCCCACCAACTCCCGATGCTTCCTCACCACAACTGCAAATGAAACCACCACCTACAGCATTTCATTCATTTTGCAGAACACAATCAGGTTCTCCCATGATGCTGGGAGAAAGCCTGAGAGAGTAGTACTCATTCTCCAATGATTCTGATTTTAAACTAAGGACATTACAGAATGCAAAATGAGAGACGAGTCAGACCCCCAGTAAAAAATTACACCACTTGTCTCAATAGGGAGCCCAGTGATGACTTGAAGGCAACATAATATGGCTCTGTTTTCCAGACTGAAAGCACAGGTGATGTGGCTTTCCCCTTTCTCATCTTCCCCCATCCCCACCCAATCTGTTTTGCTCTTCTTCCTCACAGTTCACAATCCTGCCTGCCTGCCTTTTTCTTTTTCTCTGTCCCCCTTCTCCATCATTCCTCATATAATTTTATTTAACTCACTTTTACGTGCTTAGAAATTGACACAGACAAAGCATGATTAGTCTCTGGACAGGGTGATGGGTGCAGGGATAATGCTCACACCTCAGCATCCGACAATAATAGAAAATGCCTCTGTCAGTCTCAATCCCTCCGAGACAGCCACCGCTGAGATACCTTCTGACAATGCTGCTCCAGTCTTATTAGCGTTCAGTTATCTGTGATCGTTTTGAAAAGCAAGAGCATTATGCTCAGCTCTTTGTTACTACCAGGCTTCAAAAGGGGTGGGGGAAAGCAAACACGAGCAGAGCTCTGCAGCCCAGGAACAGCAGGCAGGTTTGCCCCTTTGTGAAGCTGCTGCTTTTTAAAAGCTTTGCAAGGCAAAAAATAAATTTGGATTAAAAAAAGAAAGCAATTAAAACGAGAAATTCTAGTTACACCACCACCCACCCCCCCCAATCGTCTTGGGCCTCTGCTGGGCTTGCAACAAACCATGCACAATCAATCTTTTGTCTTGCTTGTTTTCTGGTTTGTCTTTTCCTCATCACCGGTAAATACAGGGAAGGGGAGGAGGATTTTGTGATAAAAGCCCAGGGTGTGCAAGGAGGCTGTATTTCTGATGGTCCTAATTTATTTCTGTTGCTGTGGGACAAGAAGGCCCTGATCTCAGCTGGGATATCTGACACACAAGATACTAGACTGCCAAACAGGCAAGAGAAAGGCAACAGCATTATCCACGTTTTACACATAGAGATCTGAGCATAGAAAAGGGCAAGCAAGTTGCCCAAGGTCAAACATGGAGCCTGAGTCAGAGCTTGCTCTCCTGAGGCCCAGCGTTTGACAAAAAGACCTCTGCTGCAGATTTGCTGCATGAACTCATCACAGGCTACTTAACCCTTCCACGAGGTGCATCTGGTCCCCATCTGCAAAAAGATAATTCTCCATTGCCCTGTCTGGGGGTACCCCATGCCTGGCAGAGTCTGGTGTTTGCCTAGGGTGAATTTCTCTAGGAGAGCAAAATATAGAGTAAATTAATTTAAAAATGTGAAGAAAGTCTCCTGCAGCACGCAGAGGGAGAGAGAGCCTATCCATGCTAGTCATGGCTGCAGGGGAGCAAGTGGCCGCACGGATGGTCTTTCCCAATGCTTCAAACAAGGTTTCTTCACTCCCGAGCTCCTCCAGAGCCCACTGAATCTGCTTAACCAAATCCTGCAATAGACTAATGTTGATCTAGAACCACCGGGACAAAACGCCAGTGCCCTGGTGGGGAACAGAGCTGCTTTTCTGGTTGTCCCTGGAATTATTTCAGGGCTTGTGAGGCCAGTTAGATCCCCTGGGCTTTCCTTCTTGCAGCTCTAAGTTAGGAGGCTGAGGAGCAGGTTGTCTTCCATAGTGGCAACCAAATCTCCCTAGAATGGATGCAAGCCCTGCTTGCCCTTAATCATGAGTCCACTTCTTTGCTTTTCCCCTCGAGCATAATTTGCTAGGAGAGATGAAAGAATAATCCCAGCACAAACCCGCTGATTGCATGTCTTCCAGGAGATCACATCACTGGCAAATGTCTCCCAAGTCTAATCAACTCTGTGAGAAAATAAAGCAGCAGCTTCTCCTTTTAGTTTATGGCTCATGAGAGGTTTTTCTCGGCCTCTAATGAAAAGATGAAGTAGGGTTGCTCTCCTTTTCATGCCCTCCATCTTCTTGTGTTCTTTCCACCTTGTTCAGCCACTTGTGAGTTGCTTAAAAAGGTAACTCCACTGCCTGCTAATTTGCCTGCCAGAATATTGTTTGCTTCAATCACACTATTAGACATAACCAAATCCAGCTCTCAGAAATCAAACCATTACCCTCGTGCAAACCTGCCTATGAACACCCAGAACCACCTGGTATTTCTTGAGACCTTATTTCTTTCAAACTGCAGCAAGGATCTCAGATTCCTATAACGTGCAGCCAGCCTAAGTCCCTGAAGAGCAGGGGTTGCAGAGTAAACCACAAATGTCTCCAAGCCCTGTACTCTACTCCATGGTCCCTCACCGTCTCTCACAATCTATTTCAGAGGAAATGAGGACACCAAATACAGCGGGGAAGTGGAACTGCCTTATGGGAAGACAAAGGCCATGGCAGAAAAACTTGTATTTGAAGCCAATGGAAAAAAGGTACAAAAGTCAATGGCAGCACCCATGGTATTAAAGCACAGGACGGGTGGAAGGAGAGAGATGGTTAGAAAGACCCCACGGCTCATATCTAAGTGTGCGTCCAGCTGCTGCCTTGACTTGATGCATAAACCACACTACCCTAAGCTTACCAAAGCCTGATATTCCCACATCATCAGGAAGCTGCCAAACTCTCTCAAGACCAAAGGGTGCTGCCCTTTGAGCCTGTGCTTTACAGGATTGTGACTTTGGAAAGAGCTATGTTAAATCAGGGCCTAAGAAATCAGGTTCACCTACAGGTGAACCTACAGGTTCATACTGCATAAAGGTGTAATTTTTAGATGTGCCTGAGTGATTTAAGAATCAAAAATACTAGTGTATCCAGAGTCAGTCATCTACCTAAGTTAGCTGGCTAGTCTTTTTAGATTCCCAGTACAGTCAGCAGACAGATGAGTTCTTCTAGAGGATGAAGCAGAATGCAAAAATGAGATGTGTCCTAAATCACTGCGTGGAGCATCTCTCTCTCCCAGTTACAGTTGGAGACCAGCCAGCTTAGCTGGCTTCCTCTGGTACCTGATTTTGGTTGTTGCAAATACTCATTTATACATCACAACTGCAAAAGGGTTAATGCCACTAGCACCTTCCATCCAATGTCTCTCAGTGAGCACCACATGGGTGCAGGTATGCTATGAATAAAAAAAATTTTAAAAAAATCAAACTAGGCACCTCCTTGCATTTTTAGGGACCCAAACCAGGCCCTAAGTGTCCAGAGCACCTCTGCAAATGTTGACTCCTCTAGCCCAATATTCCCAGGTTTTGGTTTTACCTGGCAAACCCAACATCACTGCAGAAGATTTAATCTCTGAATCCATCACTTGCTAACGTCCCTTCCTGATTTTACAGATGAGCAACGGTGGTAAACTCACAACATGCATTATCCGTGCAAACGCAGTGTATGGGGAGAAAGCAATGTTTCTTCAAGAGTTGTATTTGCTTACCAAAGCCAGGAACAGTGTGTTGAACTACTTAGAGCCTGAAAACACAGAGCGTAATTACACATACGTAGGTGAGTGAATGATTGATCTCTTTGCATGTGGTGCTACCAGGCTGTTTCAGTCACAGGGCATTTTACACGTCAGCTTAACCATAATCTTCCAAGACAGAGAGATAAGTATGGTGAATGAGCACAAATATTTTTATAACCACAAAACTTAGACTGGCTAAAAGAATTTTTTAAACTGTTGTTTATATTCAACTGTTTTTCCTGGGAAGGGTTTTCTTTTTTTTTCTTATCCTCAGCATAAGGAAATTGTTGTTTAGAAAAAAAGTTAGTGGAAAAAGATCTAATCTTTCTTTTCCTAGGTAAACGTTTCGCGGGATATATGGGGGGGGAGAGAGATATCCAGGTAGTATTTTTTAAATGTTTTTGGTTTGAAAAGACACTTAATTTCTTCTTCATTAGAAGAAATTTAACTAATGCTATTTGTACAATTCCTTGATAAAAAGGCTGTATTACATAAATGATTTTAGCAAGCACAAGAAACTACTCACAAAACCTACAGAAACAGTTTGTTGCGGTGTTGAATGCATTTCAGGAAAGTATAACTTACCATTAAATCATGCAGGGTTTTAGTTATTTCTGTGCAGCTTACTTATATGTCTTTTTCCAAAAGTGCAGATAAAAGTAGTTTGATAATGCTGTTAGAGAAGAATCAGGCCTAGATAAATCAAGTGACTTCTTCAAAGGCTCACAGCAGAGCCAGGAATAAAACCCTCGAGTGCTGCCTCCCATTCATCCTGCTCTCACTACAAAACACTGCCCTTTCGCTTCACATGAACCAGTATCACAAGGCACATTAATTGTCCAGCTCAAAGGAGAGACCAAAGGTTTAAAGGATCTTGGAGGTCTGGATTAACTACTCAGTCTCTCTACAGTACAGCTGAGTAAGACGATGAGTGCTTTCCGTACTTCACAGCACTGGAACCGGCAGATCCAATGCACTCATTCACTCCTACAATAAACAGGAAAATGTAGCTCCACCCGAATACCCGTTTTTCTCCCCCTCTTATTTCTCCAGGGAATGTTGCATGGATGCATGTTCTTGCAGCAAGGAACTTGCAGCTGAAACCAGAATTACTTGCAGGACAAGTGTACTATTCCTATGACGACACTCCAACGAGGAAAGGTTTTCTGATCAGGCATCAGCTATTGTCCTCTGTGGACCCCTCAGTAAGACTAGGCTCACACATCCCTTACTGGAAGATGTGGTTAATGATACAATTGCACAGGATAATCAAGGTCATCTTGTACCCCTTCTGGAAGCCACAGCCTTTCCTAAACTTGCCTTTACTGAACACGATAGTCACCACCTTCTCCTATGAGACAGACAAAGCCTCCAGGCATTTTGGGTACAAACCCCTCTTCACCTGGAAAGAAAGCAAGCACAGAACTGCACAGTGGTTGAAAGCAGCTGCAGGGAACCTGGAACCCCCCCAACTTCATGAAAAGAAGAACTAAGCAGCGTGTTTGGGGTAAGGAGAGAGCTTATCGCACCAGCAAGTTTCATCTGAACTTCACAACATGCGCAGATCTTTAGCAGAAATTTTGCAAACACTGAGAAATCCTGGTACAGAGAAAGAGCAAACTCTCAGGCTGCAAGTATATACCCTCGCCATGCCAACAACTCAGCTATTTTAAGTGTTATATGAAACACCAGGGTGAATTTGAAAGCATCCTCTTGCAGGTCCATGTGCATGGATGCAGGGCTTGCTGGCCTCACTCACTCCCACAGTGCCACCACTGCATGGGATCACTTGTGGGAACAAGAGAGGCTCAGATGAGAGATGGTGCACAGCAAACATTTTTTTGGTAAAATGAGTTAACCAGTTTTGTTCCATAGCCTGATGAGCCTCCGTCTCTTTCCATACGCAGCAAACGGACTTGCCTCTCCCTTGCCATGGTCTCAGGCTGCTGGTGGGATGGCTGTACCTGTCTCATACACTCAAGGGGTCTTCAGTGATAATTTGAGGGAAGACAAGGAAAGCCCAATAAGTTCTTGCTCTGTTTTAGGGTTTAATAAAAAGAAAAAAAAAAAAAATTCCCTTTTCTAGAGCTACCTTTTTCAAAATGTTTCCTGTTATTCTTAAGCTGTGGAGTATTATAACTGTTTTGAAGTATTATCCCTGTAAAAAGAAACTTCCAATCTCTTGTGCTAACAATGTATGGGCTGACTTAATGTCTAATTGTATGGATGGATAACTGATGTCTACAAGCTTAGAGGCGGGATTCATACAGTTTGTAACTCAAATTCCCTTACCTCACAGCACTCTAGCAGCAAAGCAAAACAAATTAAAGCCCACGTTCAGCTGCCGCACTGGCAGAAAGCAACTTCAGTGAAGGCCTTAGGGGCTGCGTTTATGCTAAATAATGTCTGAACTTCAGGAGGAAGAGGTCATTTCAACTCGTTCCATGGCACTGGAGCTACACAGTCCATCCGGGAGCAGTATTTCACAGATGATATTTTCCTAACACAGATGGGGCAGGCAATTCCAGAAGATTCACAACAAAAGCTGTGGTTTGTATCAGTTTATCAGCTCCTCTATTTTTAAGACATACTGAGAGACTGGTAAACAGTCAGCAACAACAACAGGTTTCAGTTTTCACTTGAGCTTGGAGGAATGGGATATTTTTACAATACTAGTTCAAATCTAAAATTAATTCTGTTGGTATCACACTGCTGTGTGAATATGTAACCATCTCTTGAGTTTTCCTACAGTTAAAGTGTACACATGCACAAAGCTTATTTTAATTACAAGTATCCTAATCCTCCTGGAAAAAGCAAGTTTCAGCATGGTATCCTTGATAGAAATGATCAAAATTCACTTCTTGTTAGTCACAGTAATTACCCAGGAAGGAAAACGAAGCAATACAGTGTGAGTTGCCAAGCTAACTTCACCGAAATTCACACTCACAGGAGAATTCTTTGCAAAATGAGCTTACAAATAACAAATCATTTGCCGCGGTAATTCATTAATAATTTAATACAACATAAATTTGGAGGAAACTATTGCAATCTGCTCATAAAGAATTTGGGAAGGTGAAGTAAGTTGTCAGTTCCCTACCTTTTTCCTCCTACCATTTGTGCTGGGAGGTTTTTAAGAAAGAGAGTAATAAGATTGCTGGGTTTTCTATTTCACTAAAAACTCTCCTTGCAGTTTTTTGCCATTATTAAAATGGTAGATGACAGCTTGCTAAGAATTTGACAAAAGAAATATACACCCAATTTCTCATGCGCATTGCCAGAGCATCGCCACAGTATAACACTGACCTCAAGAGGTTTTAATGCTTCTGAAACCTTGGGTTTATCTTGCCAAAAAAGAGCCACTGGGTGGAGCTGCAAGTCTGTGAGACAGGTACCCTCTCCTCATGAGTTCCAGTGTTGCAACCCCTTTTGCTTTAGCTGTTTTTTAAAAGAATCGGAAGGCCTGCCCAGACAGCGAGCCGATGGATGGACGTGTGTGTGTGGGGGGGTTGTGCTCAATCTGTGGCATTTGGAGTTTTGGACTTCCTTGGCTGGATGGATGCAGCCATGATTTTATCTTCATGTAGTCATAAAATCAAAGAGACAGAGGAAAATATTTTTCCACTCGGAACTCGTTAGAAATGAATAGAAGTTTGCTTTCTAATTTTAAAAGTAGAATTAAATATGGCACTCTGACCTTTGAGAAAAATTGCCTAGGTATAAAAGCTGATGCTTTTGGAGTCCCTTTCTGAGCACTTGGTCTATTCCTTTGTGGGATTTGGAGCTGCTGAAGGTATCAGATGGGACAGGTGTCAAGGCCCAAGACTCTCCCAGAGATCAATGCTCTATAAGCTTGCCTGCTCTCAGAAACCTTGCTGGGAACCTCATCATGCTTTTGTTCCTGTCCTGCTCATAATCACCTACGATTTTGATGCTTATCAGGATGCAGATGACATGCAGGATAAGGAACAGGGATTTTTAAAGGTAGTTAAGTGGAGGATTTATCAAAAGGATTTGAATTAGTTGGCTGCTTAACTTTTTTTATACCTGCCCACCTCGCAAGCTTTGACAAAAGCAAGTAGAGGATTCCCTTTCCCTGCTCATGGTAGAAAGCAGGGGAAAAAGTTAGACAGCAGAGCCTCTGTGCTGTTTTCCAAAAAGATGAGTAAGCTTCCTTTGGCTGCCCTGCATTTTGGCTCCTCCAAGCTAATGCTGCTGCAGACTTCCTGTTAGATCCTTGATTTTATCAGATTATAACTTGTTTTCTCCTGGCAATGCTTTAATTCTTTCTACTGCACTGAGTTGTCATTGGCTTTTCTTTTCAGGGTCTCAGCCCTATTATGTAACAGCAGCAGCAAAAAAAAGAGAAAAAAAATATATTTCAGATCTGTTTCTACTTCTGGAGAGGAGCCTTTGTGCACAATTACTCATCCAAGAGATTCAGCAGGTATAACTGCTTCCCCCAGGGGCTCCATTATATAATTGGATTTCAGCCATACAAATTAAATCCTATCTTACCCCTTAGTTAAGCCAGGCAGTAAGTATTTAATGCTAATATCCCTGACAACTATTGCAGGGAGAAGCAGAGATGAAGTACAGAGGAGACAGATGCATGCTTTCTCTACCAGAGGAGCAGGGAGGATGAGCAAGAAGTGCATTGACAGAAAGACACCTGCTGTATTTTAAACACAGCTAAACTTCCCCAGCATGAGCCATGGCGGCTGCTAGAGTTGTCGTCTGAGCTGGAATGTGGTTCTCCCTTCGTTTTCCATCTTCCCATGTGTGCACTGAGCATTCACCCCCAAAACACACACACACACTTCAAAGAGCCACATGCCTAACCCTGTTTGAGTTTCTATGGAAGTCTCTGTTCTTGTGCAATGTCTGAAGGACGCAAGTTTAGTAATATTAAAACTCAAGCCAAACACACAAACGAGCAAAGAATCCCCAAATTAAAAAGGAAATCTCAACCGAGTTACTCATTCATCTGCATTTTCTGTTGCGTTCTGTCTTCTCCCGACATGTTTCTTTAGACAAAGCCCTCTGGGCAGAGACCATCTCTTTTAGTGTCTGGTACATCAGTCACATAGTTAGTACATAGTAATAAAGGAAAATAGATTCATGGTAGGAGTTAAACCAGTCAGTCTGGTACTGTAATTGGAACATAATCTCATATTGACAGTATTTAACACAGGATGCACAGGGAACAGATGGCAGCATGCCAGGCCTCAATCGTTCTGCAAATACTGGAAAGATGTTTTCCAAGTCCAGCTCCTGAACCTCATCTCCGATGTCAGAAGCGCTGCTTCCCCAAATGGGCCTAAATCCACTCACTAACCCTGGTTAAAGCCCAACACACCCATGTGCTCCTGAGTTTGCAGACAACCTGGCTAACAGTGTTTCTATTGGTAACTATCTTACAAACGCTTCAAGAGAGATTTGATAAAGCATCAAGGGCAAAAGTCTCCAACATCTGTTGGCACAAACACTCCCAAACCTCTCAATACCTTTCCCTTACAGACAGAGATCTTGCCTGTGACACGACATGAAGCCACGTGCGCTCTCAGTGTCACGGGTGCCCACCAGCGTTTCACTCTGCTGCTTCTTTCATCTCTAAAATCTTCAGTCATGCAATTAACTCAGCAGGGCATACTGGCAATACAGAGTTGTTCCTTTCTCTAAGCCTAAAACGCTAAGCTAAAGCAAGCGAAAGGAGAGGAAGCACATTTATGTCCAAGATGCAGCTTATGGTATGGAGTGAGATGGTGTAAGTGTAGACACAAACTCAGCTTTCCAAGGGTATTGAAAAAGTATACCGTGCTTCTTATAGCTGCTACAGGAAGTTTAAATTGATTTTTCTTTATTTCAGCAATTAATTCCCATTAATCAACTTACTGTACAATGCTGCACTATAATTCACAAGTTTTATGTATTATATGAATAAAATTGCACATATATTTTTATGTGATTTTCATTTAATTGAATTCCAAGGAGATTTACCTGCTGGGTTATTAATAAATCTTAATATGGCCTATAACACTCAATTGATATTTAATTAACCTGCAATAACTGCCTTGTAAAATGTAAATTAAATGCTTTATTTTTCCAGGCATATAACCTTAAATCAAATTCTTCATCCTACCAGCACAGCAAAAAAGGAATGGGGAAAAAACAAGATTGCAGGCAACCAAACCTTAGACCTGAAAATATCTGATGTTTAAAGAGGTTCAAAGTGGAAACTGGATCCATGTTTTGTAACCAGTTCTTCTCCCGAGGAAGTACTTTTCCACTGTCTTCCCACCTTTAAAGATCACAAGAATCTGGATGGATTTAGATGAAACATCAAAATCTCAGGAGGCTTGAAGAGAAGTGAGAGGCGCCCATTATTAATAATAAGGTTGCAAATTCCCATAGGTATTGTGGTATTTGGCATTTTTCTTAGTCTTGGCTCCTAAAGTCACATTATCAAATGAGGATGTCAATTTTCATTTAAAAATAAAAAAGGAAAGAAGTTAAAGCCCTTTGATAGGGGAAGAAGTTTGCAAACTTGAATGTCAAAGACATGAGAACTAAGAAACAAAAATACATAAAATTTGATCCTTATCTTTAAAAGTATCACAACTTTTTGAGGGACTTGAGATGTTTGAAAACTGGGAGGTGGCAACAAACGATCAAAACAGCCTTTACGAGAAAAGATGAGAACAGTCCAAATTATATTTTAAGATCAAACTGTTGTCCTCCCCCTCCCCTAGGAATTTACATAGATCTACATTAAATACTGCAAACTGCAACAACTATTTCTGATTTCAAAAGTAGGAGAGCTAGCTACCTTTGCAAAGTGATTTGAAAACTTCGGGAGAGTATGACTGTCTAAAATGCATAAGCCTATAAAGTTTTACTGCCACACCATCTAAACTTAGTATATCTTTCTTTTTTTAATGCATGGAGTGGACAATCTGTCTTACAATATTTTATTAAATAGGGTATTTCCACCAAAGGACAGTAACCCTTACTGTCTGTAATCTGTCTGCATTAGATCACTTTAAAAGGTATTAAATGAAAATCAAAAGTTAAATGTACCATGGATTTTAAAGGTGTCACAGCATGGAAGAATAAAAATGAAGAGAATGGATTCTGACTTGCAATGAATGAACGGAAATAAATCCAGATCTTCTGTAATGGAAAGTCTGTCCTCCCTTGCTGTTCATCCTCTCCAGTCACTCATTCACCACCCCGCTTGCATAAACTACAGCCAGTGAACCCCGCTCAGCCTAACCAAGTGCAGTAATTCTACCCAGGAGCTCCTCAGGCTGAGGGATTTCTTAAACGGCTCCAGCGTGCCATGTAGCAGGAGGGTACGTGATCCTGCCATCCCGCAGTTACTCAAGGGCTCGCGTGAATTGCATTGCTTGGAAAAGCATTGCTGACTAGCCCAAATTTTGCCACTCTCCCACTTTGCAAGCAGCTTCGCTGCTTCAGAAGAGGAGTACCCAGAGCAGGGAGTCAGCAGATGCAAGTGGCCTCATGCTCACAGTAATTGACTGGAATTTTGCAGACCTGGGTTTAATCCCCAGCTCCAGCATGGACTCACTGGGTAATTTAGAGCAGGTTTCTTCCTCTCTCTCTCTCTCCATGTTTTATGATTTTGGCAATTGATCAGAATTAGTCTCCTCTCCTTCTCTTACCTTTCATCTTTTTAATGGAGGAGAACATATCCCACAAACGTGCTGCATCGGATCTGCTGTCAGCCATTGCTGGGGGGCAGCTGAGCCCAGCATGAGTCTGCAGACCACAGCTCCTTCCCAGGACAGTTGCGTTTTACTCTACTGGATAAACGCTGACATGGTAGATTATTTTTTCCCTCAAAGTGGGTTTCTAATTGAGCTGAATCTAGCACAGCTCTCATTAAGGACTGACCATGACTGACAGTTTACATTTACTTGGGTAGCACTTTTTATCAGGCAAAGTCACCTGGGAGCTGCACCAGAAAGAGACAGAGAGTCCCATCTACACACAGACTACTCCTAATGATGCTCCTGCGAATTAAATCACAACATGAGGAACAAATGTAACAGATCAAAAATTGGGGAGCTGCAAGGTCTCAAAAGTGCTTAGGACTTAGGACCTGACAGGCTCCCCACAGAAATTTTAACACTGAGTTTAATAAAAGCAGAAGTGAGCCAAGTGTAGGACTGCTGGGGGCCCCTGTGTGAACAGCCTGTCTCTCAGGGATGTAAGAGCAGACTCAACATTGCCTGAATTACTTCTCTCTGCTCTGCCCACTGGACAACAATCCACGTGACTATCCTATAGTCACACCCGTGTCTAGTCCTAAACCCCTTTATGATCATACCACCCTCCTCTTAAATCCCAGCTCCAATCTCCTTTGCTTTGAGAAACACACAAGGCTAAATACTCCTGACATTTCCACGATGCTCAAAGTCACCTTTTGTACAGGGCTCTCACAGCAACTGCCTCAGTGGGAACAGAGGGAATTCACCTGCTTGGCAGATACAGCTGATAGCAAACCTGTTTCACAGCAAGCAACCGAAAAGCAAAGCCTCTGCAGTCCTGCCTGCTGCTGCTACCACTGGGAGTAATCCCGTTTACTTATATGGAGATAGGCACTGACTATGGGGGATCCTTAACAGAAGACAGACACAGCACTTGCAAGCTCTGCCTTTCTCAAAATTCACATCTGGAAACGAGCAATTGAGCAAGAACCAGCCCCACGAGACACATCTAAATCAGCCCATCTTAATATTGGGCACATGCTCTTAACTCGCACGTTGCTGTGCATTCAAATGATTAATGGTTCAGTGTAAAACTCACATAGCATTGTACAGTGGTACTGTAGCACATCACCTAGATCAATACGCCTTGCCCCAGGAGAAGAACTGGAATTTTTAAACCAAAGAGAATTAGGTGCCTGATTTCTATTACATTTCAAAGGGATTTAGAAGCTCTGCTCTCTCTCAGAAACCTCACCAGACTACCTTAGAGGCTGTACACATGCTTGACATGACACCAGATAATGTTTGTGGGCTATGGCATAAATGGGGATTACTGCCTCTGAAAAGGAGGACTTGCTGAAGTGGCTGTGGTTTAAGGAAGGATTTGAAAGGGGAGAGAAATACAGAGGGAAGCTGTTCTAGACAGTAAGTCACATAAGAGAAGGCTTAAAAATCGAGAGCAGGAGGAAATGAAGGGATCTGAAAAGGAAGGGATTTGGGATAAATGAGAGGAGGAGGAGGAGGAATGTCAGCTAGCAGCAAGATTACATGTGGCAACATGTGAGCTCCTTCAGCCTGTCTTCATGGGGTGACTGGAGTGATGAGAAAGGAAAGATGCACCAGTGAGCTTCTGGGCCGGCTGCAGGAGAAAAACAGGCAACCACACAGTCACGGTGGGAATAGAGGGAATTTGATGAAATTACAACCCAGCTTGCTGGGATCACAGAGTAACTGATTGTGGTAACTTCTTACAGGCAACTCCAGCAGATATAGGGATCAAAATGCAGCCAGTGTGCATCCAAGCAGAGCGTGAGCACCGCAGCACAGGTCAGGAGAGGAACGGTGTGGGAAGGTGCAGGAAGCTGAGAGATAGTGAAGCTAGTGGGGTAAAATGGTGTAATGTTCAGTCACCAGACTGAATTAAACAGGACTGGCTCTGTTCATGGATTTTCCTGCACTAGTTTGCACTGGTTATCACAGATAAGCCACATTAATGCAACTCTGTTGTGATGTTGGGAAACCTCAATAATGGAAATTAACTTCTCTGTATGGACTGATGAATGGAAATTACACAACCACTGCCCTATTTCCGAGAAGCACTGCAATGTTGAGTGAGTGCAGCCAAATTTAATAGCTGTTATCAAAATCAAGGAAAGGACTTCCATTCAAAAGGTAACCAGGAGAAAAGCAAGGACTTGGTAGTATTGCACAACCACAACAACTCTGGACTCAATGCCAACAACAGTAACTCCAATGCTGGAACAATGTACCAGCTTAGTGATTTGACATGCGGCCAAGGGCCTTACAAAATACCTCCAAACAGTTAATGCAAATCCATATTACTAGGTCTATTAATGGCCTGTCATTGCCTGTCTGCAGATCACTGTTTTGTGCCAGTAAGCTCTAGATTTCCTTAATCAGTTATCCTTAACTGACATTTCTAGCGTTCCACGAGGTCCTAAAAGCAGGAGGACCAATCTCTTTTTTTACCCACCGAACCACCATATCATCAGACTCACCATTCCCCCACCCTCTGGCCTCAGTTTCCTCTTCCACACAACGGGGACGTGGTGGTGTACCTTCACTGGAGCTACAGGACATTTGTGTCCAACTGTTTTCAGGCCTGGACGTGAGTTGAGTAACTCAAGCAGACCTGTTATTTTGATTTTCTTATTGCCTCAATTAAAATTTTAAACTGATTCCTACAATCTTTCACACACATGACAAAATGATCAAAAGCCATTTGCAGCTGGTTTTAAATGTGCGCTAGACTTTACTGAAACCTAGTGTTTCTGCCCCATTTGCAGAGGACTTGGCAGGGAGGACAGGAGAAAGACTGCATTTCCCTTGTCTTGGTTGCCTTGTCTGTTAAAGTGAAACCTAAAATACTCCCCTCCATTTTGGATCAATGTCACATAACCTCATTTCCTCAGCTTAAGAAAAAGCCTTAGATTTTATATGTTGCACTAAAATATGTCAGCACCGTTAGGTTAATAAACAGTGCTAAATCAAAACCAGGCCCCAGTTCGTAGATCATGTGAGCTATGTCAAACACGGGGAGTGATACCATAGAAGAGATGTAACGGACAGTCTCCTTAGCGTGGTTTTTATGGCTGTGAAAGAGAAAAACCTGGTGTTCAGTCACTTTTCATTCACCAGAGGCTGTCACACAATCTCTCACAGCTTTTTGGGTTATGTTTATTTTTCCTGGGGTTCCCATGACCCCCACCTTCTGATCCCCTTGCAAAACCTCCTGTGTGACTACCTACAGGACTAACCTGAGCTACAGCCAAAACTTGAAGCTTTTACTGCACATTAGACCAGATCCTTACCTGATAAATCAGAATATCCCCCGTCAATTTACACCCACAGAGGAAATAATTTTCACAATTTAGCAGAACAAAGGTTTGATTTTCTTCTCTGTGTTGACTTTTCCTACGAGGTGACTCTATTAAAGCCAAGAAACATCTCTCCCTCTCATTTGTCAGGAGGACATCCCAGCAGCTTGTCAGGCCGTAATTCAGCACCTATGACCACCCCGGCTTGCAGCAACAGCCCCCCCGCCGCAACTAGGAGGCCCCACTGCAATTCCTGTGGGGCTCCTGGTGAAATTAAAGGAATGAATCCCATCAGGCAATCGCCTCCTCAGAGACTGTCCTTGTTAGCAGTACCTCCTAACCAGCATCCTTAATTTTGGAGGAAAACAATCAGGAATGTGTCTTAGAGGCTACCCACACATGCTCATGTGTTCAGAACTCCCATGCTCCTGATGACCAGCATGAGTAGACACACACAGAGACCCCCAAGCAGACAATTACTGTCCCTCATACCTGAAACATGACTGATTACTGTGTACCTTTAGACGTTAATAGTGAAAACGCTCCTCTCTTACTGCTGGAAAGAAAATGATTTTAGAAAGCTGTTCGTGTCATTTGATAGTGTCCAGTTTTTCCACTGAGGAAAGCAAAACCTGAAACCCACACGATGGTTCAGTTTTTCCCTTGGCAAAACCCAGCAAAGCGCTGCTCAGCATATATATACACCTCTTGCTGCCGCTTCTGAAATCTGTCAGGGATTAATGCAGTGATGCCAGCAGGCAGCCAGAGCAAGGCACAATCCAAGGCCACCTGAGTCTGGTTTGCAGGGGAATACCTGAGACCATGGCAAAAATCGCACACAAGTTTAGATCCAGCTATAAATATTTGCAATGTTGCAGCATGTTGACATCGAACTGGAGCTCTCATCCCTGGCAGGGAGAGAGGGAGTGCCACCATATTGCAAAAAGTCATCCCTGTCACTCACAACTGAAAAATAGTGCATAAAAGTTAGTTTGAGTTCAAACTTTCAGCCTAAACTGTACTCAACAGAGAGAGAAATCAGCACCTATGGAGGGCTATTCATCCCATCCCAAGATAGCTATCTGAGATGGGTAGGGTGAATTGATGCTGGAGGTGCCAGTATCTTTCGACAGGGACTATAAAAGGAGCCTAGATGATTATCTTAAGCTAGACACCTAACTTTTAGGCAGAGTCAGTTAAGGTGAATCTCTATTGAAATGAAATGAGTGGTGGTTTCGCCTTTGCCTTCAGTGGGGCCAGGTTTTCACCACGGCAACCTGAATAGATTAGAAAAGAAAAACAGAAAAGGGAAACACATCTATAAGGGAATGAAATATTTATTTCCCCCTATTCACAGAGAGCAATTAAGATATAAAGAGATTAGGGGAATTCTTCACAGACACGAAGCGGGCTTGTATTGAACAAGAAAGGAGGCTTTGGAGTCTGCAGGCACAACTTGAGCTATCAGCCACCCTGCCTTGCTCCCAGGAAAAGCATCATGCAAATTTTAGGAGGAAGGAATCGCGGTAGACATGCCATCTGGGAGGATGATGGACAACAAGCTGACTAGGAATAAATAGCAAAACATAATAAATTCCAAACCATGCCAACAGCAACTGTTGTGCTATGAATTAACACTGCTATTAAATGTTTACGCACACACTTCTGTCAGCACCTGTCAGCATTTATGCAATACATACGTTGGCAAATCTGTATTACGTTATTTCTTGCAACTGATCTGCATTAATACTGCCCGTGCACATGTTCAAGCAAATTGCTACAATTCTTTTTGACCTATCCATGTGCAAAAGGTGCAGCAGTTCACAGTATTTTATGCCTATGCAGCAAATTATGGTTTTATGTGCTAGGCAGCAGAGCAAGGCTGGGGGATAGGGGGCAGCAAAGGAAAAAGAAAAAGGAGCAGGGAAGGACAAGGGACCTGGAAAGCCCCCAGCCGGGGAAGAAGGATGCTCAAGGAGATGGTGGTGGGCTTAGGGCAAAGCTGGGTTCACCCCAAACCAGGCCAGAGAAGGGGAGTCGCATGATAAGCCTCCCTGAGCAGGAAGAAGAGGCTGGGGGTGGGGGGAAGCCCCGAAATACAGTCCTAAGCTACAGCCCCAGTAGAAAGGAAAAATCATTCGGCCAGGGCTTCTACTAAAATCACGCTGCAGAGAACAGAGCTATGCTATAGCCAGTAAGATGGACTGCAGTGCTCCCTGCGCCCAGGTACTTAAATTAACTTTCCCCCTTCAATTCCTTCTTTTTGCTCTTTCCTCCCTTCCCCCAGCCCAGAGTGCAGTAGCTGGGGCGGAGGAGATAAAAATGTATAATTAAGGGAGTTACTACTTGCTAAAGCTGGAGACCGCTCGAGCAAAAGACAGGGTTTGTGGTGGCAGAGCTAAATCTGGG
Organism: Grus americana; assembly: GCF_028858705.1. Taxonomy (NCBI): domain Eukaryota; kingdom Metazoa; phylum Chordata; class Aves; order Gruiformes; family Gruidae; genus Grus; species Grus americana. The sequence continues at coordinate 7,806,122 of NC_072870.1, read as the reverse complement.
ACCCACCAATTGCTGCTAATGATGAGAGCCTGTGGTTACTGTGCCACCCAGGCGGAATCGGTGGAAAGACGAGCTTGTTATTGCAAAAGTAGCATTTGCGCCCCACCTCTCCTCTGTGCAAGCGGATTTCTGAGGCTTGCAAACATGGGATGCTTGCAGGGCAGGGAGACAACTGCACAGATGCAGGCAGAGCAGCAGGAACCAAAACAAGGTCCAGGAGTGCAAGCTGGTGCTTCATCTGACCACTGCACGTGGACATCCTCGCTCCTTGGCCAGGTTTAATCCGAGCATGGGTCTTAGGCCAGGGGGATACATGCTGCAGAGGAGGAGGAGATGTACAGTGCCTTTCAGGGCTACTGCAGGACTTGGGAACTGTTCATGTTCTCTCTCTCCCTGTGTTTGTGCACAGAGACTGTGAACTTTTGTCTTTTTACCCTCAATTCATTTGAAGTACCAAAAGAAGGAGCCAAACCAGTCTTTTAAAAAAGCAAACCTTCAGAGTTGCTCCTCCTGGCCTGATGGAGAGAAAATTTTGTGGAAACTGAGGCCACAGAAGAATCCAGACCGTGGTGTGAGATGCAGGACACAGGCAGAGTTATTTGATGTTCCTGAGAGTTGTGTGCCACACAACACCCCATTAAGCTCACCTCAGACTTGAGTTGCAAAGGCCATTTGCACTTAGCACAATCAGAAGGCCCAACTGAAATCTAAAAATGAGTAAGGATATTGTATTGCCATTTTTCTGTGTGAATTACACAGGATTCAAAGAGAGCAGGGAGTGAATGGACTTCCTCTGGCCATATTTACCCTCAGTCAACCACGTTCATTCGTCAACTATATTCCTACGTCTTGAAAAACACGTGATTTTGATTCAAACTAAAGAAGAGGGTTTATACTTCACATTGGAATTAACATGACGAGCAATTAGCAGATCATCAAGAATAAGACTTCTCTTAATAGTACTAATAAAAACGGAGATATTTCTTAATGCAGTTCCTAGGATTAATAATTGCCATTCTGATAGAGTCAGAATTTCCAGCATGAGCCGTTCCCTCCATAGCCACAGGTGCAGATGGATGAAGCAGCTCAGACAAGCTGAAGTTGATCACATTTTCCATGTAAAAGGGCACAGTAATTACAACTGATGAGGGTGCTGGAGCCAAAACTCTGGTTCTTGGTAGGGAAAAAAACCCAGATTCGTAATCAACAGGGGTAGCCACAGGAGAAGTTTTAAAATCCTAATTTAAAAACACTTAGCAGTAGCATGCTATGCTCCTACAGTTACTGAGTACCAGGACATTAGAGGAGAGGTAATAAGTGTCCCTGGAAAGTGCTGCTATACAGGGTGACTCTTCAGTTTTACTGGGATTTCCACATCTGAAAGTCATGTTTTTTCTTCTATTTAAGGAAGGTACAGAGTATTTTAGTGCATCTCCAAGATTAAGTGGAAAACTGAAGAGGTTGCTGTTTAAGATTCAGTTTTGAGGACTGAAGTCAGCCTGTAGGGATAACAGCTCTAGATCCCCATCCTGGAGTTAGAACACCCTTGCAAAACAGAAACATTAAGTGTAATAATGTAAGTGTGCATGTGTGTCTTTAAATAGCGTTTGCTTTGCTGAAAAGGACACAAAGATCTTGTCTTGCTGAATAGTAAATCGACGGCACTTAAAAGCTGAATTTCCAAATTAGTTCAGCCCCCAGTTTGAAGAGCAGCTTTGTACCACAGACTGATTTTTGTTTGTCTAAATGAGTGCTAAGATCCTTGGAAATCTTTACTCCTGGTTGTGGGTTCTGCATACTTTAAAACATGCCCTTGGTCTCTTCTAACACACTGAACCCCGAGGAGAAATACCAGTAGGGTTAGAAACCACCACCAGATATATTTTGAGCTTGATTGCCTGTATTATCTTAACACCCTATTGCTCTAAAACCCCTGAAAACTACGTATCTCATCTTTCTATTGTTATTACACCCAAAGGATATGTCTACACCGCAGCATTGAGATGCCCATGCCAGCTTTCAACAAGCTCGCTCTGGTACTGGAAACAGGCTAGCTGCAGCAGCACCGAGCAAATTTCCTCTGCAGGCTAATTTACCCGGCTTCTCCTGCCCCGCTGAAGGTGGCTGCGAAAGAAAGCAACGTGATCTTGGCTTGACTCTTCTGGCAACACACAAATGCAATAGGGCAACCACTCCGATTAGCTCGCTCCCACACCATCTGTTTTCCAAGGCTACATGGACTTTCTGGCACAGAGATTCCTGTTTGAGGATATGAGCTTGTGTACAACAGTTTACCATAACCAGCAAAGCCGAGCTGACACTCCCTCACTCAGAGGCAGCAACAGTTTTGCTTTCTCTTTTTTTCTGGTAACCCTTTGCCTATTTTGCATTGCTGGGTACCATGACAGTATCACATTGCAGGAGGGCAACTGCTGAGATCTCTGCATTCGAGGCTTGTTTGTTGGCATGGAGCGGCTCATCTCGCGGGTACAAGATGTCATGGCCAAGCAGACATAGGAAGGAAAAGCTGATCCCTGAAATCACAACAGGTTTCAGGCCACTCTGCAACAGCCTCGTAGCTCTCAGGTGAGAGGCAGCGCTGAAGCTTCACCGGACTGCGGGGCGAGGGGAGCGAGGAATCACAGACCCTGCAGTGCCGCCCTGTAAGGCGCAGCGAAGGCAGGAGGGCCGCACAGCCCCTCTCCTCACGCTCCTTCCCCCGTCTGGCAGCAATGGAGCAGCTCTAACACAATGCAGAACCCAGGCCAAAACCCATAGCCACTCTGTCTGTCTAACTCTGTCTGGCAGCGGTGCAGTACATTATTACCTTCTGTAATTCCCCCAAGTTATTTAGGGCTGTCTCCTTATTATCTCGATATCTTGGCTCCCATAATAATTACAGACCCAGTTTTACAAGGGCGATTTTTTTTTTCTTGATTAGTTTCCAGGATTCTGTTGTTGCATCAAAGCTGTGCTAGTTTTTGTGTATTCCTGACAGATGTCTACTGGGGGAATTACAGAATGGGCATGCAAAGAGGAAACCATCTACGGTGAGATTAAGGAAACAAAGAACAGTTCTGTGAATTTAAAAAAAAAAAAAAAAAGGACATTTCTCACACACGTGAGCATATGCACACACGGCTGGTCAGATGAACACACACACACACTCTGGCACTTGAATTTCTGTCGTTCGTCCCTGCTTTTGCGTATCCGGGGCACAGCATGTTACAGAAGTGCTGTAAGAACATCCTCTCGTCTATGCAAGTATGAGGAGGAATTAAACAGAATTTGCCATATCTAATTTCTTACTATTTCTGCTGAAAGTCATTGTCTCTAGCCAAACCTCTCAAAGCCCGTTATAAAGGAGCTGGTTGTTAATTATGCTTTTCACAGAAAGGAAACTTTGGTGCAAAAGTAATGAACTGGCTAGCTAAAAGCAACTTGGGATCCAGTGGCTGAGCTAGGAAGAAAGCAGAGGTCTGCAGAGTCCTTCCACCTTCCCCACAAACTCGCATGAGTATTTGTTCCTCCCTGAACTCAACCTGTGCCACAAAGTCCGCTCTGTGTCTGCTGCACTTTCACTTGCTGCGTGTCTTCAACTCGCAAGCAGGATTTGGCCAAGAATAAACAACAACAACAAAACACCCTGGTTATTTGTACTACAGTAGTGCCTAAAAAAATACTAATTATCTATAACAGAGCAGTGCCTGCAGGCCTCAGGTGAGACTGGCACCCTATTGTGCTAGGTGTTACACAAAACAGATTATAAAAAGATGGTCCCTGCCCTGAAGAGCTTACAGTCTAATTATGCAAGAGAAGGAGTGGGTGGAAACAAGTTCAGAGAGATAGAGTAACTGATTCAGTATCTCCCAAAGCAGAGCTAGCTAACAGTTTCCTGGCCTCTGAACTAGTGCCTAAACCACACAGATTCCCTCAAAACATAAGGGTCTTCGTGCTGTCTGTTGGCTTCTGCCTTGAGGCTCCCAAGCAGTTGACAAAGGCAACAACTTTGCGGCTCTGAAGCGGCCTTGGGAAGTGCCTCTGGTTTCTATTGCTTACACAGAGAGGTCAGGCCCCAAGCAGGGGTGTCTGAAGCTCGACAGTGAAAACAGCCATGGTGTCACCAGGAACCATGCCTGCCACCACCACTGTCAGCAGCGAGCGGCCCCTCTGCCTGTTTGTCTGCTTCAGCAAAGGGTGCTTCTGTGAAAGCGTGTTTTTAGCCACTACCAAAGGCAGAGGATTGGACTTGTTGGACAAAGAGCTCAATCTGGAATGGCAAATCCTCTATATTAAGGGCTGGTGATGAGTAGATCAAACCGTGTGTCAAATAAATCACCCACTCAGTCCAGAACCATACATGAAAAAACAATTAGAGATTAGCCCATAGAGTGCATAACTGGCAATACGTCAGCTACAAATCATTTTAAAAGCATGTAGCTGATCTAGCCTTCTTAATTCCTTGAGTTGTTGATTCCAATTATCAGCAGCCAAGTAGCAAAAGGTTTTTTATCCCAGAAGATTTCTTACTTTTGGATACAATAAAAGTCAATTTATTCGATGATTACTAGGACATGGGCAGTTAATAGGTTGCGTCTGTTCTTTCTCCCCTCAGATACTTCAGAGTGGATCCATTAACACATTTACAGACTAGACTTAAACAATAATAGTGCTTCTCCTTCTCTGGGGGTAACCAAACCAACCCACTTTTTGTACAGGGCTCCAAGATGTTTTTCACTATTACAGCTCCAGAGGAATTTACATAATTGGTTATGAATAATTCGTAACTTGTCTAAGAGTCTCCATGTAGCTATCTGATTTACTACAGCTTCCCACTCCAGAACCAGCAGAAGATTTTAATACAGTTTTTAATTGCAAGATCATAATTTAAGCATATCAGTGCTGCCTAATGTAGACGGGACGTGAGAGGAACTCTTCTCCACAGCCTCCCCCTGTACCTGGTATCTAGCTATGGGAGGACTCACAAGGCCCCGGAGAGGCAGCTAAGATCACCTGCGGGGCAGGGAGCGAACACCACTGTCTTCAGTGCAGACCTCTCTCCCCCTCCTTTATGTATTTGCCTCCAAATTACTTGCTTTTTGCAGGGAGGAAGGGAAGAAAAGCCCTCGTGGTTTAAGCATTAGCCTTCTGCTAGGGATGTCTGTGTGGAGATCTCTGTGCACCTTTGTTCACTCCTTTAGTCTGACCGTAAGAGCAATAATACATCCCTCCCCATGGGTAAGGCTGCTGGAAGGTAAGTAGGCAATACTCCAGGCATGGTTGGATACTCTTAGACCAGGTTTATAGGGAAAACAAATAACCTTCATCAGGCTGGGGTGCTGGGGGGAAGTGACATGCAATGACAAAGATGTGGATGTTGAAAAAGCAATCTGTGCACTTAAACTGCATGATGGGAAGTGTTGTTTCTAAGCATGCCCTTTTGGGAATTTGTCCCTGTCATGCAGGTGGGGATGGACGTAATAATCTGATTTTGCATAGGTACAAATAAGACTCTTGCCTGTAGAAAAATCAGAAATCAATGCCAGTGACTGAGATGGTGTATAGGACAGCCAGCTTGAAAGCCAGTGAAATAAAGTGGGAGAGCCCCTGCACGAAGGAGACCTGTGGCCTCTGTGTGTGTGCCTTGGCCCACGTGCTACTGCCCACCAGGGTTTTACTGGGGTTCGGTATCCCTCTGCTCTGTGCCCCTGTGGGTGCTTTGGTGCCTCAGTGTTGCGGTTCCCATGTGAGACCTTGACCTGGGTCTGGGCAGTCTCCCTTGCCCAGGCACCACCTCTTACAGAACCTGCAGGAACTAGCTTTCTTCTGAAACCTCCATCTAGTTTGAAAGAAATCAGCCATCAGATCCAAGGACACTGAGCACCACAGACTGACTGCACTGGCTCTGTTTCTTAAGAAAATGGCACTAAAAAAAGGATTTCACCTTTTCACTCAGTTGGAAGAAAGTATAAACCACAGGACTGCAACAAACTTCCTCTCATTTTTTCCCTATATGATGTTTTTGCTTCAGCAAATTGAATTTAGGACTGGGTCACTGAATCAAATAATTTTCTCCCACAGGAAACCTCTTCATGTAGCCCATTTAATTATTAATATTTCTGCCCCCTAGTTCAACAAAATCATGGGAACGCTCCTAAATTTGTTTAACTTAAAGCAACTGTGAATTTTCAGCTGACTCCAACTGGCATTTCATAAGACAAAGGACATGCTGATGTGCCTTACAAAACACTGGTTTAATAAAAGATGCTCTATCTCTTTCTACAAATTTCACTATGCAAAGGGTAAATAATCGCTTAAACTCAGTCTTTAGTCAAGAGAGCATAAGCTTCACTGAGGCAAGTCCCCAATGAGACTTAAGCATATGCCTAAATGCTTCCTTGAATTGAGGACTGAAAACTAATTTGCCTTTGCTATGATAGGTCCTTTACTGTATTTTTTTTTCTTCAGTTACACTTTCTTTTAAAAAAATTAATCCCATCAAACTACTAAAAGAGCCACCTCACTTCCTTCAAGTTTCTTCCCAGCATTTATAAAAAAGATGGTTTATTGTCCTGAAACCAAAACCATTACAGCCTGTCAAAACCTTTCTGTAAGGCGGCAGCTAGCTGAATAATACATTTCACATTAAATTACACAACTGTGTCATCGGGCTAACATTAAAGGTAAGTCATTAATAAAAAGAGAAAATAAAGTGGTCCTTAATTATACAAGACATTAAAAGGCTGAGTGTTTTGCTTCTGCAGCACACTCACTTTGTGAGAATAAACGTTTTAAGACCAGTGTGAACTTTTCTCTGTGGAAATTACAGCTCAAAGATAATCCCTTACACCCGCTAATGTGGCTGATTGCTGTGAGATGTGTCCTTATGCACCTTCTGACTTCTTGGTGCTAGTGCTATGGAGGAAGCCAGTTTGCAATCCTCAGCTCGCACACACAGTTTTTGCTTTTGTTATTTATGGGGGACATTTTCAAAAGACTCAGGTGAAAGCACTTAATAGCTAAACCCCATTGATTTTCTGTAAAAATAGGGCATCTCGGTGCTTTTGACAAACATCCAAATACACTTTGGAAATTGGAGCCTAACAGGATAAAGCCAAAGGAGCATCGATGGAATCCAGTCAATGAAACCTCAGTGTTCAGGGCCAGGCGTAGCCATAACAAGGACAGTGGTAAGGAGAGAGGGGCACTTGCAAGCAGACGGCCATTTCTGCATCAGCAGAGGACAAGAGAGGCACACCGCCCCTCCTGCTCGCCAGCTCCCAGGTAAATCCATACCTGGGAACCCCCACAGCCCTGCTTCAGGAATTGAAATCACGTTGGGACAGCGTGTCTTCCACAAATCTCCATACGTAATGCTTTCTCTACCTTGCAACTAAAAGCAGAAATTCCTTGGACCATGAACTCCTATAGGAAAACCACAGATTTAAAGCTTTTGGAGACAGTCACCATTTTTGCCTGCAAAATACCTTTTCCCAGGAGAAAAGCAATCCACTGTTTTCTTTATACTCCTTCCTGGCTCCTCCTTTACCCTCCAGCTTCCAGAAATGCAAAGCTACCATTTTGAGAACATGAATCCTCTATCATTCTTCATCAACCAAGCCAGCCTTGCCTTGTGGAACAGGACCAAGAGAGGCCCCATTTTCAGTGGCTCGCTGCAAAGCCCTGAGGTACACCTGCAAGCCTGAGCTAACTAAAGAGTGAGTTTTCTAGCAGAACCCATAACATACTTCAGTTCATGGTTTGATGCAGAGCAAGCCACGCACAGCACTCATCAGTCCACAATTCACCATTGTTTGGTAGGCACAGAGGGTTAAGTAGGAGTGTGCTAAAGCAAAGGTTTAGGAAAAGAAGAGTTAAGGGTGCACAGGAATATCCATGACATGCTTGTACTAACCATAACCCTTCTCTGCCCACAGAACCACGGTTAAGTTGAGTAACTTTGTATTAGCGTGCTTTTGAGGATTTGAGTCAGGTAGGCTGTGGATCTTTCCCCTGGGAGGGTAGAGCCTGAGTTCTCCAACAGAAACAAATTAGAAGGAAAATTTCCAAGGAAACATAAGAGGCTGCGAAAAGTGTTGGTTTGTGTGGAAAATTTTTGCCCTATTTTTCCTGAAAAAATAAATGCCTAAAAACAAAAGTATTTTGGCCAAACCTCTGAGTTTTTCAGTATTTGAATTTCTGAAGTGTAAAAACAAAACAAAAAAAAAACACCCCAAAAAACCCAACAACTTTTCTTGGGAACAGTAGATTAAAAAAAACAACCTGAAATGAATTTCCATTTAGTTTTCATTTCAATTGTCTGCTTTATTATGGCACTAATCCTAGCTTTTTTCTTTCTTTTTTTTAAAGAAACAAACTATTCAGCGTTGCTGTTACCCCAAGATTCAGAAGACCTCTGTGTTGTGGATACAGCCTTTCATCAAGTAGACTAAAGTTTTCCACAAATTTCAGTGCTGGGGAGCCATCATCTAAGGCTTTGCCTCACGTAGCCAAATTGGCCAGAAATTCGTTTGTAAAGAAAACATCAGGGATTTAACCATGTGCACGTCCCAAATCATGCATCTACAATCTAATCAACTGGTTTTCTTTCTGTAAATGCCAACAGAATATTTGCTACGTATTAAAGGATGCTAATAACATTTACAAGATAAAATGAGATTCTTCCCATGGAGCACAGTATCTGCCCCCACTTTGCACTCTCTGTGCTTCAGCAGCACAGTAGAACAAGATGCACAGGGTATATTGAAATTAGTTTGCAAACTGGAGGGGTGTTTTAGTGATTTCCTCGTGTGAAGGCACCCTCTCTCTGGTGCCTACTAAATCATCCTTGCCAAACATTATTTACCCCTGAAGCTAACAAAAATACTTTGAAGAGCAAGTCTCAGCATACCAAGTGTTAAATATTTCACATATGCAGGGGTAGCCTTCACATTAAAAGATGTCTACTTTACCTCAGGATAATTAACACATTTGAACTGTCCTGGGGTTAAAAAAAAAAAAAAAAGAAAAAAGCATAAAACCAAAACAAAACAGAAAAAACCTCAACACCAAGTAAAGACCAGACACCTGAAGTTAACCATGAAGTACATTCGTCAGTGTCAACCCCAGGAGAAGATAAAGGGCTGGTTTTGGTGGATGTCCCTCACAGGAAAAGTCTGGGATACCCTTTATTATGTATAAGCTTTGCTGAACTCAGTCGCCCCTGGGTAAAGAGCAGAAAAAAAAAAAGAATAAAAGTAAGAACCTCCGGGGGTGCGGTCCCAGTCCCCCTGACACGTACAAAACAGCAAGAGATGTACACCTCAAGGGGGCTAGCCAGGACGAGCAGGACTGGCCACCACAGGGTACAACAGAGCAACACCTTCCTTTTCCAGTGGCAGACCATGAAAACTAGCTTGTGCCAACTCACCTCACACGCTCACTTATTTCGCCTGCCTGCCTCCCTCGGCAGCTCCCTTCCTGTTCCTCGGGAGCAATCAGCCAGGTGAAAGGAGCACATTTTTTAGAGAGTCCCCTGCTAAAATACCAACAGTGCATTCTGGCTGCATTTCAGATCAACTTCCTTTCCACCTCTCACCCCCAGCCTTTGAAACACTAAGGAATAATGATTCACTTGCAGACACCTTTGGATTTCCATTATTAAACACTTATTCCTGTCTGTCCGTGGAGTGGTACAGAAATTACTGCAAGTACACACACACCCCAAGACACTCACACACTTCCGCAAGAGACACCTCTACTAGGAGGCACACGAACTGGATGGGAGAGCAGAGGGCTGCAGACTGTGGCAATTACTCAGAATAACAGAATGTGAGCCTTGGGCTTTCAAGGGGAGCAATTTTGCATTGGTGCAGCATTTTCCATTGTGGCTGAGAAGGAAATCAGTTGGAAAACCAAATAAATCGTCAAGGCCCCATCTGCACAGCCTCAACAAGGCTCTCGGGGCAGGACTTCTACCAGGTAGATGAGAATCTCCTGGAGTCTCCTGTGCTGCTGCGACTACAAAGCAGCTTTGGAGCCCACAGCGGTGCCAAGCAATCGGCAGAGCATCGCTGGAGCCTTGGTGACAAGCAGCTGATCAATGGAGCAGCACTACTGCCTGTATCATTGCCAGGCAATTACTGGAGCTGCACTCGGCAGTATTACTGCAAGGTGCTCTATGGAGCGGCACTGGTATTTGTATTGCTGCCATTTCACCAGCAAAGTGGCACTGGAGTCTGTCTCCCTGACAGCTGATCAATAAGGAGGAATATAATAATCATAATGTGGTGTTTTACAGGATATGAGCCTTTAACCCAAGGACCTCGAATCCCTTTTCAAGATGTTCATTAAGCTACAAATTCCACACACATGGAGATGATCACAAATACGCAGATCACCAAGGTACTGCAAACTCATCTTTGCTCCTGTTGTATAGACGGGTGATCTGAGATGCCATGGACGGTTACACGTCCTGGTTTAATTCCCAGCGACACTAAGGGCAGGTTGAAAATAGGTCCTCAATACAGAAAGTCTAAACCAGGATGGATTCTCCAAAAGGCTTTCCAGAAAACCCAGCTAGAAATATCACAATGAAAGCTAAAACATGCTGAAAATAAAAACACACCTGACACCAGGCTTGCAGGTCATTCTTTTTAAATCCTGAGAAGTCCATGACAGACTTCAGCACACAAACAGAAATGGGGAATGCCTTAGTGAAAGCCAGCACCACCGATGCCTCAGCAGGGCCACAGTCTCACCTTCTCTCTGTTCCCTCACCACGAAAGTATCCTCCGACTTCAAAGAGAAATAAAATTCTGGTGTATAAACTCCCAGTGCTGCACCATCCAAATCTTTCACGGTGCTTTTTCCAGCAAGTCTGTCAAAGAGCTTGGCTAAGGTATTATTTTCCTGAGCTTCCAATTCAGTATCACCATGCCTAAGCAAGCTGCTCAGCTCAACAATTCTTGTTTCAAAGTTATAGAGGCCAAGCCTAGCTAATCTTTCTTTATAATTCATTCCCCAAATCCCTGAATAACTTTGGTTGCCCTACGCTGCCCCTTCTGCATTCTCAAATGTGCGGCACGCTTCCCATAATAAGGTAACTAAAACCGCACACAATAGCCTACGTGTTTTATTTCATGTTCCCCACTGATTAATGCTGAATGCTTCCACACAGTATATCCACACGCTTTACGCTTAATGCTTCTATATATATATATAGTGCAATAACTTCGTTGCTTTTACTTTACAGCTGCCAATTTGTGCAGATGGCCATAGTGTATTAGTCACCACCAACACTCCACTCCCCTCCTCCTCCTCCCAACAGTCTTGTTCTCGGTCAGTGTTTCACATGGCATTTCCTTTCAAGGTATCTATGGCTATTTTTGGCCCGAGAGTTCCTGGTATATTAAACGCAATGAGCCACATCCTCAGCTGGTGTAAATCTGCACAGCCCTAATTCAGTCAGTGGAGCTCTGCCAATTCACATGAGTGGAAAGAGTCCCATAAATCAGTTATCAAACCAATACATTAAGGCCGCTTACTTAAACCGCTTCTGCGTTGTTTTTTATTTATTTACAGATAACCCATGGCATGTAAGGATGATGGTCCTGCACCACAAAGCCCACAAAGTATGGGCTGACTTGACCGGGAATAAGGACAGACACAGACAGGTCAGCTCAACTTACCATCGCACCACCACACTCAAGCGCTACTCTGAAATTAGTGAAAAACCTTTTCTGTTTGGTCTCCTTTAGCCTGAGCAGCAATTTGTTTCGAGCCTAGAATGGGCAAAGACCATTTTTATATATGAGGGAAACAAAAGTGCAACTAAAATTGACCCTTGCCACACCTCCCCATCCTGAAGTGTTTCCTGGCTGTGACATCCTCTATTTTCTGTCCAAAAGCCAATTGTTAACCAGTCTCTACCCGGGCTTTCCAGAGCAGTTTGTTTCATACAAAGTCTTCCCAAACGCTTGATAATCTGGCTCAGCAGCAGCTCCACGTACCGTGGTTACAGCCTTGAGACACTGGAGAGGAACAAGGCACAATGGAAAAAACCCAACCTCTTAGACTCCTGCCTCAGTTCCTTAATGTTTTGAGGTGAATGATTGAGGCTCTAAGAAAAAGCCTCCTGACAACAAGATCTATTAGTGTATGGAATAATCTTCCAAGGGAAGTGATGGAAACATTGCTGCTTGGCACACTGCTAGTGTTTGTCCAGACTAGTTTTTAAATATACAATCCTGAGCTGGCAGAGGAGAAGTCTAGCCGAGGTAGTTGCTCTTATCTATCTCCATATTCCAGGATAAATCAGGTCATCTCCTTTGTTGTAGTCTAAAAATTGAGGAATGCACTTAAAACAATTCATGCAGTTTTAATCAGCTATGATCTCCCTTTTATGATCCACATGGGTTGTATCTTATTAAATTAGATATATCTAGCTGTTTCTTTTTAATCATCGAGTTTTTCTAATATAAGGCAGCAGCACTGTCTAGCACAGCTGGCATGAACCAGGGCTGTGAACACCTTCAGGTCTCTTTTTGGCTATGCCCCAGGCTCCCAAGCAAGTAAATAAACCCATAAAATAAAATATAATATAATAAAATAAAAATCACTCCCTAATTTGTTTTTGTCACTCAGAGAGCCTGGGACTGACTTTCAGAGGATACGAGTGGTCATGGCTCTGGTCAAAGTCACTAGTTGAGGGGATGTGGGGTAAATTTATGAAAATGAGGAAAGGACACAAAGGCATTTAGATACCACAGCACTTTATGTGGTATAAAACCACAAAAAAAGACCCATACTACAAGACAAATTCAGATTGAAAAGCACTGCATCCTGCAACAGAGATTGGGAATTCTGTGAGTGTAAACGATAGCTATAATGCTCCAAACTGGAAAGCAAGACCAAGTCCTGCAGTCCAGTCTCCTGACTGACAGCTAGAGAATTTTGCTTTCAGAAAGATCAGTAGCCAAAAAAAAAAAAAAAAGGAACTATGAACATATGATATTAGGGATTATACACATGATGTCAGTAAAAGCAATGACTGGAGGCCCCTTCTACGTTGTTCGTGCATCAGCCAGCTGGATACGACACAGAAGGAACACAAGAACATAGCAAATTTCTGCCCTTTGCCCTCCCAAGGACTTTGCATGCAATCCTAGGCGTGATACATGACCATACAACAAAAATGAATGCTGAAGGGTATGTAGATACGATTTTCTTTGTTTTGTACAGCAACCAGCACTGCGAGGCCCTGATACTGAACAAGGCCTCTTGGGAAGGATTTGTACCCATCACCCTCCGGCACAAAGAAACCTCAATATGATATATCACTAACTCATTTGGCTGCCCTTAAAAAATTTGCCCCAACAGAGGAAACTTCAGGTAGGAGGCTCTATGAGATTTTGTCCATTTGTTATACTCTAACTTATTCCTTGCATTCACTGGAAAGAACATTTTAGTGATACAAAATTGTTTGAGAAGCAATAAATATACATTCAGATGAGTGTAAAAAACCAATAAATAAGATACAGAGCAGCCACTCCAGCAACCATAAATTTAGCCATATTTTTCCTTCCGAGGCCTCTATATCAGATCTTATCTCCTGTAGGAGACTAGTTTTCTTTCCTTCAACTCCCAAATGCTCATCTATTGTTTTGAAAATGAAAAGCCTGACAGCAGAACAGGACGTCCTTTTAAGAACATGTCTGATACTAGAAAGTCACAGTAACTCTGGTATTGCTTAAGATTCAAACCACTGTTACTTACTTCAGAGTCTGCACCGTTACTCAGTATGTTGTACAAAACTGAGTAAGTATGTTAAATTTGGGCAAACTGTGACTGAAGAGGGTGTAGCAGGTCAGAATACAGACAAGATGCAATGGATTTAATAGAGGGCACAGTCACATTTGGGGGCACTGAATAGTTTTCTTGAGGAGGATTGAAGAATCGAAAATAATGCATGTTTTCTTGAGCAGTTGTTTTGTAATTACTCCTAAGGTTGGTATGGGTTTGTGAGCTTCTTATAAGTACGACGGCAATGGGACTTTGTCAAGCATATTAAAGCAGATGAAAATCTTTTGGTTATTATCAATTCTACTCCACAGATGCTCCTTGTGCAAAATAACTCATTCTTAACTTGATACTCAGAAGGACAAATTTACTAGTCTCACCATTGAAGACATACTCACTGGTGTTTGCAAGCATTGCCTGCTCCTATTTTCTATCTGGAGCACCACTGGGTTTAGCAAAGTAGTTTTACCCCTAAAAGGTATACATATGGATCTTAAAGTTCTCTGGAAAGCCAAAGCTATTGGGGGCTTCCTGAACTACTTGTTATCGCTTTGAAGCATCTGGCTCGTGGTCAGCTGTTTCATGTTACTAACTTCTACATTTGTTTCTGAAGAAATTAGCACAGCTTCCTTCAATGCTACATTCTGCAGCGGTTTTGGTTTTGATTGTAACATCTCGTTGTTCATCTTGAAATCAAAGTCATTTATGGAAGCTGCAGAATTTTAATGTTCCTCAGACTCAAAAGCATTTGTTTAACCACCACCAGACAAGGAGATGAATAAGAGAGACTGTCTGCTCTTGATTTAGTGGGACCAGATTTTTAGAAGAGCTTAGCAACCAGTGTATGTCTTCAACACACTAACTTCTTTGGACAGCCTAGGTATTTATTACAGTGCTTAAATGAGAACAACTCTCACAAAAACCATGACCTTAGTGAACTGGACAGTTAATACACACTATACATTCCTATATTTCCATCTGAAGGAGGGGATTTATTCATAACTTCAACCTGCAATTTAAAAGCAGCTTTTGATTCTCATTATTTCTGCATCTGTTTCATTGTTCACCCAAAAGGCCCATCTATGCAATTGTTGAGCTACGAGCTGTGTTTAAGAATCACTGCCTAGTACAAAATGATATGCAGGACAAAAACAAAGAGACAGTATCTTCTTAGGTTACTTTTGTTTAAGCCCTACACAGAGAACAGAATAGATTAAAGCAGTGGGAAAATAAGAGATCGAGTCTTGTGATGTGGCATAGGGTGCTCCTTCCAGCCAACTGCACTTCATTTTTCTCCACTGATGCTTCCAAGTGGTTTTCTAGGATACCCCTGAGCAGAACTCATTGTAATAACTGGAGGAAATAAATTAATGGAGAATTACCACAAGGTTCATCTAAGAGAAGTTTTGATAAACAACACTTCCAGGCTGAGATATTCAGTGCTGCCTGAGGAATGTGGACTTTCCCACTCCTGTCGAACTGAATGGGTATCTGTACCTCTGAGTCAAGCTGGGAAGTGGCTGCCACAACCACCAAAAGCAATTCTGGATTTCAGGTGCAGAGATCAAGAAGTGCCTTTAAACTGAAAAATTCTGACAAAGAAAAAGGTGAAACAAAAAGCGTTTGACCTATCCAGCTGGCATCACTAGCAGACTTAGTCTCAGCAAGCAAACTCTTCGGTGAGTTGCAATCTCTGCGCTCTGAGTCAAGAAAATTGCACAATCTTCAGATGGAGAAGAGGAGACAGAAAAATGGACAACAGTGGAATCACAGCCCAAATGCCACCACAGACACAGAGAGATGTCCCACGCACGTGCAAGCCAGAACAGAAGCTTATAAAAATCTAGGCAAATTAAATATTATCATATTGCTTCTATCTAGATTGTTCCTGGGCAAAGCCCCCCCTTGGCAAATGGGCTCACCCCTGAGCATTATTTAAGTCCTTTCCAGACCAAGACTTAGGCAAACCTTAATTGGTGCATGGGCTTTAGGCCGGCTGGCTGTATGGACAAAACATTTTCCACTTGAAATAGTTTTGAAACCGCTGCCGACACCTATGCAGCCACAGATACAGCAGGTACTTCTGTATCTTTAAAAAGCAACACACACACACACCTGGCACTCTGAACTCAGTTTCTACCTCATTTGTACCCATGGGATGCTGGTGAAGTCATCATGATTGCACAGGATAAACGAAGGTTGAAGTTGGCCTGGTTAAATTAGGATTTTTTTTTTTTAAACTGGTATATTCTTCCCATTGCTAAATCTTTTACAGAGGCTACTAAGGTAGAGAGCTGCTGAGCTAATCCTCTTTGACTCCCTGCCATCCTGGCAGGTACAGCAAAGCCTAAGGTAAAGTGGAGCATCAAAAGGAAAATTAATGTCTTCTAACAGCAATTAGAGGAAATTATTTAGATATAAATCTTGTTTTATATCTTCTCATACTTGTTTTTCAATCTTTCCCCTTTGATTTTTTTTTCCTTTCAGGCTTTTCAGAAAGAAACATTTAAAATCCATCCTGTAAACCAGTGGCATAATTAGCTGCATGTTACACCTGGTATTTTACTCTTCTACAGAGTAATTCCTTTGAGCTTTCTTTTTTACTAAGCCCTGAGGTCTCCTGAAACTGAATCTACTTGTTCTCTCATTGCAGGCTGACAGGAGTTTGAAGGGAACCAACACCCGGGCAGGGACTGTGGGGTGCCCTCCCACTAGACTCCCTCAGCTGCTGCAGCGGGTGACCGGAGGTGCCAGGCGCGGGCAGGGCCTCCCATGGCAGGCGAATGCACCTCCCAGTCACCCACACTTGGCCTGCGCCATGAAGCAATGCATGTAACCTAATTGTATTCTGATAACATCAAACAAAGTCTCTCTGATCCAGCACCTGGCAAGTCGCCACTCTATCTGGGGTCCGATCTGACAAGCTTGCCGATTGATCAAATCATTATCTGGTAGTGTAGGTGTATCGTCTAACACGAGCCAAATTCCTTCAGTTGCTTCTTCTCTTTTCTAGAGAGGATACGAGGCTCCAGCAGGCTCCTTCCCCCTGCAGTACATGATTGATGGCTTCAGCAGCATCTTTTACGAAATGCAGAGAGTGGCTCACATTCACCCAAGGGAGGCTATGCTGCTTGCTTCCCAAATGTAGAAGAGTTACTTTGCCCATAGTATTATCATAGAAAAAAAAAAAAAAAAAAAAAGGAAAACAGTTAGCTCTTCTCAGTGGCACAGCAGTCTACATTTCCAGAGACAGCCAGGCACAGCTAAAACTGCAACCCTTCATTTTGAGCAGCTTTGCTTTTATTCCCATGCCAAGAGGGTGAGTAGAGCATGGTGGGATCCAAAGTCTCAGATGGGCATTTCTCAGAGAAAAAGGGTGGCAGTCAACCACACTGCAAAACTTTGCAGACACTACTCGTCATTAAGCTCATGGTGAAGCCATTCAGTTTGTGACATATCCCCCCCAACTAATGAGTCACAAAGGAATGAAGACAACACAGGTGGATGTTTTTGCTAAGAACTCTTTTCCTCCTTTTGTAATCTTCATCCTCAGAGGTAAAGAAAGGGCTTGGCAGGGGCAGGAGATGGTATCCTCATTTTAGCACCACCGATTCAGGTCAGCATTTAATCTGGCCACCTTGTGGTACCTCCCAGAGTCCTATTTCAAAGTAAGCTATCCAAGGTAATTTATTTGGTTTCTATGCTTTATTTTATCCACATAAATAATGAAACAAAGTCCACAGGGAACAGGCACTCCATACTTATCATAATATGTAACTTAGTTCCCCAGAGACTGAGTATGTACAGAACAGCTAATAAATGGTTCAAAAAAAACTGGGTCATTAAATCTTGTTTTATATCTTCTTGTTTCCATCAAAGTATGCAGGAGTGGAAATTCTCTTTCTAAGACAGGCTCCTACTTTTCAGCCAACTGGGAATAGAGCCAGCTGAAAAGAGAGAACCCCACATACAGCACTGACAGCTGTGCACAAAATTCATGAGCTCAAGAGACAGACTGCTGCAGAGACAGGTGTCCAAGATCTAAGTTTAGCTTGAAAGATTAAAACAGCATCTACAAAGAATGCATTTATTCTAATCCTCTCTGTGCTAGGAACTACACATGCATCACTGATCTACACATCCTGGAAACATTTGAGATATGTCTTTCTCCTGTAGGATTTCATCCCATTGTGTTCAGGGATAAAATAGGTTAGTGTTAAGACCACAGAAATGCACAAACCCAGCAGAGAGAGATGTTCCTGCTGTCTGAGGAGGGGTGGCAAGTGGTCAGGATCTACAGTTACAGAGGAGGTAGGAGTCAGGCTTGCGCGGCAGTGACGGCTGCCCACCCTGGCAGCAAGCAACCCCACCCCAGATGTTCTCAACACAATGAGGATGTCTTATGTAAATAAGAGCTGGGAGGCAGATCAGGTGTGGTTCTTGCAAGACAAATGTGCTTGGGAATTATGTATGATTCCATGTTTAGCTACCCTGGTATAAATCCAGAGTAATTCTTTTGATCTTAAAGCAGCACTGCTCTAAATATACATTAAATGGAAGAACATACCCACTATCCTCAGAAGAGCCAAAGGTACAGGAGGACTCAACCTTTCCACCTTCCCAGTGTAGCTACAGGTTTGAGAGAGACTCTCTTCCCCTCGGTGGCATAACTGGGTGAAGAATCAATTTCCTTGTAACAAACCATAGATACAGCACAGCAAATTTTGATGCTTTAAGCTTGTAGTGTCTAAATTAGAGACAGTCTGGGAAGGCAGGAGACCCAGTTTTTACATTCACAAGGAACAAAGGATGAATCACTCAGTATCATGTGATATAGTGCAGTTGCATATATAATTGTCTATCAATACAGATAGAAATTATCATATGTTAATACAAAGAGAATTTGATAATCTGGAGGACATCAAAGTAATGAAGTCAACAATAAGACAGGCTCAATAAATTCACCTCCTTCACTCAATAAGACAAGGGGCAGATGCTCACCTTTGGAAAGCCACAGAGCAAAATTCCTGGGTTGATAATAAAAGATTTATAGATTCTTTTCGCTCTGTGATACAGAACATATTGAACCATAATGCCAGAATTTTTAGAACAATTCTCACTCCCAAAGAAACAAGAATAACAGAGGGCAGGGTAATTTAAAAGGGCAGTCATTCTTTAACCACAGAATTCCTCTATATATCTAATTTCCACAGATTCAAGAAAATTCCCCAGTTTTGTTCAGGGAATGGAATTTCACGGTCATGAAAATTTGCAAATACTTGTTTAATTCAGCACTTTCACAGGGAGACAATGTATCATTTCTAAGATCTCATGGCAAAGCTGCTCCTAAGGCTATCACAGAGATTATTTAGTTGGCGCCAACCAGCACAAAATCATAATACATGGCTGGAACTGCCACGCAATTCTTGCAAGCAGAAGTAATCCCTATCCTTGCATCATCAGCTCTACCAAGCAGGAGGTCATGTGATGGGTGCTCCAGACAACGTGGGGGAGGACAGAAGTAGGGAGGATGTTTTTCATTTATGTATTTAACATATCTTTAATGGGCACCTGAGAACTGAAGCCACAGAGTAACTTTTCTGCAGCCTCTGGGAAAACCTCCTGGTGAATTGGCTGGACAGAGAGGGGATGCAGGGGAGAGGAACAGAGCACAACTGCAGCTGGTAGATAAACCTGCCTACAGAGGTAGTCACAACCACACACAACTGCTGCATTTATAATTTTGAACATCCCCACAGCATGCAGAAAAACCTCTTGTCACTGGGGAAGAACTCCCCCATACCCACTTTACTGATCACTCAAAATTTGGTGACATTCTCCCACCACTCCAGCACCCCAAACACCTAGGAAATAATAATAAGCATCACCCCTGCAAAACCCCTGCGTGGTGGGGAAGCACTGGCTGTCCCTGCCGTGCAGAGCGGGACATAGGGTGCACAGACTAAGCATCTTGCCTCAGATTTCCCCAGTGTGAGTGTGGCAGACTTCCAGAACGTACTGCTTTCACAGCAGGATCAGCTTTCCACGCCGAAGAACGGTTTGGAGGGGGAGCAGTGGGGAACTCCATGGGCTGTACGTCAAAGCCTCTTCCTAGGGCTTTCCCACAAGCAGATGGCAAACTGACTCCCAGTTAGCAACTCATCACAAAATGAAAAACATCTTCCCCTTCCATTCTCATTCAGGGCAGGCTCATGTGTTAACTGTTTAGCTTTGTTTACAGGCTCCTTTGGTTTTTTGCAGATTCTTTCCCTTGTACAATAGCAGATACCAAAAAAAAAAAATTATAAAAACCCATCAGTCCAACACCGAAATTCATGAACATCGCTCGGGTTTCTGACAACCCGAGCATCTTGGCTTTGTTGAGATTCCTCAGTAATTCACAGCTGCTTCTTCCCTCTCCCTGGCTTGCCCCTGGGATCCCAGGCTCTCACAGCCTCACCACAGCTTCAGGACACAACAGGCCAGGCAAGGTCCCATGCCTCACAGCGGTCAGACCCTCCAAGAAGTGGTCTCAGAAGTACGAGATGAAAACTCAAGGGGAAGGAGCACTAACATTTATTTGAAAGGCAGAAAACCAGCCCGGGTAGCAAATCTAACAACTTTGTCCCAGAGTTAAACCCCAAGTTGCTCCACATCAAGAGCAAATGGTTGTTTCTTCCTTCCAAGGCTGGGGACACCACTACCATCCTGCTCCACCCATCCCATGTCAACACAGGAAACCCATATCCAATCCCGCCACCAGACTCATTCTTTTCTCCTCCTACTCAGTAGCATATTACAAGGCCACTAAATTAAAAGGAATGTTCTTTAATTCTTCAGCTTTCAATCCTCCCCTTCCCAAGCACTGCTTCTTCATAGATGTCAAACCAGTTTGACAATATTACAGTTATTTTGGTGTACATGTGGATTTTGGAGCAATATTTAACTAAATTAGATGTATGTGTAAAACATACACAAGAGCGTCTAGATATGAGGTGGGGTGTTATTATATAAAGGCAAGAATAAAGGCGATTTATATTACAGGATACAGATTTGTGCACAGGTATGCTGGTTATAAGTGAACTAATAGCTCAGGCATTTTATGCAGCATTATTCATGACTTTTGTATTAAGCCATCCATATTCTTTTAAATTCTATTTTATGTTACCCATACTATTTTTAATCTGTGCCATTTATGAGGCCTTAGTGGAAGAGGTCTGCTGTTATGTTGTGGTGAAGCCTCTGTAGCGTGGCTACAGACGTGTGTGGTGCAGGACTGCGCCATTATGCTAAGCAGCCAGCCTTGAGCGTATGCTCCAAGTACAAGATCATCATTGCTTCAGACAACGCATAGCGTAGCATTAGCTCAGTGTCCTCATTGTCTGTCTATGTTCCTTGCAAGCAAGAAGTAGCTCACTGGCCAGAGGCCAGTGCTTTTCAAACCAATCTGCAAATGGCCTAATCAGAGCTGTGATCTGTTCTGTATACTCAATTTGTTGAGTCACATCAATTTGTTGAGTTTCCTCTCCCATTAGAAATACATGCAAGTGCCGTTTTCTAAACATATTAACTCTCTTCAGGCTATTTTGTTGTGTAAACAGAGAGACAAGTGACTAGGCATTGCAGTTAAAAAAACGACGTTCATCACGGCCTAAATTCTTTACAACTTCACCAGTTTTGTTATGCTAGCTTTATGTATCTTTGTTTCATGATACCATTTTAAGAATTGTGCTGTGCCCTTTTCCCTCGACAACTCCAGCTTAATTGCAGTTAGAAAATAAAACAATACACTATGCAGGGGAAGGACGCTCTTCAGTTAAATAGAAAGAGTTGCACCTTTTTCAGCAATGCTCAAAGACCCACCCAATACCCAGAACACCAATGGCAATTAACCTTGAGGTTGCTAAAGCCACAATTTACCAGTGGTCCCGCCACGATCCTGGGACCTTTGCTCAATTACAGATCAGAGATCTTCCCACCACTGCCTGTCCTCCAACCCTGTGCTCTCCTGAACCACGTCTGGAGCCAGCACAGGCTCAGGGCACAGTAGCCAACCCACAACAATCCCACCGTTCCCACTTCTCACCACTCCTCCCCAGCTCTGCTTCTCTCTACTGCCCATGGGGAAAGGTAAGCTGGCCTCAAAACAAGTCCTAGGAGGGCCCAACTTGCAAATTAGGAGGGCAATATAACTGGCTTTGCTGCAGGCTGCCAGAAACAACACAGAGACTGGTTAAGGTAACTTCAAGGTCAACATCAAGTACTGCTGTAGACATACCCTTTCTCTTGAATTTTCTGCCAGTATCTTGTCAGCCTCTCCCCATCACTTCTGTGAGGTACAGTCATCTTGATTGCTGTTGTCCATCCCAGAACCGGCTGATTTTGGATAGGGCTCTGTACACGGTGAAGCAAATCATAAAATAGGATTATTCATAGGCTGCTGCTTCACAGGATGTTTTCCATGCTGCCATGCACGGCTTATACAAAGGTAAAGATTTTCAGCTTTCTTCCCTCTGTACAGTAAAAACTTAAGACCAATATTTGTTCCTTTTTGTGTTACAAGATCACAACCAAGCTGCCAATCACCTAGCCAAGAGGGTTATGCAAGAGTCAGGTTTACAGTAAAGTTGTACAAATTTTATAGCACCACAAACACTTTAACTACCATGATGCTTAAAACTCAAGAGCATTTGGAGAACAAGGAGAGTTATTCAAGCTCCACACCATTTTGGCTGCATGTTTTCCAGGTGTATGATTTCACCACATGGAAAAACACAGCCATTGCCAAAGTGAACTCATAAAAACCTTTGATGAGTAAAGTTTGGATAAGCACAAATCATTTGAACCGACAGTTGGTCCAATTCTCAAAGGGGTTTGGCAGACATAATATAATTCGTGGTTTCACACACAGGCCATTTTTCCCCTCCCTTCTCCCCCCCTCCCCCACTCCCCCATCTTCACAAATTCGGAAGATGTTGTTCTAGAAGGTGCACTGGGTTGGGTTTGCTATGTTTTTCTTTTCCCCCGAAGGGTTAGGCACAACGCTATTGCAACTCAAAGCCATTTGGGGCTGTGAGTAAGCTAGCAAACAGGTTTTCCAGAACTGTGTTTAGATAGTTGCATGATCTGCCTAATAGACATTTTAAAAAAAAAAAAAAAAATTAAACTCTAGGTCTCTCACCACCCATTTGCTAGCAGGCAGGTAACATAAGGCAAACGCTTTAACAATCTCTTCCTCTGACACATTTGGACATGTTATTTCAAGATGTGTGGCGTCATTTAAGGCTGTGCCATGAGATAACACAGTATTTACATCTCTAGGCTGGGAGCAATATTGCTACAGCTTTTAGACATTATTGACATAATATTTTCTTTGATAAACAATCTATCAGGAAATTGTCAAAATCATAACTGAGGTAATGCCAGGGACTACGCAATTCTACACGGTCCAAGAGGCAACTAGAAATCACATTAGAGAGCATAAACACAATGAAAATTACTCCTGTTCCAAACAGCTTTTGCTAAACCCTGCTATGGAGAAAAGCATTCATTTACAGATCACAGAGTCTCCTCTCTATCCAAATGGGATGACTGGATAGACAGTGGAGGTATTCCCGATTAACCTCTCCATAAGCAAGAGCAAAACTTGCTTGCTCCTCCAGAACTGGAGTGAAACTCCCATCCAATAGAAAATTTGCCATTTACCAGTAATTAGTAAGTTTGGGATACTCAGATGTATTTGAGCCATAAGAATTCTGCGTTTTGCACTCCACAATACAAATGAGGAACAGGTAGAGATTACACATTTAAATTCTATAGCATGAATTATAGTTCTCAGTAGACTTTATGCACCTCATCTTCAACAAGTCACTATGTCATCTAATACCTATGTGAACAGACTTACAGCAAATAAGTAGGGCTTTCCCCCCATTCATTTTATGATTTTTTTCCACAGTTCAGAATAATTTGTAAACTGATGCTTGCCATTTGTAACTTTCTAACATAGACACCAAATCTAAAATATTCAAATTGCCTAAGAAGAAACTTTGAGTGGTCACATGAGGTGCCTCTGTCCCTTGCTCAGACATATAAAAGAGAATCAGCTGCAGTTCCATAGCACAGATTTTTGAAATTCACTCTACATGCAAGCTTTGCCATATTTCCTTAGAAGCTTTTCCAATGAATGCTCCTGAAAATTCATGCCTGCACATTCACTGGATGGAATAATCAGGGTAAGCATATGCAAAATGAGAGGTAAACTGAATCACCTTTTTGTTTGCTTTTTTGAAATTTTTAGTTTTTGCACAATTTGCCATAATCCTCCCCTTTTCTTTAACCCTCATAAACAAACAGTATCTCCTCCTACAGGAACTCCAGGGATGTGACAGAAGTTGCCCTCATGCAAGTCAAAGGCAAAAAGGAACCAGAAGTATGCACAACAATCTCAGAACATCACCATCTTCTCACATCTGCCTACAGTGAGGTCCAGTTTTCCAAGGAAAACACATGTATACTGGTGTTACAATTGCCCTTCTCTTTCAAAACATCCATGTTTGGGACCTCAGATGTGCCACTTTATCGTGTACATTAACCCCTGGGCCATAGCTGGCGAGGTTGCAAATGACCTGGGCCTTCCCCTCCTTTCCATAGGACCCAATACTGACATACTCCCCTTGACTTCAATCAAGCCCCTAAGTCATAACATGCTTCCATGTTCAGCTTCTTGGTTTGTTTTTAAGTGATCAAGCTCACACAAGTCTAACGATTCCCTTCAGTTTTACAAGCATATTCATGTTTGCTGTCAAACGCATGAGTTAGTTTTCTGCAGGCTATTGCAAGAGAGCAACCATTAATTACTGCAACAGCACAAAATGCCTTTTTATTTAGAAATGTATTTCAAAATGTTTTTGGTGATTATACCATCACTCTCCCAAACTAGGTAGTGACTAGTAAACAGTTTATCTACTCTGATTTTGTAGAAGGTTGGTGTATTTTGATTTCCAATAGAATAATATTTCCTCTGCCCTGCCATTTCCCTTGTGCGTGAACTCATTTTTACCTTTTTTTTTTTTATTATTCTGTGCCTTTAGGGGCTTAATAGAAGATTTCCAAACACAAGGAAGTGTCTTAAAGGGTAAGAGAAATGCACATTTACTCGTTACTGAAGCTTTACAACACAATTTGTTTCAGCAGAGAGAAGCTCAAAAACATGGCTTCCACCAAAAGCCCTTGGGAAAGGCGCTTCCCTTCATGTACTCATGATGGCACCAGAGCCGATTGCTCAGAAGTTTAGTTTGCAGTCGGATACCTCACAACTGCAGCTTTCAGAAAATTCTCAACATTATTAAATGCTACTTAGGATGATACATGCTTTTGATAATCCAACATTTAGCTAAGTTGAGTTCTGAACTCCTTCCAAAAAAGAGTTCTGCCTCTTTCAGAAGAGACCCCAACCTTCCAGCTTTTTAACAAAACAAAAAGTAGTTCAGGAAGCAGAAGTGTAAGTTTCAGTTAAGTAGTTTCCTTCATGAAATGAAATTAATATGTATTATTACATGTAATATATATTCATATATGTATTTATATAGTTGCATTCAAGTATTATATATTAATATACTATACGCATTATATAAATTTTTAATATATATTAGAGAAAAATTCTACGGTCCCCCAGTAAGTTATCCTTTCCAATGAGTCCCATGTTTGCACTCCTGCCAGCTATTTCTTTGGACCCCAGTGAGGACCGTCAATAGGACTTTTCCCAACATGGTAAATCATTACAGGCTCAATCCTTGAGTGACACCAGATTTCACAGATTTAGAAATGACATAAAATCATATTTCTCTAATTAGCTATTAATCAAGCACCAGTGAGTAAACATTTAAACAGCTGAGACCAGATCCCCCTTTTAGAAAATTGCTTCTGCTGACAATTAGTGTTGTAAATTTTTCCTATTGTCCTTTTGCAAGAAGAAAATACTGTTGTTATTGACAACTTCACCTTTTCGTCCCTGGTTATACAGAGGCAATAAAGGACCCTTTATTTTAGCAAAAAGAAAAGGCTCAAAATTTTTCTGTTTCAAGTTTGAAGACTGGTTACTGGGCAACTGAGACACCATTTTCACTGCTGCTTAGAAGGTGAAGGATGACGATAGCCTGGAAATGGTGGTTTTGAGGTGTCAGGTCTCCTACATACTCTGCTGCCCCATGCATTGCTAACTACACACTATTTTATTTATGCAAATCTCTAGCTCAGGTAACTCATTCACCGCTTTTATGGACACTTCTGAGACGTGAGAGTCATGATAACACCTTACATAGCGACAGGCTAAATAAACCAGCAAACTTTATTCAACACATGCTATCACTAATGCCTTCTATGACAATAACCCTGTACTTTTGGCTGGCCAGAGGGTTTTAAGCAACACCATATCGTCCGGTTGCTTTCAATTTCACTTTTTGTTGGTTTGTGTGAAATCCTCAACCCTGACAGCGCACGTACTGGCTTCCTGGGTTTCATTTCCATCCAGTTGTCTTTTTATTTATGAATGAAAGTATCCTTAGGCAGAAGGTGTTGTCCAGATTAGAAGCAGGCAGTTTCTCAGCTGAAACTTTTATCCCCGCCCAAAGAAAACAGGCACATTTGGATCCACAAAAACATTGCCAATTTATGTTGGATTTGTCACTTCAGCTGAAAAAACAAGAGCTATCAGCCTGAAAGTGCTTACACATTTTTGAACTGAAATTAATAAATTAATTTCAATTAACAAGAAAAGATTACAGGCACTTTAATAAAAGGAAGCATTATGTATCAAGTCAAAGAAAATATTTTATTCAACCTGAATTGTTTCCCTTTTTTGGTCCTTTCACTAGTATCATCCTCCTCTTCTGAATCCAGGGGGCTTTTTTTGTCTTTGAAGAAACATTTTCCTTGCAGCTTTTTGGAGCAAATGGTTCAGCTTGGGTTTTTTTCCCCTGCAGCATTTCAACTCCTTCCTGCCCCTTCCAGGACTATTTGTGCCTACCAGTATCAAGACTGGTGTTACTTAGAAACCAGAGGAATTCTTGCTAGCGAGAACACTCTCCCATGTGCTGGCAAGATCAGGAACAATCCAACAGGTTATAAGGCAGGGGTAACACAACGCTGCAGTGGAAGACAGCTTTTGCCCATACCTATCCTGCCAGGACAGGAGCCTGTGAACACACACCATCCTTAGCCAGGAACTTTTTGACTCATTCCACCCAAGCAAATGTTCCTTAACATTAAATTAAAAAAAGGTCAGATCCCCCTCAGCCACTGTCACCCAAGGGTCAGAAACTACTTAAAATCTATAGATGGATCTGAAGGAGTTTAATGGTCTGCAATGACAGATACAGAGACCCTCCAGCTGCATGTCACAAAAATTAGAGGAAGCGCTTTACAAGGAGATGTGGGAAGAGGGATCCCTTCACTGATTCTTCAATTAGAGATCCAGCTAATTACCCGCCAGATAGATGCTAACATGCTCAGAGGGGCTGTTGCATTGAGAGGGGGTGTTTAACACACCCTCCCCAGATACCCGGGACTTATTAGTTGCTGTCCCCAGCCAGTGCTTCACCTTTGATTCCACATGAATGCTCAGACTAAAGATGCCCAGCTCTCAGCTGGGACGCAATACGGACCCATTGGCCATTTCAGCAATGCTCAGGGACATTTCTACTCAATGATTTGCTCTTTTAGCAGCAAGGGACTGGCCAGTCTGCCCAGCTAGGCTCTCTGGCTTAACCAAGGCACCCTCACAACTGCAGCCCTTGAATAGTGAACCTTCCCTTAGAAGCCGCAGTCTCCTGCACAACCATAAAATGCAGCCTCTCCTGGTTGGCACAGACTCCAGACTTGGATAGACAACAGAGAGGGACACGTGTTTGAGGAGGTTTGGCCCACAACGAGTCAAGGAGGGGGAGTACAGACTGCTAATGTCCATTCACAAGCCTTTTCAGCTTGCAACCCATGAGAAAAACACAGGGCATTATTTGCCTCCCAATGCTTCTCTATACCTCTCCACCTCGCTACTGCCTCTCCAGCAGAACTGGTTGGGATTGCTTTCCTGGAAAGAGCTGGGAGATGCACGTCCCCTTTCTGCACACTGCAGCAACCACCTCTGAAAGAAAACAAGCCTCATTTCTGAAACATTAAATGCAGGGACAGTTATAGATGTTCAGAAGCACATGAATGGTTTCTTTAAGGTTTGCGACCCTATGGGAGTATTCTCCAGGAACAGACACTACTACAGAGACTTTGCAACATGGCAGATGTGATCAGACCAGCCATGGTGTAATCACCCTGGCAGGAGCACAACAGAGCACGGAGGAACGTCTGCATGTCAAGCACAGTTTTGGACAAGATTACTTGCAAATCTGATCTGCATAGTCCTACTCATTGCTTCTCAAGAACATCTCTTCATCAGAGAGAAAAAACAAGACAGGCAGAAATTCTAATACAAGAAATATCTCTGGGCTCATTCTTACCACTTCCTCCTGTCCTCCTTATAACCAGCCCATATCTCAGCCACTGCTGCCGTGCAAAGCTGCATCACACCCTGGTTTGTGGGATTACAAGAGACCACGTGTGAACATGAAAAAACCCTCCCAATCTTAATAAACACCTCACCCTCTCACCAAGACATGGTTTGGACTGGCAAATTTTGTCCTGTTAAACTGAGCAACATCAGAAATTACAGTGTGCAAACATTACTCGAGACCACACCCTGGAAGAGCGAAGGGAATGCACGTGCAGCAGCGTGACAGAGCCGGACAGTGGCAGCAAGACAATTTCTATCACATAACAGCTGCAAATTGGAGTTTAACTTGTATAACCAGCTCCTCTACATCACATCAATGACACAAATCTACTACCACCCTGGAATTTGTGCTCTCAGGTCTGCGTTCCTGGGTTGCCAGCATTTAATGCTCAGGTGGAACCTGCAAAAGCTCTTGTAAAATTGATCTTGGCCTGCACGCACAGACCTAAGGTGGTAATTCACCTGGACAACTTGCAAATGGCAGGTTTGAGGACTGGCATGGTGGAATGAAATTTGCTTCATCAGAATCTGCAGGTGATCAAATTCAGATCCCTGTGCACAGTCTGCATGGACCCAAGGAAGTCAAGTGGAGTCACTGAAGATTTGGGACAGAATTTGATTGAGGACAGTACATATTATTATTTCTGGAAGCAGCAAGTTTTGCTGGAATTCTACATAAAGACTAACCTTGCAAACAGGTGTTGTGGGACACAGAAGACACAGGAAAAGCAGCATGGAAAAACTAGCATGTGATCTCTCATACAGATACGATACCCAGAAATACAGAGGTGGATAAGAGCTCTACTACAGGATGCAAGAAACTATTCCAGCCACACCTCATCGCTCACACTCGAAACACCCTCCTTTAGCAAGGTATTGCTGACTAAGCTTAGAAGTTTAAACACCAGCCATCCAGGTAGAGGCCAGTCTGGCTCAATGGCTCCTGATGTACTGTTGACCCAAAGCTAAACTAATTAGTCTGTTTCCTTTTAAAGTGTTCTCAAATGCCACTTGGCCATGTCACTCCACACCAGAGAACTCTGAAGCAGACTAATTACACCAGCAAATGTTTGATTGAAAATTACACTCAAACGACGTAGACTGCAAGAGGTTACCTCCCTCCCAATAAAAAAGGCCTGATTCAGGACTCTGGGGCAGCTCTCCTTTAAAGTCAGTATAATTCTGCAAGTCCAGGAAGCATGGTAATAGAGAAAAAATAAACTTATTTTTGGCACACAGGCCAGACTAATTTTGCTAGCAGTCCCCCTCTGATGCTGATGCAGCCCAAAAGTGGCTGATGAGCCCGTTACAGCCTTGACTAGCTCAGATGTGGGCAGGAGGAGGGAAACACCAGCATTATTCTCCGTTGGCAACAACAGCCCAGAGGCATAGCTCAGTGAGAATGTTAAGTAGCTAAAATGCTAAGCATCGAAGTGAGATTCTGTCCCAAAACTTCCTGTGGGTTACATTTGCACCTCAGTTTCTCTACCTGTAAAATAATAATTACCCAACACACCAGTTCTTGTAGGACTTAATTAGCACTTGTCAACCTCTTAGAGCTCCTCAAGGGAAGAGGAGCTATGCACCACAAAGTACTAATTAATGGAAGAATCCTTTGGAACAAAGTATACGATTCTGTTGTTGTCAGATCTAATACAGTCATAAAAAAACAGGGCTGGAAGGGATATCAAGAAGTAACCTAGGCTGTTCCCCTGCCCTGAGGCATGATCACGTATATCTAAATCGCTCTTGATAGATGAATACCCCTAAATCTTAGGATGCTCAAGCTGCAGATTAAAATAGATAAAGATGGACTCCTATTACATGTACGCTGCACTCTTTGGCTTTCCTGAACACAAATAAATACTCCCTCACGTGTGGCACACGGGGCCTCTCAAGTGCTCTCTGCACTGGCCCAAAAGAGGCTTTACTGCACCCGCAGTGAAAGCGTACTGTGAGATCTACTGATCTTTCCAACTTATTATTATTATAGCTCATGCAATAGAAAGCCCCATTGTAGCACACAATCCCCAAATCTCAACATCGGAATTAATGAGACACACAAAATGTGAAAAAGACTTCCAAACAGGGAATGAAGCAGAGAGGTGTTAAAGCATATACTCATGGTTATGCAGGGCTTCAACAAGAAACAGAAATTTAGTGCAGATCACCCAAGTCTCACCCATGGCTGAATTGCAAGACTTCCCTTCCATAATACCTTCAAATCATTTTTGTTATATTTATCCCCACTTCTTTCCAATCCCAATGGTCAATCTAAAGTACAATTTCACCTAACATATAATTCAGATGTGGCTACTGAAGCATTGCACAGTGTTAAGATTAAAATTTCCTTTTTTTTTTTTTAAAACTAAAGTTAGGTAGGTCAGGCCTGGAACATTAGCTACACAAAGATTTTTGAGAGGGGTTTTTTAAAATGCTTTAATTGTAAAAATGCGTCAGTTCAAGTAGTCCTTCCAAGACATACATGCAAAGTACAGTAGGAGATACCTTTTATTTGATTAACTTCATACAGGAAAGCTTTTGAAACTTATACTTTTTTCATCAGGCTAGTGGATAAAAGCTAAGCCAGGCAACTGATACAGCACTTCAGAAGTTTATTAAATTAACCAATTAAACTGAGGCAGTATACAATATACAGAGGCCAAGGCAAACAATAGAAGGTGGAACGCACTCCTGGGGCTGAGACGATAGTGTTGTGTCAGCATTTCCATTATGAAGCTACTTCAGAGTTATTGTGGGAGGTGTGCAATAAAAAAAAAAGCTTAAACCACTGAATTCAGTCATTCTAAGGGATTCCCAAACATGCCCAGGCGGATGGAAGAGCAAAACATAAACCAGTTTTTCACTAATTTTGTCACTTGAATTAGAAAGCAGGTTTGGCCTGGAGAAACAGGTTGGCACACTGCACAGGAAGCAAAGAAAGGCTGGTTCTCTGGAGCTGCACAGGGCCCAGCATAAGGGAGCCCTGTTCTTGGTTGCTTGAAAATACAACCATAATGAACATGATTAATCAAGTACAGCATGCTTGCACGTTTGTGTCGGCTGAGACAGAGTTTACTCAGTAACAGAAGGTCTTTTGCGGCAATGCTGGCATCTTGTATAGCATCTTACCCTCAATCACAGCGTCCCTACGTGGCAATGTAATGCAAACTGTAAAACAAGACAAATCACAAATACAACAAAGGTGTTTGTATCGGCAGAGTTGAACCACAGAAGCGTACCCGACTTGAAGATTTGTCATCTCTTCAGTGCTAAACACGAACCAAAGTGAATATTTTTCACAATAGGGAGAAATGAATCTGAGCTGAACTCCCCCAAAATTTTAGGTACTCAGAACCAGGTTCAGATCCCATTTTTGAAGGTTGCTCCTTCCCTGTACAAACCATGCAGATTCTTCGGGTAACAGAGAATCAGTGGTTTCACGTTACATTTTGCAGCACATGAAAACCTTTTAATGAGGTGCAAACTTTTTCACACAGCCCCAGAACAACTTGTTGAGAAAAAAAAAAAAGAGACCAATAATGGAAACACTGACACAACATTTACTGTAACAGCACGATCAGCAGCAACTATAATTCTTCTTCAGAAAGTTACACCCACACTGCTTTCTTTGGCCCTATACCTTGTATATTGCCTTGGTCTAACTGGTTAATTTAATAAGCTTCAAAAATATTTAGTTGCCTGGCTCAAAAAGTTGGACACGATTTAAAACCGGGTAGCCTAGTTTGTGACCACAAGTTGTTCTTGGGATAGCATAGCCACAGTTCAATACAGCATCCCAGCTCCGCTCTAAGGACAGTTCTGCTGCGCTCCATTTCCCCTCTGGAAACCTAAGAAATCCAGCTCAGTTCCCAGCAACACAGAGCGGCCACATGGCCCTGAATATGAAAGCAGCTCGAC
The DNA here is from genome assembly GCF_028858705.1 of Grus americana. NCBI lineage: Eukaryota > Metazoa > Chordata > Aves > Gruiformes > Gruidae > Grus > Grus americana. The sequence goes on along the minus strand of NC_072870.1, from coordinate 7,773,841 downwards.
AAATGAAGGTTAAATTGAATTAGCTGAACCCACTTAGTGTTCCAGCTCTGCGACAGAGTTTGAGAGAGGCTGGGGAACGCTGGGAAAGCACACGGGTGTTTTTGAAGAGACTGGATGCCATGGTGGATAAGGACCAGCCTGGGACCCAGGAGACCCACTGCTATTCCTGCCTTTGCCAGTGACCTACCGCATGACCCTGAAGAAGCCACTCCACTTCATATGTTTTTCTTTCCCCTCTTGCCCTTTTTCCTGCTTTGATTATAAAGTTTTTCAAGTGATTGCATCATTCTGTTTGTACAAAATATGTATTTGCATAACATCTCGCACAACAAAGCGAGATCTGGTCACAGCCGGGGCTTCTAGACACAAGAGTTAAAGAAAAATATTAGCAAATTCAATGTATTTAAATGCCCATTATGGTTATTTTGTAACCAACATTTCTTCGTTAAAGATTCTGTTTTGCCAAATGACACAGGATAGAAGAAGGTCCTGTGTGGAAGATGTTGGTTGATGCTATCCCTTGCAGGTAGAACCTGAGGGGCATGCCAGAGGTGGAAAAGGCTAACAGCAAAAATCTAGAGCAGCTGCGTAGCTCTGACAACCTGACAAAGACATTTTTCTATCCTGAGCTCCAGCTTCACTAGATCCCTTCACAGGATGTTGGTGCCTTCAAACTCAAATTCATTTGTTTGGCCTCATGTGGACACACAACTCAATCCTAATCTAATCAAAGACTGTGACTGAAAAAATGCCTTTTGAATCATTCCCAGAGTTAACAAGTAGCAACCAATCTTCCACACCACAGGTTTGCAGCTAACAACTAACCAGAAAGCTGCAAAAGAGGCATCTGAGCCAGCAATAGCATCAGCAGGAGCTGAGCTGGAGCCTCAAGTTCTGGCAGTAGCAGTGGCAGTGCCCCAAGAACAATACTTAGAAGGAGTAAGGCCAGTGGCAGCAGCCCCTCGGGCTGTCCAACAGCTAGGATCCCCATCTCTTTCATTGGGGACAAGTGCAAGATTTCTGGATGCACACAGAAGTCTGGCTTTGCAACCTGGAGGAGGGAGGAAAACCAGCTGCAACCTCAATCCCCTTCCAAAGCACCACATATCTCCTAAAAACAGAGACAGGAGAACAAGACTGGAAGTGCATGCTGTTTAACAGCAGGAGAGAAACAGCAGCAGCATAGATGCTGCTTTCCCATTCCCAAAACTGGGATGTTTGACCACATTTGCATGTTTGTGAACTTAACACGCAAACGGGGTTTGAACGAGGTGATTCCACACAGCCCAAGAAACAATAACGGATATGCAACTTATCATCATCTACCCAGTAATTCCTGTGCATCTTGAAGACTCCTTCTGCAAAGCACCCACCCGTACGGTGCCAAGAATCCCACCAAAGTGCCAGGACTAATCCAAAGAGAATGAGATGGGCAAGTGCAAACCAACTTGCTCAAGAGTTGCTTGAGCTTGCAAGCCAGTGACAGACTTTGGCTTTATTAATCTTCACCTGGTATCCTACATCCCCACCCTTGATTCCTCAGTGTATCTTGCCACGTTGCCAGACAGCACAATTCAACTGAGAGAGTCAGTGCTGACCAGCTCCTGCAGAGCTCAACGGAAGTTCTGCCCCACTTTCTGTGAAACTTGTGATTTAGGTTCTTGCCAGCCAAATCTGTCGCATTTTTTACACCAGCATCATAGCACAACTACTGCATTAATAGCACTCACAGTTCAAGAGTTGTAACACATAATGCTGTGCAACATGCAGGTACTCCAGCTGTCCGGAATAAACCCTTTTGTGTTGAACATTCCTTCTCTACATGCTCCAGCTGAATTTGGATGTTCTCTTCTTGATCTCAGTACCTGGGTTCATTTTGTTTTCTTTTTCTATTTTGAAATTTATAAAATTAAAATGCAAGGGTTTGCCCTTTTAAAGGGAAAAAGAGGCTGGAACAAGTGAAACAGCCTTTCCCTTTAATGATCTGCTGCACAGCCGGCTAGGACAAAGTTGGATATGATGTCAGATTCCTGGTGCTTTAACACAACAGGGCTGTTTCCCCTAAGTATTTCTCTAAGCAGAGCTCAAAGGTTTCCCTCTCCAGCAAACACCTGAGCAGAAATGACTCACCCACTGTGTCGGCAACTGGCACAGATCTCTCAGCCCTAGTGCCAAGCCTACTTATATTGTTGAAATACCAAGAGGGAAATTTTCCTTCTGTGACTTCCAAAAATGTTTGTCCATCTATATTTTGCATTAAAAGTAGCCTTATGCCTGTTTTTGTCAAGGGGGGCAAGAGATGAGTTGGGGCAAAGCATATTTGTAAGACCAGCCATACAGCAAAATTATTTTTTCAAGCTCATGAAACATAATGCATCCAACTCTAATCAAATCACTTTTTATTTTTTCTGCCTGAACTCCTTCAAAAATAATGCATATATGATCATGGTGTGCATGAGCATGCATCTCTAATAACTTTTGAATGAGTTGGTTGCTTTCAGCTCAATTTGATAGAGAGACAGGAGTTTCAGAACTGTCATGTTGCTACAAGTTTCATGAAAATAGGCAACTGGATAGAAAAGACAGATCCAGAGGCTAGAAAGCTGCAGCACGAGTTCACCCAGTGTCAGGCACCAGAAAATGACATTGTAAAGGCACTGACACATGGAATAGCCTCAATGGAAGGTTACAGTCGGCCAAGAGATAGAAAGCCACAGTACACCAAGCACTACCTGAATATTTACTTTGAAGGACATTGTAACAAAAGTCACCAGAAAAAATGAATGGCCTTCGAGATACAGCACTCAAAAGAGCAGACGAGACAGCTAAATACTTCAAAGGAAACCTACAAGCAAAAGTACTATTAATTTTAACTAAATCCTGAGCTGGACACTCCTCTTAGAGCCGTGTAATCATTAATTTCAGAAGAGTGACTTCTGATATACCCCACGGTAAGCCCCAGATCATACAAATCCACTCTTTATTGCCTGAGTAGCACTGTTTAAAATCAATAGGATTACTCATAGTGGTAAAGTTAAGCACCTGTGAAAGTGCAAGATTGAGGCCTAAGGCCTGGTCTAGGCACAGCCTTTGTACTTGAAGAACTGGTTCACTTAAAGGTTTGTTTTGTTTTTGGTTTTATTTTTAAAGAAAACAACAGAATAATTAAAGCCATACAACCACTTTAAAGTGGACACGTTTTTATTACTATAACGGGAACTTCCAACAACACAGCCGTTCCCAGGTCAGCGATGCTGCTCCAACTCCACTCACACTGTAGGGAGTTGTGTCAATGCCATTAAGAGCAGCCCCAAGGGAGATGCCAGCCCACTCTGTCTACTCAAAGCTCTCCAGGTAATTCATCCACAGAAAACACCTGATGGAACAAGCAGCATGGACAAACCCATGTTTGAAGGCCATTTGGTTTAGTCTGGAGTGTGTCAAAAAGTAGGATAATTCCTCCCCCCACCTAATCTTCCTGTCCTCTGTGTGTGTACACCCACGGGGGAGGGGAACCAACACACACCTGAAAAACTTTAGAGCTCAGAATTAATGTGAAAAAGGTCAAGATCACCTCACAAGATGATGACGCAAAAGGAGTGCCCCTTCTAAGGGAAACACCCCAGACTTTAGGAGATGCTAGGAGGAAGAGGGGGTGGAACAGTGAACTAACATGTTTGGATTGCTAAAAGGTTAAAAAAATTGTCACACTTTCAAAGAAGATGAAAAAGACAAAAGACATTAAGAGTAAACAGGAAATTTGGGAAATCTATTTCACTCAAAGTAGCAAACATCTGGAATAAATTGTCAAGAACTTAAGACCATCAAAGCAAAGTATTAATGAGGTTAAAAGGCAGCTAGACTGGAGGAGGAGACTGAAGAATACAGTGACAAAGGAGAGAGGTGGAGCAGAGATAAACCTAGAGGCAACAGGCTCATTAGCCTAAAGGCTTTGTTTCTCTCTCAGCCCAATATTTCCTTATCCTCTCATTGCTCTAGGGTTAAAAAGTTTTGTTGTTTTTTTTTTTTTTCCTGCAGCTTTTTGGTTTATGGAAAGGCAACAAAACTCTTTTTTTCCCTAGGGATTCCATGCTGGGATCTGTGATATGGTAATTCATTGCTGAGCCTCCAAATTTCTAAGTTTAACTCAGAAAAGTACAAGAAAACTGAATACATACTACTCCTTCCACCAAATAGAGCCTTCTGAAGTCTGGAGTCCTCATTCCTCCATTTCACACTTCAAATTAAGAATAATTCTTACTTTTGTTACAGAATGTTTCTGAAAGAAGAAAAACGTCATCCTTTTAATCAAAAGGATTTAGTAAACATCTCCATGGATTCAAGAGCTGGTTTTTAAAAGACTCATTTGTTTTAAAGTAATTCAAACCAGGCTAAACAACACCTTTAAAGATGACAAAAAACAGTAGGCATAAATGAATAAGGAGTCTAAAAAGGAAATACTTAGCATGACTTATCCCTTAATATCCAGATCCCTTTCTAGAAGGGATAATCAGAAAGCTATGTTGGCCCTTATTCAAAAGAAGGGAACAGTCTTCCATCTCTGCCTGGACTGTTATTAACTATATTGGTTACATTCATGGTCATTAACATCCTTTAAAAGATGATCTTGGGATTTCATTTTCCACCTCCCATTATTGAGCAATGGAATATTCATAAAACAGTAGACTGAAACAACTCAGAAGAAAAAGAAAAGAAAGCCTCCAAGTTCCCATCTCTGCCAGTTAAATTAAACTAAACTGAGGATTCAACATGAAATTGATTCAGGAGCAGCAGTATATATGCACACACATTAAAAAAGCACACTGGGGGGGATATAGAATAATAAAACATGCGCTTGCTTGTCCTCTGTTCTAATAACCACATGCAAACTTCAGCCAAGCCTGACAGAGTGGGAGAGGTTTCAAAGATAGGAAGTTCCTGTGGGTTTCACAGTATAGGCAGCTGGGTAAAGGATGAAGATGCACTTAAGAGCCTCACCAAAGTAAAGTGCTTATTAGACATAAGAGAATCCACACCAACCTTCATTACTCGTCTAATAGCACAGGGCCCGCTCATGCTGTTTGTTATCAGCCAAGCACCCACATCTAAGGAGTCAAAGTTTTATTGGGAACATCTGCTCTTGTCTTTGCAAAAGGCAGCTGAAGCACCACTTCAGCCTTGACTGCTTCTCCATTAGCTGATCCCAAATCCCTATCTGCACCTTTCCAGCCCAAGAGGAGCCTACAGGGCTGTTGTGGAGCCACCCCACACTGGCAGGGGCACAGGGAGGACCAGCTGACACTTGCCCACAGAGAGCCCGTGTTGCCCCACAGCACTGGGGTTTTATTTTTAACCCGAAGCAAAAGAAGTATGCCTTGGTACTTGCAAGGAGCAATGAATGTGACAAGAAGAGTTTTAAATGACTGCATGCATTCAAGTTACCCAAATCCATTGGTGAATTTAGCTACCAACTAACACAGTGGTCATGAGAAGAGGGGGGTCTGCTCCAGGAGCCAGTTCAGACCTAGTTCCTCACTTCAGAAGTCTGAAGTGTCCTTTGGGCCATCCCTCACTAGACTGAATATAAAGAAAGCACTGAAACCCCAATTCTTCACTTCAGCACTTAGATGCCATGAATATCCACAGCAGTTAAACTGGCCAAGGCCTCTTATTTTTCTCCCAGTTCTAACATGGAGAATCAGACCATGGAGAATTGAGAATCTAACATGGAGAACTGAAGCACTCCATTTTTCTCCACTGTTTTTACCTTGCCATTAAAATATAACTAGAGGAAACCATCTAGAAAAAAACAGGATTAAAAGTTTGCTCTGTCAGCCAGGTATGTGGACGGGCAACCTGGCCAGACCCTGATGGTGAGAGCACACTGCCCTGCACCTCAGTCCCCAGGCCTTAACCAATACCAGCCAGGCACAAAACACAGGAGACCTTTAATACTAAAAGCAGGCAGTTGTTTTTTCAGTGACTGAGGGGTGCTTTAATGAGCACACTGTGTTGTAGTGGCTGGAAAAAGGTGATAAGCTTTATATGTTATATGAAAAGCCAGGGGGTTACTTTATATAATCAGACACAGCTGACTAAACAGGGCACTGAAAGTCATTCACAGCCAAGGTAAGACAAAACAAAACAACAAAACCCTCACAACCTTCCTGTCCCACCTCCCCCAAAGAACCAGTTCCCTAGGCACAAACCAAGGGTTGATCTGAGGCCTCAAACTCTCAAATTAATATGCTGCTCAGAAAAAAAAACACTGGCTTACCTTGGCATGCCAAGGCCTCACCTCCATGTTGGTGGTGCAGAGACCCAGTCTGTGCATAGCTGCAGAGCAGTCCCTGTGACTGAGGCCAGAGCCTTCCCTCTCTCTCCTCCTGCCCCTCCTCTGCCAGTGCTTCCTGGGGGCAGAGAGCCCCTTAGCAGTAATCCCCCACAGCTGTGGGAGCACTCAGAGCCGCCCTCCTGGCCCCACACAGGTGCAGGGAGGTTCCAGGTGTCAGCCACGCTGGGGAAGGGCCCTGAGCAGCAGACCTCAGCTTGGGGCTGTAGCACTACATGGGAAGGTGAAACTCTGCCGGCATTTGCAGAGCAGGGCTGCCGTGACCACCGCGCTTCACCGGTGAGGCCATGGCTAAGGGAAAGCTTGGCTCCCCAGGCCCAGCTGAGCTGCACATACCACCAGCGGCCAGGCTGCAAGAGGCTGGGGTGTTTGCCCTGCTCTAGTTAGCACGCTTGCATGCATGTACGTGTTTAACCCAGGAACAAAGCTAAACTCTTCCATCTTTTCCAGGAAAAACAGGGCAGCCGCAGGATTTCAACGTTACCTGCGTGCTGCTGTTTGTACAAACTTGGGTGAACTATAACACCAATTTAAAAAGAAATCACTGATATTTCCTTAAGGCTTTTCACAATTCCAGACAAAATATGGATACTTGTACTGCTTCAGCACTTGATTCACACCAGTATTATTTTTCCAAGCATTAAATTCCGTCACAGCCTTTACACCCTTGGCCCAGTTGGGAGGGCAGAGATCCTTGCTGAAACTAGCTAATTCCTGTTCTAGAAATAACTTTCTGGCTGCTATTTAAACTGCATCCTTTTTATATATGATAGCTTAAAGGCAGTAGCTTACCAGTAAATTAATGGAGATTCATCTCTTTCTGGCCTGTTGGGGGAAGCTCCGAACCCTGCTGTCACTGTAATGAACTTTCTACTCACCAGAGCTGTGGTGGTACTCGCAGCTTCCAAAACTGAAAGGAAGAGGTAGGAGAAGTAAGGTTACCTGCCATCCTCTCCAGTTTTTGGTAAAACAACATCTTTTTGAACCATGTGAGCCTGTGACACCCTGAGCAACGCCAGTCTTCAGTACAGCGGGGGTGGGTTCAAGCAGGAGGCCATAACCCATACAAAGCAGGAGTCAAAAGGCTTTCAGTAACACTGTGCAAGTCAGGTAAAGGAGAAGCAGCTTCCTCCCTTCCTGAGTGTGCGGTGTGATGCAGTTTATCTGTGCTTTACAGGTATATACAAACCAGCTGCTGCTTGAGCTTGGCTCACAGCTATCCAAATAACCACATTTCTTCTCCAGAGATGGCTTTTTTTTATTCTCTCCAGTAGTGAAAAAGAGAAAAGCTGTAGCACCTGCGGCACATACCTGACCAAGCCTATCAGGAGATTTGTTGGGAGTCAGCTCACATGCACAGCTTTGCAGAATCAGCATCTGGAACAGCAAAGTAACCAACAGCTCCTGGTCAACAGAAGACATGGCTGGTCCTAACTCTCCCTACTTGCTACATCACCTCAGCCAACACAGTTCATACCTTACTTGTTCCCTCCAGCCCTCTGGCTGTTTGGATCTCCTTTCACTCGTGTACATAGGTTCTCTTACCCTGTAAAAGGGCAAGCTACTGTCTTCTCACCATTATAACAAAAAATTTCTGCCTGGCCTAGCATCTGAGCTCTGTATTCCAAAACCTGAGCTTGCTAGTATATTTTGCAAAAAACCCAGATGTTCCTTGGGTCAAAAGGCACATTAAGCAATCATTTAAACTGAAAGGGCCTTAACAAATGGCAGCATTTGCCCAGATAAGGACCGAAGAAGGTACTGCCATGCTTGACCTTAAATACCCGAGTTAGCATTCCTAGGCCCTGCTTCATAATCAGCAGAGTCAGACAGATGCTTGCAGAGGCTGAATCAGAGGGGAGATGAACTTAAGTGCCCTGAAATGCCTATTCAAGGACCTCTCCCTTCAGTCACTGAAGAGAAGTCCTGCAGAGATAAGCCTCCTTGAATATACACTAGATTTAAGTGGCCGAAGTTAAGTCAATACACATGAAAATTCCCCAACTTTTATATAACTAACAAAAATTTCCAGGCTTGCATGTCAGAAAGTATTATTTCAAATTTTGTGCTCACATGTGCTTGAAGGATCAAACATCTGGCTTCTTCAATGCAAAACCCCTCTTACACCTTCCAAAGTCCTGAGTTTGGAAAAGGGCATAAGAACATGTTGAAAGACAAGGGACTGCAGATACTGCAGTTGTACAGACAGTTCTGCAGAGCATCAACACGTGCAGTTGTGATCCCCAGCCACATCATCAGAGCTGTGGGAGCTGGAGTCTTCTCTGGTGCAAGCCATGGGCTTGTCTCTAGGAATCCAGGTGGATTTGCTCTTGCATATAAACCAGCTTTGCTGAAGTTGGTTTTCCCCCATCCATAGTGGGAAATACACTCTCATTGGGTATAAGCTTTATCATAGGATGACTTAGAGAGATGTGTCTGTCTGTGGTTCATGGATAACATCTTGCCAATGACCACCTGAATTTAAATAGACCAATGGGGAAATGAAGCAAGGCCCACAGGTGAGAAACTTTTCCAGTATAGTTGCCTACAGGCAGGTTAAAGAGCAGTGACCTAGCATACAGTTAAAAAAATGTCCAACATGAATTATCACTGCTAAAATCAGAAGGCATTTCAAGGATGACAAGGGAGAAGGAAGAGGAGGAGAAGACTGTCCTAGGGTCAGACACTGTCAGTATTAATAATTTGGAGGGCAAAACAGAGAACGCTTATACAAAATTTGTGGATGATGGACAGTAAACTAAGGCGATTTATGTGGAGTTTGGAGGACAGGGATAGAATTCAGAACAGCCTTAAATTGAAGGGGAGATAGAAAATCAACAAGAATGAATTGAAGATCAGTGCAGATTGTTACATGTTAGAAGAAAGGCACGAGTAAAATTTGGAGAGTAATTGGTTAGGCAGAAGTTCCTCAGGAAAGGATCTGAGGTTCAAAGTGCAGCACAGATTGATCATATGTCAACCCAGTAAAAGGCATGTGGCATTGGGGCTGTATGAGCAATGCTGACATACATAACACCACAGATTTATTGAAGTTGGAAGGCACCACTGGAGATAGTCTAGACCAGACCTCCTGCTCAGCACAGCATTGGCTACAGTAAGTTTTCCAGGACCATATCCAGGTGGGTTTGGGATGTCTCCAGCGATGGAGACTCCATGACCTATCTGGGCAACCTGTTCCAATATTTGACCACCATCACAGTGAAAAAATTTAAATGGAATTTCCTGCATTTCAATTTGTGCCCATTGCCTCTCATCCTGTCAGTGGACACCACTGGGAAGAGTATAGATTTGTTGTATTCAGTCCCAGCATCCAGGTCATTAATGAAAATGTTAAACAGTATTGGCATTACATTTTCACATAGAAAAACTCATACTTCAGACAATCTGCACCTTGTTAACATTAGTGAAAACTGAAGGCATGTCCTTAGATAACCCATGCTGGCACATTACCAAGGTAACAGAGGCAGAGGGGAATCAGATCCAAGGAAGTTTCTGGGATAGACAGAACAGGCTACAGTGGGATCAGAAGCAAGCAGTTACTAAGACAGACAGGTCTGGAATAAACTTTTCCCCACATTCCCAAGAAACATACATAACCTTCACTGCTGCTGAATCACAGGGAGCTTTTTTGGTTTGTTTGGTTTTTTTACAGATAACCAGCCTCTGAAATAATTATTCCATCTGGCTGGTGCTGGAATTTTGCGTCCAACTTGGCATACCATGTTTTAAGAAAAATATGCACAAATTTAAGGTAATCCTAAAGAGAGCAAGAAGAATTATAAGTGTAGAAAAGATTGCTGAGAGGAAAAGTTGGAAAAAGCATGTTGGAAAAAAGAAAACTAAACAGTCTTCCAGTGTGCTAACATTCATTACAAAGAGGATGCAAAGGATGAAATTGGCTTAATTTGCAGACAGAAAGATTTAGGTTAGATGGTAGGGGGAAAAAAAAATGCATAAATGCAAGGCTAGCTTTGGACTTGAGGCTACCTAGAAAGTTTAGACAGGTCAGACAAACATTTCTAACAACGATCCTGCCTCCAAGCAGAACAACAAGCTGGGGGAAACGCATGAGAACCTTTCTCTGCCTTTTATGACAGTGCATTTCAAAGGCTGCTCTACCCATTCACAGAGGTTTACAGGATTAAACCTTTAAGAGTTAATAAAACATATTATCAATTCTACACTGTTTCTTTGTTTTTTCCCATCCAAATAGTAATTGTTTGTGAAAGGGCTGACACCAAAGAGCAACTGCCAGGGTTCATGCAAGTTCAATTCCCATCTGATCATTTTAATGATGCTTGGTAAGAATCTGTTTTTGTGGAATTAACCTCAGCTCTTTGTTCCCTTTAGTTATTTGAATTTACATCCAAAACCCATAAGCACAGTTCTATGTCCCCAAATGAAAATGGAGATTGAAATGAAATTGGGATTGATAAAGTCTTAGAACAAGCCTGTAATATTTTCATTATATTTATCTGAACATCTGTCCTTCCCCCTTATACAAGGGGAGGGTTACAGCTCCAAATTCTCTTGCATGATGGTCCAAGAGTCCAAAGTGCAGAAGTCCAAATGAACAACAAGCTTGGTGGTGAACCCCAACCCAAAGATCTCTTCAAGCAGTGTGTCATAGGCACATATCTGCTGCACTGCCCTTGAAGTACAGTAATTCCGGGGAAGCAGACAGGAAAAAAAAGGAGAAATGGATTTTGAACAAAGAGGAAAGTGCACCAAGACGAAGGAGCAGCAGCACTGCAAAAAAATTGAAGGCAAACAGGTAGAGTCTCATGTAACTTGGGGCTTTATATAGCCCACAAACCACTTGAGAGTGTCATGAGAGCTCTGGTGCATGAACATTTGGTAGCTGCTGGAGGACCACACAGCCTGCACCCTGGTTTGGTCCCCATCACTAACTGGCAGGAATTTGGACTAAATTTCAAGCAGAGCCTTTGGTTTCGCTTCCTCCAAAAAAGCTATGTAGGTTGCTCAAGGTAAGTAGGGGCAATCAAGTGATTTGCTTCAAAATTGCACAGCCCCAAACCAAATTGCTCATCTAGACAAAGCCTAGCTCAACTTAACCTGCACTAAGGTGGTCCTGTTTTCCATCCTCCCCACAGCTTCATGCTCCTGTCCCATCTGCACCTGCTAGGGAGCAGCAGGGCATGGTAACATGGCCCACAGGAAAGCAGCCTCACCAATATCCAATCAAGGCAAGCCCAAAGATGGTAGTCAGGTTCCAGATCATCATGCAAGTCTATGATGATGAGGCAGGTCCAAGATCAAGCTGAAAAGTCAAGCTGCAGATCAGGGTTACATCCAGTGACAGTTACTAGAGTCATACACAATTCAGTGATTGCTAAGTAGGTCCACAGTGCTATGGAAGATCCTAAGAGTAACGTATGTTCAAAAGCATAGCTCAAGAAACATTTGAAGGCCCTGGGCTGAGCTTAAATGGGGCTTTTGGGCCCACAGACAGCAGGTGGGGGTGGAGGTTCCAGGTGAGACTTGTCAAGGCCATTAAGGCCTGTTAGTGCACTCAGGGCCCTGATAATTGCAGACAGGCAAGAAAATTTAGGGAGCTGATGTGACTGAAGAGCAAGAAGGTTTCTTCTCAGTCAGCACTTGATGTGTATGTATGAGCTCTAGTGCTGACGGACGGATGGACGGACGGAAGGAAGGAGTGAGTGTGCGTGCGTGCGTGCGTGCGTGCGTGCAGCCAGGGGAAGGGGAGAATGTGGAACTGCTCAGACCAGATTTCCATCAGCCTAAGATGCCACAGAGCTGCCCTTGAAGAAGTCATGTAACTAGGCAGTAACAGATGAAAAGGACCCATGAAAAAGTGCGTATGCTTTGGTGCAAAAATGTGACCTCATCTTTCAAGAGCACTATCCTCAAAGTTTTTGCCTACCAGCTTGCATGAGGAAAAATAAACCTCTCTAGATTGAAGGCCAAAAGTAAGCCTGTATGCCATTTTATCTAGTCTTCAGTCTCATTGTGAAATCTTTAAACAGTGCAAAAATCATAAGCACCATCTGACATCTGATGCCTGCGTGACTTCAGCTCATATTATTGGAACAGTCAGTACTCATTTGCTTGGGTACACGGTTTTGTGGAGCTCATATAAGGTAGCATTAGACTTTGCACGAGCGTTTGTGCCATACAAGAGCATCTTCCAGCCCCATCACTCAAGCAGTTTCCAAATGAAGTCTGTAAATGAAACATCCATTTTGCAGCCCTCTCCCATAAGCAGCTCCTTTCTTTGCTGAGAAGTGCTATCACTTGTTTGGGTCTGCAATAAATCATCTTTTCTACTGTGTCACCAAAAATCCTCTACCTCCATGACCTCCCATTGCCTATCTACAATTCCATCCCATAAGCAGTGGTCATACACCTATGGAGAAAAACACATTCCGGGGAGAAAAGAGCCATCGTATGAAACAGATGTAAGAATTGCGCTTGTACAGGAAAGCTCAACTTCTGGTGAATAAGCCATGAGGTGGTAAAAGAGGTCCTGTAGACTCTTGCGTTGCATGAAGTTTTACTAGTCCCCAAAGCCCAGTCAAGCTGCACAACTTGGTGGGAGGGATGGGTCTGGGTGACCATGCATTGTTTCAAACGTTACAGGAATGTACAGCAAGAAATGCTAAAGCCCTCTCCACATCTTCAGCAAGTTTCATTCAAGCAAAGGGTGAATTTTGCTTCTAGCTGTGTCCACTAATATTTTTAAGAGAGATAATTACTGGTAGATACAATTGGGAATCGCCTATCTATACTAGAAAAACATTGCTGTTCCAGGAATATGCATAGTGCTTCTGGACGTAGGGGCGAGGGGTGAGATTTATTATATCAACTCTGTGTCTGCTAAGACCCTTCTTATTCCAGGTGCTGTATGTTACTGAAGTGCACTGAGTGCAGGGTTTTACTGGAACAACAGAAAATGCAGGTGAAGGTGAATGTCACATCCCCAAGTCATGCAGATGTTACAGCTTTTTCTTGTAATTTCTTCCCCTCCTGATGAGGGCAGAATTTGACATCTTGCCATCAAGTTCTCTTTCTACAAAGACTAAGTTGGAAACAGAAAATAAGAGGCTTGTTACTTCCTCTCAATGTCTGTGGGACTGTGGTGCCAACAACACTGATGCAAAAGGAAACCATTTCCATTAGTTGTTAAAACAGCAGAAGCTTGTTTTACTTTGGCTGCAACATCCTTCTGACTCCCACGCAGGAAGTATTCATGCAATATTCCACATAGGCAGAATATGTCCAGTTCCTAGAAGTCCAAATACAAGAAACTCTAGCCCATTTTAGAAACTACACTGATCTTGGATTATAAAAGTGAGAGGTAGTCTGCTTTCATGTGTAACCCTGGCCTACAGTTCCTGCATTCTTTTCTCATCTTTGTCTCTAGAGTTTCAACAATCTTTGGCAAACACATCCTTCCAGTGTGTGCCTCACCTGTAAAACAGGGCTCATGACCAGCAGGTGAAAGATTAGGCATTATTGTTATTTCATGGTCAACCTCCTACACATAATAAAGGCACCTCTGAAGGGGGAAATTCGTTATTACTGGTTTCTAAGTGCACCTAGGTAAATTTTACTATGAGAAAAATAGCCATTATTCCACTATTTCTGTTCTTTTGCATCAAAGCAAATGGGTCAAGTGGCTTATGAAACTGGCCACATCACTGAGATGGAGAGGGCACACTGCATATTCACAAGAGCTTAAGATTGTTTTATTTACACTTTCATTGCTAGGGGCTGTGAAATGGAACAGAATTCTATTTACCAAACACACTTCCTGGTGCATTAAGTTAGAGGATTTCTCAATTAATACATGGAGCTTATGTATAAAATACAAGAGGTTAAGCAACACTGCAGTGCCCAATGGACCATCTGGTGAACATTAGGATTGTCAATAAATCACGAAAGCACCAGTTCATCAAGAAAATTCCATTTCAAACCACTGACAGAAAAAAAGAAAGGATGGGAAAAAACTCACAAAATTGGTATTTTCATCTTTTATAAAAACAGGAGCATTAAATAACTTTAATCTAATTTCAATTGTTTTATTGGTTCTCTTCTGATGACCACATGGCTTCACATACTGAATGTTTAGCCCTTTGTCTTGCACACAAAAGCATTATGAAATAACTTGGTGCATCATCACAGGAGAAGCTCATCTCTTTCCTCTTAGTCTTTCTCCTCACCATGGGTGATAACGTAACAGAGGTTCTTATAGTCAAGATTACCAGAGACATCTGGAGGGAAAGCAGCAAACATCTGGTTGATCTGCCAAGCAAACAGGAGATAAGTGTTACAAACATAGGACTGTGGGACAACAACATGTACTGCTTCTCATTTTCAACCCAGTTCAGCTCCCTTCTGCCTTGATCTGTTAACCACTATGGAAAATTTTTCTTTAGCTTCAGTAAAATTGAAATAGGAATTAGGACACACCTAGTTAACACAGTCCCACTAGAATCCCAACAAGTTCCCTGTCAAAAAGAGCTCTCCCTGAAATCCAGGTGAGCCTTGGCCAAATAAGGTACTTCAGTCTGCATGCCAGTCTGTTCTTGCCACGAACCAACTCCACTCAATCTCCTCTTCTGAAAATAAAGTCTCTCTAAATTCCTCCCAGCCAGCAGAGTCCATGTTCAGTCTCACACAAACCACAAAGTTAGTACCTCATTTCAGAACTCATTTCAGATTTCAAACAAAATAACTCTCAAGAAATGGAAACCAGATCACAGTCCCCACCCAAACCCACTTGAACTCTAGTAAATTCATTGTCCAGCTCACCATAGGAAAGAACAGCAAGAGATAGGCCACGCTTAAACTTGGATGGAAGTCCAAAGAATCTGTTTGACTTCGATTTAGCCATGGAGCTATTCAGAAGAGATGCTTTGAATTGTTCCTAATTGCTAGAGCTGGCATCAAACTTCTCTCAGTCTGGATTTCAGCTGAATTCATGCATTTAAAGAGGGGCAAATACTTATTGCTGAATAGTAGCTGGAGATAGATTTCTATTATGAATAAAGAAGAAGGTCCTTACCTCTTCTTGACTGAACCGGTCTGCCTGTGTCATAAGCATTTCTTTGATGCTGTTCAAATAAAACGAAATAACCTGATTAAAGGGTGGTAATGGCACATGACAATTCAGATGGCAAGATCTCTCCTGAAGTTGCATGAAAGAAAATCTGTGTGACTGCATAAATTAGAGCTGTTAATCCTTACATGATATTGTAAGAGATTTTCTGTGGGCACCCATCAGTGTCAATGCCTCGCTCTGCCAACTTATTTTGCTTTTGTGACATTTTATAGAGGTTTAAAATTGTTTAAGGTTATTACTCTAATTGAAATACAGCAATTTTGTATGCTTATCTTAACCTAAAATGGTAGGTTTTCTCACTTGCTGTTTAAAGTTTGGATCACTTAACAAAACCAAAAGAAAGAATATTTTCTGTAAAATCTGAGGATGAAAGGAACAGAGCATGAAATGAGAAAGAGGACTTGAAAGAGAACTCCAACAGCTATTCCGAATCATCATCTGAGAATCCCTTTATTTGCATGCAGTCATTCCCAGAGGAGACTGTGAAACTGCATGAGACCTGTTGTATTTCACGGTACAATGTCTTGATCTGGAGTTACAGCACTGTAACAAGGAGCTTATCCCACACACAATCTGCATCCTATGCAATTACATCAAAGAGAATATTTTTGGGACAGACTCTCAGCTGATTTACCCTCTGTTTTCAAACCCTTTGTGGAAAGTCAGTCGAGCATGTAATTTTTTTACCTAAGTTTATAGGTGAATAGAAAAGCCAGGAAGAATGATTACGGTTTCTAGTCTCACCTCTTTAGATAAAATGTCTTTATATTTCACCCAGTTACTCGTGCTGAGGGCAGTACATGCACAATGTGCTAGAACACCCACCAGTATAAACTCAGTTATATCACAATAAACATCCCTTTCACTTGCACTAATAATTTCCCCTTCCTGTAGAAGAATTTCTATATTAATCTCAAAGAGTTTGCATTCACACTGAAGAGGCAGAGTTGTCTTCTTTTGTTACTACCAAAGGTATTTATAGATTATCAGGATTTTTTTCTAGAGCAGTAAAACAGATAGATGAGCAGTCTGTTGTACAAAAACAAAACCTGAAACAAGTATAGAAATCTGTTTTAGTTTGTAGATTTGAAGAAAAGGCTGCTTTTTTTGAAGGATTTGTTGTGGGGAGAGCAATAGCTTTTCCGGAAACAGCCCTTTCTGCTTTTTAAAGTGAATATTTAAAACTAACTATTTATAATAGAAATCATGCCTGCACAGGAACACTTCCATATGAGCAAAATTCACCTACTGTGGATGCAGATGTGCAGGCAAAATAGTAAAGCTTTCCTTTCTGCTCCCTACACCATGCATCTCGAGTGAAAAAAGTCACACAGATAAAAGTGCAGTTTTGATGGCAAAGCTACAACTGTACTTCCTCATATCTCTGACACACATATTTTTTTCCAGTAAAAGGCTACAACAAAGACATATCCCAATTTGCATAAGAGGCATATACACTTCTGAATCTCTTTCTTGTTGATGTGAAGTGCTCATTTGGAAGGACAGAAAGGGAAAACTGAAAAAAGTAGTTTCTGGGTATTGAATAAGGATCTTACCCAGAAGGATGAGAGTAAAAATATCCATGCAATTTTGGGGAAATACTCTGAAGTCACAGAGGGAGTTTAAGCTATTGTATATATTTTCCTTGCATTACTTTACTATTCTCTTTACTTACCAAAGTCTTTCTTCATTTCTTTCTCTCATATTGCTGTTTCTGTTTTGTTGTCCTGGCCATTTGTTATGTGACTGCATATTTTTAAGTGGAATTCTCAAATGATCAGTGGGTGCAAGAGAAGAGAGATCATTCTCATCAGCATGAATTGATTATTGGATATATGTGCACTGGGGCAAATGGCATTAGCAAATGTAAATAGGACGCATGATCCAGGAAGAAGCTTGGTGAATAGAAGGAAGCACTCACAGCAATTTTGTCAGAAGTCACAAATAAACTTCATCACAAACAGGACTGAATTAAAAAGAGATCTGGGCACTATGTGTCTTCTATTCACATGCTTAAAGTATTTAGGGGAAAAGAAAAGATCAAATATCTAATTATAATCTTCTGATGCACAGCCCAGTAGGCTCTGGCACACTCATAAGGAAGAAGGACTCAGTTAAGGATCTATGCACATTTTCCATTATTTATTTTATAGGGAAACGAACACTCATGATTTCCAAAGCTAGAGATTATGCACTTATTTCTTTGTGTGTCTTGTTTTCTTTTTTAAAGACTATTTGCTTCTCTTAAAAAAACCCCACAAAAAACCCCAAACAAAGTCTTCTGGGCAAAAAAAGAGTATCTATTTACCTTGAAGTAGGAGTCTAAATCTTCTCTCTTGTCCTGGCTGACATCAGTTCCTTCTACAGTTACAAGTACCTTGTTGCATTCTTATATTTTCAAAACCTTTTTTTAAATTATCTGTGAAATCTCTGGGACATTTTTGTTTCCCACTGGGTTTGCCCTTTCTACAGAGGTCTCTTGGAGAAAACCAGGTGAGTTGAAATGAGCAGTGCACCACAACTATGACAAGAAACATCACTAGCTCAGCCAAACTAATCTCCAAAGGTCCAGAATGCATGTAAACTCCCTGGGTCCTTTTTCATCTGGTACAAATCTGAAAAGTTTTGTTGGCATCAGCATTAAACACAGTTGATGTTGGCCTGACTCACTTTGTCTGATGAATGGCATTTAGGACTGAATCATCTAACCTTTCCAAACACTATGCCAGTTTACACCAGCTGAGAATGTGACCTAAAGCATTTTCTGTTTTTGACATCATGCTATAGGAAGGATTTTATGTGTGGTATAATGATGCAGACAAACAAAGTCTGTCACTGAATTTGGAAGTAAGTTATAAACTCCTGGAGCTTCTGGAAAGGTTAGAAGACTCCATCCCAGCTACCATCAGATGGACTAAGTGAGTCATTTCCAGACTAGAGGTGAAAACACGCAGAGGGAAGAGACATAAAAATCCCCAGAAGGATGTTAACTCCATGAACATAAAAAGAAGTTCTGATTAAAAGGTCAGCATGGCTGGGTTTGGAGAGAAGCATTCCAGGATTTTTTAATATGGAGAAATATTATTTATTAACATTAACTGTCATATTGAAATGGCTGTATGAGCCAACATAAAAATTATTTCAAAACCTTCAAATGTCTAAATTTTGGAAGCATATGAATAGAAGTTAAACCTCAAAGACATTCACAGAATTGATTTAATGGTTTGTTCTGTAATGATCAACATTACCCTCGGGTCTAATAAGTAAACATTATGCTCTGTTGTGGTGATGAACTAAAACAATTGTCTAATGTTAGCAGTGCAGTGGGGGTGGGGACAAGGTTGACCTTTTGCATCAAGGAAAAATAAAAGTATTTCTCTCTCATCTTCATGTTGGAGTGTGATACCACATTCCTAATTTGCCCCAAACTCCAACTGGCTTCCAGCATCCAAGGAATGTAGAACTGGACACAGGGTGGCAAGCTGCAGATTTTGTATGCAGTATACTGTTACAGATAGTGGTGGGAAATATAACATTTCATGGGTTTTGTATTATCAGAAGGTTGTATTTCATGGTTGTGATTTCATTACCGTGTGATCTGGCCTATTTGGCAATAGGCTACATTTTATTCTGATTATTTGAGTCACTTCTGATGTATTTCTCTGACTGTTCTTCCCAAGCTGTTTGGATAATGTTAACCCCAAAATAATCAGAACAACTGTTAGCCCCCAGTTCCTTCTGATTGATTGCTACATCCACTTGTGTTTTAATTAATTTGGAAGTTCTTTAGTGAAAATACTGTCTCTTTGCTATAATTTTGCATATTGCTTACCATAATAGGAGTCTCATGCCCACTGAAGTACTGTCATAGAAAAGCATATTGGTAATGGAAGGAACTATTGTACCTGAATTTTGTATTTTCAACTAACTATCATGAGACATTGATAATTGCAGATAATGTCATGGAAAACTCTACCTTAGAGGTTCTGGTAAGAGGTTTAGTTTTCATTTAACTTATCAGAACATTAACAGAATTAGGTGATGCAAATACAATTTTGTAACTCATGGTTCCCTAATAAATTTCCTATACATATTAAGCTTTATAAAATCTATCTGAAATGGCTGCTGCAGTAGAAGTATAGACCCTGAATTCACCATGGAATTTAAGCATGTGCATAAATCTAGACAAAGCATTTCACTGGAGCCATGGGTCAGACCTCCTCATCCACTGCCCTGATTTGATATCATTTATCTCATTTACCTGTAGGCCTGCTTACACCATTCTGGCAGTGCAATGAGGGTTTACATTTGTGCAATTAGCACTTAAAGTCCTTTTACCCTGCTTTGTTGGTGTAACAGGTTATGAATACAAATTAGGTCCTGCCTCCTTATTTAAAAAATAGTCATATTGACCATAATTGCCATATTATTAATAGTATTATTTGGTTTGGCTCCCACCATAGCTAGTGAAATTTTACAGCAAATTATTGTCTAGAATCAGAAGGCTCCAACAGTAAACACATAAAAAGGAAAATGTCCTCACTAAAACCATGTCCTGGAGTTAATTAAATTGATCACTTTTTTTTTAAAGGGGACTAGCTTTCCCATTTTAGTCAAGCACTCTGACTGAGAGTTAGGCACCAGACATTCATTTTAATTTTACATATGGAGTTAATCTACAGAGAATCATGTGTTGATTTATATCCAGACCTTCAAAAAAGGCTATCTAATGGCCTACATGTGATTATATTTCCGTTGCCTCTTGCAATGTCTGAAGACAATAACATCTCTTTTTGGTATACAAATACATTCATACAATAGTCCAGTCTTTTAACTCTGGCTTACAAAGCGAAATGTTTCTCTGCCTGACAGTTCCTCTGGCTCTTAAAATACTGTGAAAAATATATCTTTTAAGCAGTTCTTTAAACTTGTGCTGCTATTATTATTATTATTATTATTATTATTATTATTATTATTATTATTTTAAAAGGATTTGAAATAAACTTACTAGTCTGCCTTTATGTGGCCTTTTCCTTCTGGGTCGAAAATCTTAAAAGCATTCAGAATGGTTTCTTCTGGGTCCGTGCCTAAAATTAATGAAATATAATTTAGAAGCCTGAATGTATTTCTATAGCTGCCGAATACTTGCTAAGTAATTGCATTCACTTGAAAACAGTGCAAAATGGAGAATTCTGCAGTTGTAGGTTTGAAGACAAAGGTTCCTTAAGTTGGCAGCATTTGTCATGTCAGATAAACAATAGAGGTGAATAGTTCAATGCTCAGAAGCTTAAAAATAATAACTCATATCTATTCTATGTCTGCAGGAGAGAAAACTTCCAGGAACTGGTCTCCAATATCAGTACCCAGAGGATTAGTGGCTTTCAGAAATGAAAATATAACAAACTGTTTCCCTCGCTGGCTTCCTTTAATCTTGTACTGTACGTTCCTTGTAAAAACACTTTTTGATGTTACTCGTTCTTCACTATATAGAGAAGAGGTTATTTCTCTCACTAAAGGAAACAGAGCTGATCATAAAATCAGAATGTCGATGGAATGTGATGGAAACAGGATGATCAATGTAAAATGGTGATCTGCAGTTACATTCTGTAGTGCACTTCCACTTAAGTATCTCTTCATTAAGTGTTACTTACAGAAACAGGATGGCTTAAAGCACTAGACTATGGCTCCAAGATTTTGCTTCTGCTTTTAGCTGGGCCACAGACTTTTGGTATGACTTTAATTTCCTTGCTCCTCTGTTCCCAGCAGTAAAATGATAGTAATAGTGTTCCTTTTCTTCCATCCTTTATCTGTCCCATCTATTTAGACTGGAAAAAATTTGGGTCAGGGACTAGCTTTCTCAGCCCCTAAATCTTGGCTGGGGTTTCTGACTGTTCTGTAATACTGCAGATTCTGAGTATATTCACAGTCAGTTTCAACCCACACCAAAGGATACGCTATATACTCTGTTTCTGACAATTGCCCAGTATTTCAAAATATTATGGTAATATATGTAACACAAATCATTATTTATAACTGTAGGAAACCAAATTTACAAGCAGGTGGACTGACCCATGGACAAATGAAGCTACTTAGGATGCTGAAATGTTGAACGCGTGATTAAAGAAAGGTAATAACATGAAGAATTGCAGTTTCAAAGTTTGTTTGAAAGTTTGGCAGAGGTAGAACCATAATAGAACCCAGCCAAGGTTCCCTGCTGTAATGACTACATACACTCCTGATGCCACCTTAGTTTTCTTTGTTTAAAAGGTTTCACAAGAATTAGTAGTAGCATCTTAGCAGACATAATAGTGAATAAACCTAAGGCTATATGGCCTTCTTGTCAGGCACTGGCCATGTATACTTTTTTGCCAAGCTGTAGGCAATGTATTCGAACTGCAATGAATATATGATCAATACAAAGAGCATTGATATTTAATGAGTGTTTTGATTGTCCCATGAAGAGAAACGTCTTCCAGCTCCGAGGAAAGGTCTGCATTTTAAGTAGTCACCACTGTGTGGGGGATTTTTTTTTCCTTACTGTGTTTTACATTTTCTACTCTGTCATATCCTTGGACTTTGGCTTTGAAGAGAAGCAATGCAGCAGGCATTCTTTATTGATTAGCTGGTAAATAAAGTGGTTTCTTTGATGTGCGGCATCTCTGTTTTCTGTACAAATTGTATTATTCTGACTCCCTGTAGAAACAGCTCCATGTGGTTGGCATTAACATAAACCGAGTTTTGTTAGCTGTTCATCTGGCATCATAATCTCAATATACAAAGCTAAAGCTCGTCCTGAAAATCCCAGTTTCCCCTTTATGACAGAAATCAATTATAGCACAACAAATTTTACTTAGAAAGCACCTTTCACCAAATTCTCTGAGTGGTACTTAGCTAATAAAGAGTGTTGCAAAATTGCCATATCCACTTCCTCTAGCCCTTTCTCCCTTTCTAATTGCACTACAAAGGCTCTTCATCCCAATTAGTTTTGATTGGGAATGTGCAGTCTTTTGGCTCTGCTTCCTTTGCATGACAAACCCAACCAGAAGGGCATGACAAGCACAGCTGTGATTTTCCCTTCACCAAATGGAAATTAAAAAAACACTCCTCCTCTGCTAGTGGCCAACAGGAAACCTGCAGACAAGAGGGGTATGCTTTATCATTCACCTTCCTGTGCTGGCTCTCATTTTAGGCCACACAATTGGCAGGGCTGGATTCTTTGCCAGCTTCAGCAACCGTAAGAGACAAGAGGAAAGAGGGGAAAGGAAGAAGAGCTCATTACCATGCTCTGTGTGATCATAAGCATCACAAATAGACAGGAACGGGTAGCAGGGCACCCCACAAGAACTAGTCACGTATCCGAGAAGGAAGATTATGGAGAAGGGCACTACCTACTCTGCAAGATGCTATCTGGAATGTAAAGGTGGAGATACCACTGTGATCAGACAGACTGATGTCTGGGTAATAAAATCCCCTCCTCAGTGTCAGTCTACAGCCTTCTCCATCACCTCTTCAGCTTCCCAGACATGCCGTGTTCCTTAGCAATAGTGTATTTCTTTGAGGACTAGCTACATGAATTCTTTCTTTCAGACCTCTCTAATTTCCATTCCAAGCATAGAAAGCCCTTCACTGAAATTGTGCTCAACAGTATAAAGGCAGAGTCCAGCAGCAATACAATAAATGTTTTTAAAAAGATGAGATCAGATTTTTCCATTTTCCTATTCATTAGTTATTTTAACAGACTTCTGGAATGTGCTTGGATAAGGCCAACCTTGCTTTGAAGGTCAAGGCTTTCACCTATCTCTAATGCATATAGGAAGATAACTAGAGGTTTCTCTTGGCCTCACACTCCTTCTCTTGCAGTTTCTAGCCATTAACGGTATAAGAAATAACAACTAAATTACTAGCTCCCACAACAAATTTAGTACCCACATTTTCTGAACTCCCTCTAGTGATCCCTATATATTCTGTGGCAATGGGCAAAATCCCTCTCCCTTATCATTGTAAATCCACTGAGATTAAATTATTTCAGTCTATCCACTCCATTAAGAGCTATTCAGCAAAATCTTCATTCAATGGCAAAATCACTCTTGTCCTAAAATGAAACCAAGGCTGGGCCACTGGGTTACAGCTAATACAGAAAATGAGGGAAGGCCATGTTGCTCCTTCATGCCCTATAACTGCAAGGATGATGCAGAGGTCATGTTTGCATAATGAACCACAGGAGTGCAGAAAGTTTTTTTGTAGAAATACTGAAAATACTTTTAAACCAGCTAACACTGGGAGTGATACCACTATAGCAACAGACTTCTGCCAAGGAACCTACTGACAGTGAATAACTCATCTGCACTGCGCTCCAGGCTGCTGTGATTTCATTACTTTCTGGACCTCAGCTTACCACTTTCTTGTTAGCTTATGTAAGCTGAAATCACACCTTTGAATTGTCCTCTGGACCGTCCCTCCGCCTTGTCTTACTTCAGCTCTGTCTGCAAAAATGGAGATCACTCCTTGCCTTTAAGCATTGTTCTGTGGATACATTATTATAATTTGCAAGGGGCTGAGATATTTCAGTGCTGAGGATCTTTGACAGATACCTCTCCAACCCCCCAGAGGTACTTACCTTTCAGCTTTTCCCCAAACATCGTAAGGAAGACAGTGAAGTTAATAGGACCTGGCGCCTCCTTCACCATGTCTTCAAGCTCCTCATTCTTGACATTCAGACGACCTGCAGCAGAGATCATTTTTCATAATAAATCACAAATTGTGTTTCAAAAAATGATTCCCATTCATCTCCTCCCACTGGGGAGCTCAGGGCTCTGTGCAACTTTGCTAATAACATGGTAGAACACAACTCCAGAATACCCCAGTGTAAAACAAATTGGCAGAGCTGGCTCTAAGATCAAAGGGTGACTGAAGGAGTAAGAGGGATAAATAACATGGACGTGGCCAGCAGTGGACAAAAGTGCACTTCCAAATAAACTGTTTTTCTTTTTCGTTTTTGGGGTTTTTTTACCTCAGGTGAAATACAGGCCCATTGATATTAATATAGCAGAGTTCAAAGTGACTGAAGTGAATCCAAGGTCTCAGTCTTTGCCCTCCTGTATATTGAGATGCCTTTCTGAGCAGAGGGCAGATGGATGAGTTGAGTAGTCCTATCCCTTCCCCATCCTTGTGTAGTTCTATTGATGAGAATTTAGATCTTAGCAACCCTCCCCAAACTGAGTGGTAATTTGCTGTGACTGCACTTTATAGGCATTGAGGGCTTCACTGAACAGGAAAGATACCAGAACTTGGCCTTAAGAAATAAATATTTCAGGATAACAGTAGCTACAGGCCAAAGTTTGCAAACCTCATTGTCACAATAAAGAGTTCAGGAGCTTCTGCTCTTTGCACTGACTCTGCTGGCGTCTGATTCCACCCCAGGGAGCACTAAAGATTCTTATCAAACTCTTTTTAATAAGATCCAGATGGCAAAACCCCAAATGCCTACATCACTGTTAAGCCTCAAATGTTGCAACAAGGATACAACTCCAGGTTTGGGATAATGAACATTTTGATTTTTCCTTTCCTTGGGAAGATTTTCTTTAAGCTGCTTGATATTATCAGGATTGTGATGCACATGGAATGGACAATACCTAATCTGATGACATGCACATTCTACCCCGCATAAATGCACAACAGCACAGAACCTCACATGAAGAATTCTTCCTGCTTTTGTGTGGGCAGAGGGGCAGCTAGTCCATGACGACAACGTTAATTGTTAGATATTGCATGGCTCCTAGATGAAAAAGGTGCTGCTTGTGAAGCCTGGATTCAGAGGCAAATCAGAAATGCCTGGTATGGACCCCTGCTTGGGTGGGCTTTTTATGAAATAGTTGCAGGGGAGGGATCAGTGCCTTTGGAGAGCTGCCAGCTGCACAGCTCTCTTGCACCCGCCAGTGAGTCCCAGAGAGACCTTCATTTCACTTCTGAAAGAGGCTGCTCAGGAGACTTTCCAGCTGCAGCTATGTAGTAAGATAGCAACTACCATAAAGGAGGAAGATCAAACTGAACAGGTTTCCTTTTGCCTCCTGTGTATCTCATTACTGTCTCCACTGTAATTCTAATACAAACTTTTCTTATGTGCTTGAAATTTAAACTGCCTTTCTTTTAAGTATTTAATTATTACTACCAGTTTACCTAGTGCAGCAAACGTGTCTCTCAAGTCTGCTTTGTCAATAAAGCCATCCCTGTTCTGATCCATGATGGTAAAAGCCTGTTGGAAGAAAAAGGAAAATTTATTGCCATTGCCATGTTGCACTGGACAGTGCTACAATCACACATACCAGTCCAGGGGGTATTATGTTCGTGCTGTAAAAAAGAATATTTAACTTCCTTTGATTCATCCACATCATGCCCCATCATTGCACTTTTCTCACTTTCAGCACATTACCGTATCTTGGCAAGGGGCTTAATTAAACCCACCCAAACTTCTTCTTACTAAATTAATGCTCAGTGCAGCATGTAGCTGGGCTGAAGCCAATGCTGGCAGCTCCAGCCATTCAGGCCTTAACCCATAAATGTTTGAATTAGGGAGGCTTTAGTTAGGGAGGATTAGTCAGTGGTTACTCTGTGTGTTTTGTACCTTTCCCATACCTCATTCCTTTGTGCAGCTATCATATTCTGTAAAACATTTAATTACTGTAGATATCTCTCTGGTATCAAGATAAAGGCAAATTCTTCTGGGTCTTAAAATGATTCATCATACAGAGATAGCTGAATTTTCAAAAGTACAGAGAAATGTAGGTTTCATAATATTATTTATTCAAAGTTTGTTTCCCTTTCCAATAAATTGTATCCTTCAGACTGTACTCTGTGCTCTGACTGACCTTGATGTGTTGACCTTAAATACTTCTTGTCAGGCAAAATTTAACTTTTGATAGAAAAAACCCAGTTATTTTTCTGTTTTCAGCCAACACAGAATTTATGTACTCTAACCATTTTTTACCAAGCCAGCTAACTGCCAATCTATCTATTTACCTATTCGCATGTCTGTCTATTTTCTGCCATCACACTTCTAATGTTTCATTGATTTTGAAAGATTTTAATGACCTGAATTTCCCCTGGTCATACTATGGGGAATACTAGTAGAACCAGGCATGTCTCTGAAGCTGGTTATCTGTCTGACATGCATATCAATATGAAAGCATATCTTTACAATGACCAGGAATTATTCTTACTTCAGTATTATTATGAAAGACAATGTTCTCCTGAGAATACAGCTAGTCCATTGCAGCTACGGTAACTTGCAGAATTTGAAAGTCTACTGCTCTACAGGGTGCACTTCCTTCCATGATTGCATTATATCAACATACCTTCATGCAGTTTTACCTCAAGTTTCTTACAAAGCCCCACTGCTCACATTCCAGTTTGCCCATGTGATTACTTGCAGCATGCACGTTCATAACCCTTCATTTACCTGCCAAACCATCACCTTATACAAAATTAAGCCCAACTCTTTAAAGTTGGTTTCTCTCTTTTTTTTTTTTTTTTTTTTGGGGGGGGGGGAGGGGGGCTTGCTTTAAATGGTGATCCCCACAATTTGGAAGCAAAACCGAAGAAAAGATGAAGAGCAAAGCAGAGCCCAGCAAACTCACAGACACAGGAAGAGTGTTAGGTATGTATTGTAATGGGTGAACTTAAAATAACGTAATAACAGCAATGCTGAAACGTCTTCTGTTGACCTGGTTGAAAACTCTAGATAAAAATGTCCTGATCAAAACCAGCTTTTCAGAAATACTTGTCCCAAGTATGCAGTTTTTAGACACAACATGGTTTTCGTTTTCACTGGACTACTCCACTGCCTCATGCTTTTTGCCATTATTCTGCCACCATCCTCCCAGAAATGCTCCTAGTATTATCTTATTTAAAGTAGATCAAATATAGCATTCTGACCGGTTCCTCTTTTTGTTGGTACATCTTCAAACAGAAGTCCTTGGAGAAAATAAAACTGGAGGTTCATAGGATACAGTGAAGAGGTGGGAAAAGAGTGTTAAACATGTTCCTATTAACTGAGGGGAAAGGTTAGTGGTTTCAATGCATTTACCTGGGCCATATTCACAAGCCTTTGCACAGGTTTTTAGACTCATTCACCACTGAGCTTTACTTGTGGGAAACCTCATGAAAAATAAAGTTGAAAGCCATGTGCACAAAACGAAACAGTAGCTATTTATCACACTGGAAATTGCTTTGGAGATTTGACTTAGCAAAAAATGGGGAAAAAATTAATAATTTAAAATTACAAACCAGTTCAAAATGTGATGGCCTCACAGACATTCTAGAATGTCCACTCAGAAAAAGAGCATAAACTCATCAAATTATCTGTCTTTAACATGCTTCAGCTTTTATGCCAGCCCATTAGATTTGCCTCCTCACAGGTAACTGGTCAAAGAATCTACAATGCATGGTAATACCAAATTCTTTGGGAGCTAAAAGATGCTTACGTAGTTAATCTCAACATGTTGTTTTATTTTATTGGCATTTATGGAGAAAGTCAGCTGAGGGCTTCTTGGTATTTTTGTTTCTAGTTTGTGGGCAGTATTAGAAGGGCACAGAAGAATATTTTCTATTGCTGTTGTGGAACAGTCCACTAATTAAAGCCCTGGTTCAATAAGGCATCTCTATTCAGGATAATACTTGAGCATATAAGACTATTCTTATTTAAAATGCCACTTAACTTTAAACATGTGCTCAAGTGTTTTCCTGAAGCAGGGCTAAAGTGGATGAGATGATAATTTTCCTTTATTTTGGGGAGGGGGCTTGTGGGCTTTTCAAATAAGTCTAGAGCTTGAAACAGGAGACTGAAGAGAGTGAGAGAGGGACAGAAATAAGGAAAGAAAGAATGAAAGAAAGAATGAAGAAAAGAACAAACAAACGCACAAGGAAAATGATATACCAGCCAAAACCACAGAGATGATTCAGAAAACAACTGTGTGTTCTATTAAAGCAGATGGAGAATGGAATAAGGATTACAAACAAAACCTATGTTATTCATTAGCAATGACAGGAGACTATAGAGAACAGCAGAATAGTGACCAACCTCTTTGAACTCCTGGATCTGGGTTTGTTCAAACATAGAGAATACATTGGAACCACCTTCTATCTTCTTCTTTGCCTTTTTTGGAGCCTGTAATACAAATAAGAAGATCAAATAATATTACTTTGTGTTAAGCACACATGAAAACAAATTCCATCTTTAACAGAAGGCAAAATATATACAGTCAAGTAAGACAGGAGGATTGTGTTTTGTTATGACAAGGTTTTTAATTCAATCCATTTTATATATATTTATATATAAATGAGATAAAAAAACGCTGCTTTAATAACAGATGAAGCTCTCACTGAGGCTTTTTGCCATTCCCTTGCTCTGGCCTGGAACCTAACAGGCCAGATAAACAAGGACAGCTTGTCACCATGCTGCCTTAAAAAATGTGAGGGACCCAAAGTGTGACTCTGAAGATCACAGCTGGCTCCCTGCTTGTAGAGTCACCTGTGCCAGACCATTTGATGCAGGAGATTACTCCCCCTTCTGCACTGGCTTTTCAGAGAGTGAAAAGTTCCTTTCAGAAAACTTCCTTTCAGAAGGAGTGACGTAAGCTTATAGTCTCACTCGGATGTGTAAGCTAAAATTCCCAACCTGTTGTTCTCAAGAAACACAAGTGATTCAGGTAAGTGGCTACAGGTACTCCTTCTTCCCAGTTGCCATGCAGGGACAGGCAGCCCGACCCAAAATGAGGCCCTGCGTGAAGACTCAGTTCAGGAACTATAAAGGGAAATTATATAATTTCCTACTCTCACAGAAATGTTTAGAAGTCTGCTGTCTGGACCAACACTGATGGAACAGATTCTGCCTATGTAGGAACACCTTCTACACTTGGAGGACAGTCTATATTCTTGCACCAACCTATGACACTACATTACATTGCCTTACTAGCCCATATAATTTTAATATTCAAGATAGTCATCTTAAATAAAAGGGCGGGCCTGCTTTTATCACTACTCTGTAGTATGAAGGCTGAGACAGATAAACATTGGGCAAAGAGCTACAATGATATCTATGAATCTAATGCTCACTAAAAATCAGTCAGAACTAGACTTCATTATATGTCTTTGAATAAGGGCCCAACCAGCTTGCCTAAGACAATACAGTTCTTGTTCTGCAGTAAAGAATAAAATCTGTGATTCCTAAAGATTATAGAAATGTTTTAACCACAGCATTATCCTTACTTGGGGCAAGATAATGAGCTACATTGCCTTTTGAATTTTCTTCCAGACAGATTATTTTTTCTCTATCATTTTTACTTTTAAACTTCATCATCATAGTCCCACCTGGTTCTCATGTCATGAAAAATTAGTCTTACTTAGTTTGGGTTATTCCGAATGAAACAGAAGGCAACTTCTACTGTCTCCTTTCATGAAAATAAAAAAGCCTGTGAAAGTTCAAATTCAATACTGATTTCAAATATCCTGAGGAGCAGAGCAGCTCAAGGAAATATTCCCACTTGACTCTGTTTGAAGCATACATTGTCTGACCAATTTAATTTGCCAGGCAGATTTCCACACTCAGCCACCCAAGTTAGATCCCGAGTTGAAAATTAGGGCTATGGTAGGCACTCACCCACATACCCACACTCCAGACCTGTCAAGATCCAATCAGCTAATGCAAAGCACTAAAATCTGGAAATAGGAATGGAAATTAAAAGAACAATGTATTTGTAGTGAGGATAAAAATAAGGATAGAATGCCACCACAGGCACGCAAAAAAAAGTGAATAAGTGGAATGTTTAATGAATGTAGAAATACTGATTTTGGAATAAACAGATTCCCTCCTCCTCCTCCACATGAAATAAGTGTTATTTTGAGCAGTAATGGGCAATTTTCCATGTAACGTGAGGTGCCTGCTGGAGGTTTTCAACACTTCCAGATCGAATGGAAATATTAAGAACAATCCTACGTATTTACATGTATTTGTTCCCTGAGGTAAAAAGAAAGCAGATGTTACCCAGCGGAATGTATTGCAAGCCGTCTGGGGGAACTGACCACAGGGCACAAAGCTGGCCTCAGCATTTTTGAACAGGGTAGTAGAACTGGTTCTCCTGTGCTCGTGTGGCTGGTCTTTATGAAGACAAAACATGCTTTACCATTCTCATGCTCTGCTCTGCTGTGACCAAATACAGCATCCATATTCAGGATAATAAATACTCCGCAGGCTAGCAAACAATCTGCATCTTTTTATGCTAGCACCACAATGAAGGACAGTGGGCTCCAGCTCCAGGTTTTTTTAACTTTAAATGCCAAACACTGGCAGTACCTCCATTATTCCTCAGTTTAATGGGTTCCCTGTGCCCTAAGGCTTTAAGCAAGGATTGTAGCTATAAGAAAGGATCAGATAACCCCAAAAGCTGTGATATAGTATCTATTGGAAACAGACCAGCAACACAAAAAACACCCAAAAGTTTCTTTACTTTAGTGAAGTCCTATGCAAGGCAAAAAAATTGAAGACTAGTTACCTAGAAAACAATCACCATACTAAGAGAAATTCATCCTAGCATGATATTTGTCAGTGTTACTCTCTGGTTAGTCATCTCCAGGGATGATAAAGGCAATCAGTGCCCATGTCGCTCAATCTATCTTTAGTTTTTCTGCTGAAGCTCTGGGTGTGGATCCTGTTTATGATCTGCTCACTTGTGGAATGGGGCTGAGACTACCAATACATTTCAGAGGGGCCAATGAACAGCTGTTAGACAGGAATGGCTTTCCATCACCAGTTTCAGGCTAAGTCTTTTGGCATCAAACGTATAGAACATCTTGGATTATCAGTATACAGTATGGGGAATGTAATTTATCTGATCTGAAAAGCTAGAAAATTCATAATCACCAAAAGAAGCTGCACCCTGATTTTGCATGACTGGTGGGCAGGCAGGAGCTATGAAGAGGAAGGCTGAGAGATAAGTTGGTGAAGCAGGAACAGAATATTGTCACTGCCTTCTGGTGGGTGAGTCAAATTAAAAGGCAGCTCTAGGAGAACAGAAACTGGTCTGTGCTGCTGTCTGACAACTGCAAATACTCCAGAATTTTTTAATTAATAGAATCAGGATTCTGAATCTGGAGTATCTCTCTGAAAGAACGGCATAGTAAAAAGAGCAACACAGAATTGAGCAAACGTGGTTTCTAAACTGTCGAGAATTTAGTAGGTGACCTACAGAGAGGCAAGTGGGTGACTGACACATCACTTCTGTCTGCCTTGATTTCCCCATTTGTAAAATGCAAAGTGTGCCAAGCTACACTTTGTGAAGATAGCTGCTCTATCTTTGCAACATTACTTGGGACTGACATACAAAACGTGCCAGATGAGAAACTGAAGAGCTGAGGGTCCCCTGGGCTCAGATTCCGAAGCTTCAATAGCACAGCAGTGGGAAGAATGTTGCAACAACTGAACAAGCCTATTAATATTCCTGCCTGAGTGTTTTAATCATCCCATTGTGAAGAAAAAAACACTTCACTGTAGAAGAGAAACCACAGGCTTGTCGCATATCACTCATTTGTCTTACTAGTGTTAGCACTCTTTCAATTAGCCTGGATTTTAAAAGGTTGAGGGTATTGTTGTTTGGTTTTGGTTTGTTTTAGAAGCTTTAAATGAAAAAATGGAGCCACACCAAAAGCTGGTCCCAAGAAAACACTGTTGAACCAGGCATTTTCTGTGAGCTGAGCTTCCCTCACTGAGGTTCTTTATATTTCTCCTCTCTGGCAGTGTCAGGGAGCCAGAGAGAACAAGGATAGTGCAGTGACACAGGCAGACAGATACAATGAGTGTGCGCTGCCTTTGCTCTCTGTATATAAGAATAGGGATTCTTTTTTTTTATCTGTTGTAGAGGGGAGCATATGTTCAAGTGAATCAGAGTGAAGAAATCTCTGATTTCAGGGTGACCAAAGAGAAAAGGGGACAGGGAATCAGTTTATATCTCTACATGCAAAGGAGGAAGGAGCTGAAAATACTTGGTTCTTACTTCAAACCGTGAGGCATTGTTTACCCTGATAAATTCATAAAAGGCTGGTGCTAGAGTAGGTTCATGACACCAGAGATACAAAGGAAGTGACACTGGATTGTTGCAGAACTTTATCATCTCAGCCACTTCAATGAATTTCTCAGACAACCCGGAAAAGTATGGTAAAACAGACAAGTTGCTGCAAGACAAAGAAAGGTACAGCTCCATAACTGGCGCTGCTCTGCACTGACTGCTCAGGTGCACACTTCCACCCTTCAGTAAGTATGAAGTAACCGACCTCCACTTAGTGTTTTCTGAAGAGCGAGAATGTCTCCACAGGCAAAATGGGCAGCACTGCCAGAAGCCACATTTTTTATTCGGTTTGGGGTTCCCTGTTTATTCCATCATGCCTTAAATCACTCAGAAAATACTCTAAATAACAAAAGATGACACAGTTTGATATTCCTGACAGCCAGTTAAAACACAAGCTGAAGCGCTTCCCCACTCAGCAACTTAATGTGTCTTCTTTTAATATTTTGTCAAAGAAGACACCAGTGGGTAAGCAGGTCTCCTGGGAGTCTTTCAGAGAAAAACAGTGGTGTACACTATTAAGAGCCTGATTCTGTTGTCTTGTACCCTTATGTGTTCATTCAGCTCAAGGCAAACTAGACATAAGATACTACCAGCTTTAAATTGCACCGTTTCACATTTTATACTTCCTTCCTCTGCAACTACATCCGTGACTACAGAAAAGACAGAATCATCCATCATCTTGCTCAGATTCTGTCCCCTACTGTGATCCACAGTATGATGTTAACTCTGAGTTACTATTACTTTTTCATCCATCACACTCTCTCCTTGTTTTTCATCCACTCTGGGATCTCAGTGCTGACATTTCCTGTCTTTGAATTTTTGTTATCATTGAATCCAGCTTCTGAATCTGAAGTTACATCTCAGGCCCATCCAAAGGATTTTTGCAGCACTGGACAGGATTTTTGTTGATTATTGTCTCACAAGTTTGCTCTGCTGAGATAATTTGCACTGCATCTGCACCCAAGATCCCAGCTATGGACAAGCCGCCTTTTTTTAGCACGGTTTAGGTCCTTTTCATGGCAGGTGAGCAGCATAAGGCCAACCCAAGTGCATGCCTTTGAGGGAACAGTCTAGAGGAGTAAGCAACATAAACTGCTCTAAGGGCACAATTTGCATTTCAAACAGGCAACAGCCTCAGATCATTCAAATAAAAACCCACATTATCAGAACTGAGAAACAGAAGATCTTTTTATTACCTACTCTGCACTCACAAACAGATCCCTCCCTTCTCATCCTCACTCCATTTTATATGTAGTCCCAGCCTCCCACACACCCACACAGACACACACACCTTTGATCCCTGCTAGATACAAAAATCTCTTGGACCGCATCCTCCCTGCTTCACACTCCCGTACACTAAAGCATTCTCCTTTACCCCACATAACATCCCTTCCCAATCACAGACTCCTTTTTTCTCTTGCACAGATAGATAGAATGCATTATCTCCCAAAATTTATCTCGGAACAGCAAATAACCTGTCCAACCGCAGACTGCTCGACCTCTATGACCCAAAATTCGCCAGCAGCTTTCCCCACCCAACAGATTTTCTTCTCTGGCATATACATGTCCTCCTCTTTCATGTAAACAGTTGAACAATCCCTCTCTACCTACACAGCCCTCTATGCTCACAGACACGCACATATGTACACACACATGCATGTGCAGATGCATACACAAACACTTCAACAGTTAAACAACCGGCCACATTTTCAGCTAGTGAAATCAGCATTGCTCCACTGAGGTCAGTTCTTGTTTCGGTACAGGTGGTACATTCCAGACAGTTCAGCAGGCTGCAAAATACATTTGATCAGAATGCAATCTATTTTTGGGTACGCAGATCCCTTCAGCATACAGAATTTGCTACAAGGTGTCACTCGAACTGAATAAACACAGGAATGTTTCGGGAATAAGAAAAAGACTTCCCTCTCCTTCCTTCCGCCTCTCTTCTTCCCTTCCTTCCCTCCATCAGCACAGAGCATGCAGGGAGACATCACAGACCCAACTTCACTGAAATGCCCTGGAATTAACAGAGAGCCGTAGACAGTTCTCAGAACTCCATTCCACAGCACTTGTGTGGTCTGCTCTTGTTAGAAGAATTATCTCCCTGAACCCTGCCTCTCTCACTCTCATCAGCCCTGTATGTCAGAGCCTAGTAGCACTGGCTGACTTGTAATTATTTTTTACTATGCTGCTTTGTCTGCACTAATCCTTTGAAAGTAGCT
Organism: Grus americana; assembly: GCF_028858705.1. Lineage (NCBI taxonomy): Eukaryota > Metazoa > Chordata > Aves > Gruiformes > Gruidae > Grus > Grus americana. The sequence continues at coordinate 7,739,026 of NC_072870.1, read as the reverse complement.
TTACTGCACCTCTGAAATATTATGATGCTATAAAACCTCTGTAATATTTATAAATCCCTTAAGACATCATAAAGAGAGAAAAAAACCTCCCCACAGAGTTCATCTAGCATAATTACATATACATTTCCCTCTGATTAATAAAAAATGATCACTTCCTTATGTAAAGATATTCTTCAGCTTTCTTTCATTAAGGCTATTTTTTTCTTTCCATTTTAAATCTGTTTCATGTGTCCCTGTATAGTAAGGTACCTCAGAAGATATTTTCCCAAAACAAAAGACACAATGAAAAGAACCACCACAGAGAATTGTCAGTTGAACTGGGAGCGAGGAGACAGAACAGTCTCTCACAATATTTTCACATCTCCTAACTTAAGCAATTTCACCACAGAATGTCCTGAAATATCTTCAAACATCAAGCAATGTGGTGTGTCATCGAACTAAATAGGAGAGAAGAAAACTGATAAATAAAAAAAGAAGGGAAAAAGAAAACCAAAGACCCAGCATGCTCCCCACCCCACAAACAGGCTGGCTTAGACTTTAGTGAAGCTGATTAAAGGGAAACCTGTAAATCCACAACTGAAGAGGCACAATCAGTACAAGGCACTGCTCACTTCTAAAACAGTGGTGAAGAACATGATTAGTGGCTTGCATGCTCATTGTGAAACCACTGACACTGGGTTTGCACTGACTGAAACCGGAACCTAGTTTTATGCGTGGATTTTAGAAATTACTTTGAATGTGGTTTTATCCTGCTCAGAACAGTGCTTGGATCACATTCATCACCTGCTTAAATGGGATCAGGTTTGAACTAAGCTTTGAGAAAGCTTTTCATATACAACTCCCTCTCCGGTGTTACCCAGAATCAAATATTTCATAGCCCCAGGGAGCCACTGAGCAGCATTATTTTAAGACAGCCTGAAAAAGACCTGCAAAAAGGAGAAAAATAAGGAAAGAGAACATCACCAGCTTTTGTTTTTAATATTGTTGTAGTCACTCCTCTGAATTTGCAAAAGACAAAGATAGAGCCTGATCTGCCTACTGTTCTTGAGGTAGGAGTTCTCCTTTCCTCCCTGGAATCACATCAAGTGCACCTTTGGTGCAGAGGTGGCTGTTGGAGTCCCAGAGCTAAAAGCCAACAGCAAGCAGGGCAAAGGCAAGACACAGATATTTCTGCAGTACTTCATATTTCTCCCTGCAGTCTCAAGAGCAACACAGTTACAATTATAGAGATATCCCTTTCCCTCACTCCTCATCATAACATAGCAGACCTTAGCACTAATTAACACCAGCCATGCCAGCCATTGCTGCCCTAGTGTATTAGTCTTGGAAAGAGATGCATGAGCTCTTCCCTTCAGCAAGTGCATCTGCGTTCCCTTACTCATTTGTTAAACACATGCAGGAAAGTCCTTGGAAGTTCACAGCTATGGGATATATCTTCATTCTGGATGTGATACTAAGTATGAGATTTCATGGGGACCACTGTGATGAATACTGCTCTGTTTGAATTGTTAGAGTCGGAAAGAAATACAGACAGAGATAAACAGACAGACATGGGAAAGTAAAACCTACCATACTGCTGCTGCTCCTTCCACCCCTTCTCTGCCAACTAGTCAGCCAGCAAACACAATGCCAATTGTCTCTTTATATAGTGTCACCAAGGAATAAAAATATGCCTGTTCCAAGTTTAGACAATAGATGTAAGGTTGGAAAAGTGTAGTAATTGGATCCCAATACCATTCCAAGCATCTGTTCCATGCACGGCTTTTGCTTTCACAGAAATAATGCAGTAGATAAGTAGAGTAGGCAGTTGGGATACAATTGTACAGCACTCACAATAAGCTAGAGCTGAAGGGGCTTTCCCGTGTGCTTCTAAATAAGGAACACAGGGCACACTAAAAAGATTTTAAGTGGACATGGCATCCCAAAAAAGCAGAAAGAGAAACACACTTCTTGAGAAAATGCAGAGGAAACTAGCAATAAATCTAGGCTACTGGGATGTCTGGTAGCTCCAGAGTCTGGTGCATGCATTCAGAACTCCAGAAAAATGACTGAGGTTCTGCAGAGGTGCATCTCTAACTGGGAGGTATGCTGGAAAGCACTGCTCTGCAGATGGCAATAAAGTGACTCAGATCAGGTCTGTTTTCCCTGAATCTGTCACACATGCTTGAAGTCCAGGGGCCAGATCTCAAGCTACTGCAAACTGATGGAGAGTCGTGGACTTCAAAGCATGAAAAAAGAGGTATGTAGTAATGAATATGGTGTTGAGAGCAGGAGAAAACAGAAGGCAGCATAGGAACCACAGGGGCTGTGTCTCCCGGGGAATGCGCATGGACATTTAATGCATACACACTCCACCCAATTCATAAATCATGTTTGGCATTATCCACTGGGCCAAAACATTAACCAGTACAAAATGGCATAATTCCAGAGACATGAAATCATATTTCCTAAAGGTCTAATCTGTGTCTGTGAGAGTATCTATACAGGAACACCAGTGCATTAAAAACAGCACCACAATTGGTTTTTCAGGAACATACACTAGCATCTGAAATACTGGTCTACATCAGTCACACTAACATGGAGTCACAAAATTGCTTAACCAGTCAACTGAACTTTGAGATAGACATACATTTCAGTATTTAGTTGAACAAGGACCTTGTTCTTTCTCCAGGTCCACCCCCTTGCAATGCTGTCATCTCTAATCTTAGATTTGACTGCATGCTCTTCAGGGCAAGGACTGGTTTAGCTGTTGTGAAGTACCTCGAACACCTACAGGAATAATTAAGTAATAAATAAACATAATACAATTCATCTGGCTTTAGCAAAATTGTCATGGATACAAGTTGCAGGTTAGCCTAGTGTTCATTGTTCTGACTTCAGTGACATTATACCAATACCGAGCGTAACACAGCATAAAAATAAATCCCTCAGTCCGTTCGCCTGCAACCGCCTGCTGGATAGCAGACCCAGGTTTGTATACTAGGTTGAGTTTGGTAATCTGAAAAACTTAAAGTAAGGTTTTTGAGGAAAATCTTGCATAATTTAAAAGGTTCATTGTGATAAAGACTTATCATGTTCACAGGGTTAGATCCTGATTCAGCAAAGCTGTTAAGCATCCACTTAACTTTAAGGAAGGAATAGTTCCACTGAAATCAACTTAATAGCTCCCGTACTTACATTGAAGAATACGGTTACTTGTTTTGCAGGATCAGTGCTCTGATCCCAACAAGACAGCCAAATGAGCTTTGCCACTGAGTTCACTGGGCCCAGGATTCCATCCTGTGAATTTTGTGTCCTTTTTTGGAAGAATACTTATCTTTTCATCCAGCCATTTCATGAGTTTGTCCTAACAGCTCTGTTAACAGATGCTTTGCACTGTTTCTTTAGGACTTTTGCTTTCTCTTATCTAGTGTATCATCAATCATCATTATTATCATCAATTTGCTCCTTAGTTTTCTAGCTTGATCTGCAGGCATTTTCCAATAGTGCCTGTATTTTCTACATTGATCTTTGTCTTTTCACAGAATTTCTATATTAAATGAATTCTTCCAAGCTGTTTTTAAATGACATGACATGTTAGGATAAAACCCACACAGTACTGTGTGTTTGTAATGCACGTGTCCTGAGAGACCAGAACCCTCTCTGCTTAGTCTATAAAACAAATCCACAGAGGAATTAAGGGAGACATACATCTTGGCTTTAAAGGTCTGCTTGCTTCTGCAACTGCCTCCAAATTATAGAAAGGCTCCAGACTGGAGAGGGGAGGGAGAGAAGGGGGGAATAACATAAGGACTGAAAAAGAAAGGCTTGAATTTAATTGCCCTAAAAATTTCAATCATTCAATCTGGTAATTAGAGAGCTGGCTGATTCAGAAGGCAATTTCATTTGAAAAAAAATAGAACCCAACAAGATAATTGATGCTAAGTGAATATTTTACCTGAAATATTAAATACCAAACTTAAGTCTGCCTCCAGGGCCCTTTCTGCTACCCCTTTTTGATCTGTCTTTCTACTTCTTTGTATTTTCCTCTCACATGACTCAACAGAACAGGACACTCCTTCAGAGAATCAGATTGTCACAGGTACAGGTTTATTTGAACTCTCTGTGCTGTGAAGGAGACAACATAATGATTTATTAGTAAAGAAAATAATAATAGGAAGTCTCCTGAGATTCAGCCTGGCTGCAAATCTCAGTGAGATATTCCAGTGTTGAGTTTCTGTGTCTGGCCATAAGCAAGGGTTGATGTCCTACCAAGGGTAACAGCTTCCTTTATAAGCTTATCAAGTATAGAGTAACAGGTTTCTTTATGAACTTAACAATACTTACCAGAATGTTTCATGTTTCATTCTGGACTCTCTGATGCTGCAAAATGATACTTAAAGGTAGATCTCTGCAGTCATGCAGAGCACTGTGGATGTCAGTGTCACAGGGGTCTGATTGCAGAGATCTCTTTGCAGGATGCAGAGCAGATCTGGCTTATTGCACACTGTTCAGAAGAAGTAACTGCTAATTCTCTAATATTTAATAGCCTAAAAACAAGGACAACATCTTAAAGGAACGTTGCATGCCTGCAAATTAAGTAGATATTAATTTATACTACATTTTAGTAGATGGAGAAAAGATAAAGAGAATGCATGTTACCTACATTGGCTTCTGATATCATGTGCTGTTCTAACTGCGCATCCGTGTGCCTTTTTCACACAAAATGCTACACTCTATTCCTGTTAGCAATATTAAATTTTCATCTTAAAACACCTTTTTAAGTGAGATTCCACATCTATTACTGCTCAGGAAGACCACATCAAATATATTCAGGTGCCTTTGCAACTGTTATCTTTGAGACCAATCATGAAAATGTTTCTGATCCATACAACATTCACTAAAAAGATGTAGATGACGGGACTTAGTCACAATTCTTGTAGTGAGATGGGATGCCGGATGGGATGTGGCCTCTTCTCCTAGTTCAGTGGGGACAGAAAAAAGCTACTAATGCTGAATATGTTACATAGGAAATGTATAGTAAGTACCTTTGTAAGTATTCCAGCTATTGCAGACTGAGTTTTGAGACCAACTTCGTACCACAACATTACACTTTTTCTGCACACAGGTAGTTTTCCTTCGTGTGTTTGAGTGGCATGCCTTCAAAAGAAGACATGTGACAGTTAATGGTATTTGGGAACTGACACCTTCCATATCTTGCCAATAGGTAGGAACAATCCCCAAACCTTTAGAAGAGATGTATCCCAGCCTTCACACCAAAGGACTCCACTTTCTATGCACTATGGATTGATCTCTGTGTGATATCTAATTTGGTGCTGAGGGTAAAGACAAGGCCAGTCCTTACCTAAAAATAGGACTCAGGTGAGCCCCATCCTGGCACTCTGCATTCTGGCAAAATGTACCTTATGGAAATGCCAACTACTACTGTTCTCTGGCCGTGTCATCTGCTTTCTCATTGCTATGTGCTCCTAACATCCTCTAAGTCACAGATGTTCATTTATTCTACAAGTGGGGAACAGATATACTCAGCAATTTATCCAAATGGAAATAGGAATTAAAAGCAAAGCAGCAAACTGAAGCATTGTCCTGCAAGTCCTGGCAGGTGTGCAAACTGTAGATCAGGAGTATAGACCAAGTGCCTCTCAAGTAGGCACTAAAGTGAGAACACTAGCTTATTCCAGCAAAGCCACCAGCAAGAGCTACCAAGCTGAGGTGGATCTCAAGCCCTCCAGAGAAAATTAGCAACCTCCCTTGAACCACCCGCTTTTCCTTAATCACATTACATTAATGAGGAGCTCTCCTTCTTTTCAGAACCATGATGATTCCCTTTTCCTTTCTCCCTACAGTAGTTTTCTTAGCAGCTGATTAAATCCTTGATACAGAGAACAGGTTACACAGTGCTGCTCAGAAAGCCCATGGGCTAAGCTTGGTCTGACTACTGTATTTTGGACCCTGGCAACAAGGTGAGTCTCAGGAAAGTTAGTCTTATGCTCACTGTATATGGAGCTCCTACAGTTCAGGTACAGAAAAGAAAGAGCTATTACAGATACATTTGCAGAATTTTAAATAAACTAAACAGTGCAAATCCCACAGAGAATCTTCTCTTTCTTTTGAGCGGAGACACATACGCCTATTTCAAAACAGCCAGGGCTGCTGTAACTGTTGAGTTCTGTGCATTTGTTGTTCAGGACACTGAATCCAAACCTTCTTCTCTCCTTCTCTGACTTACCCCTCCCTCTCTGAGAATTCATAGCCACTATCTAATCTGACAAAAACTGTGTTCTCTTTTATACTTGGAGGTCACATTATGTTACTTACAGTGTGTTGCATTATGTCAAAAGGCATAACACAACATAATGAAAAGCAGACTAATATAACTCAACCTGACATCAATGACATAATATGATGTGGCTACTGAAAAATGCACTGTTGTCATTGTTTTGTGTTTTCATCTGATACCTACTTGCTATTCCAGCATGGGGCATTTGTTGCAGAATTTGGAGAAGGTGGTTATGGACTGAGCATGCCTGATTCTGCTGTGGCTCCTATCATTTTTGCACTGAGATCACTTCATTGGCTTTGTCGGGGTTCCTCCTGATTTACTCTAGCAAGAATCAGGCTCTAAAAAATCATCACATAAAATGCAATTACATTAGGAAAGCCATCAAGTTGGAAAACGCAGCTCCTGGGAGTAAGGCAATGACAACACTGTTAAAGTCCCTGTAACCTTAGCTCTGCCCTCTTGGGTAGTAAATGAGCCTGTACTATTTTTCCTGCAGGATGCCATTTCATTTTGTAGAAGTGCGTAGCAAAGCAGCTGTTCAATATTTTTCTTAACTTCATCACGTAGTCTGTGGTCCCATATCTCATTTGCTGCACATCAGCCAAATCCTTTTGTGGGTTAGGTACTTTTCTTCTTCCTGTTTTTATTTGCTTTTGTATTGTTCTAATTACCACAGTATATGTGTATTTCAAAACCAAGGCTGAATCCGTCTTCCCAACACACCCGCAAGGTTGAAATACAGAGTTATTCCTTCCTTGTTCCATAGACAGAGAGCAGAAGCACAAAAGTGCATCTTACTATAAGCCCAATAGGAAGTCTGCAATAAGCAAGGCTAGAGTGCAAGGCAGCAAAATACCAGCCTTTGGCATTAATTCTTTATTTTTCATTCCCTGGCTACTTTATACAGCCCAGTTCCCCAGTGGAAAAAGCAGGCATGAGCCTTATTTGTGAAAACCTCAAACAATAATAATAAATGAAGTCGGAATGTTCTGGTGTGTTATGAATCCCTATGCAACAGCTCTGCCTTGTTCTACATCCAAGAGAACCAAAACAGAAGACCCAACAGTAACCAAAATAATTGAGCTGATGGATTATAATGAAATCTACTGTAATTTCTGCTAGAGTTTTATGGATGAAACAATCAAAAAACATCTCTAGCCACTTCTCCTGTCTAACACAGGCCATATCATTTTATGTATCAGTTGCTGTATCAAGCCCATGTCTTCTGGTTGAGCTAGAACATATATTTAAATGTTTTTGTTGTTGTTGTTACTATCTGATGCTGATAGTAGTTGGCCAAGCCAACTCAAGCCATGGCATCCTCAGTGACAGAATTCAGCCCCCATTGACTTTGAGCCACTCTAGTTAGTGGACTTGCCCTCACGTGCACTTTGTCACATCTGCAGTTAAGCATATCCTCTACACCCACCTTGGACTGCTGGCCACACAAGAGGTGTCATCTGTACATGAATGATTTGGGAGACACTAGAAGCAGTGGGACAGATCACAACATTTTTGCTGCAAGATAGGATTTGATGAGAAAGTAATTAGCTTCTGCTGACAATGCCTGTTCTTTCTGGCAGCAAGATACCCTGCTGAGAAGTTAGGGTTTAACAAAGCAAAGTCAGGAAATGAGAGAGGCAGGAGAAAAGCTGAAGAGCTCTGGGAAAGCAGGTGAGGTTTAGACATCTGCTAACATTTTGGCCAAGCATCTTCACAGAAAGACAAGCTATATTCACTTAAAACTTTCAAAGAATGGAGGGACCAGCCATCCACTTGACAAATGATTCTCCCTGTCAGAAATTTTGCCTGAATATTTCTGTCTTTTATTTAGCTTTTGATGGGGTCTACTATGCCTTTTCCTGTTAGGATAAAATCTACTTTTTAAAATTAATCTGATGCATTTGTAATTTCTGTTTGTATACACATATGTGCATAATTTCTGAAAATGTTTGGAATATGTATGTCGTGGAGCTTCCTAAAATTTCAGGATAAACAATTGGAACTCTTAATCTAAAATCTAACTATATCATAAATATAAGGTTCTTCTTCCTCTGTCAAAAACCGAGCATAGCAAAAGCAAATTTTATTTAAAGAAAACAGTATCTGAATATTGACCCAGTGGCTAAATTCATACCAGGTAATTGTGGTTTAATTGCAGATGAATCTCAGAGTATGTTGGATCACATCATACTGAAGGTTTGGAGACACTTATGTTCCACTGCAGGTTACCACACACACACAAGGGAATAGAAGATAGGCAGCAATACTACCTCAGAGTACAGCACAGATTTTAGGCTATACCATCCATAAGAGCACTAGAAAAAGGACTGCCAAATGAGGGACAACTGAAGAATTTAAATGCAGTGAAAAATGCCAATCACTTTGGAAATTATCAGTATAGTAGCTTGGCATTGCTTTGCAGATGTTGAATGTAGGACATGGTAATAAGTCCATATTCCGCCAGCACAGTAGCTGTAAAAGCTAGGAACCACAAAGGCATTTAACAACTCTTTGTAAGTGTCGCAAGTTCCTAATTCAATCCTTTGGCACTTTTCTAAAAAATCATTATGGGAGAATCATCACATGGCATAGTAACAAGGTCTCCTGTTTGTACTAAAGAAACAACCCATGCTCATAAACTTGGCTTAAACTTATGAAAAGGAGCGCAGCACATAAGAAAGGTGCCATATTCTGACCTCACAAACAATAGCATAAATCCACTGTCACCTCTTAGAATGAGTGGGATTATCTGGGTTCGACCATCATGTGGCTGAGGACAGAATCTGGCATGATATAATTTTTGTTGTATTCATAGAATCATAGAAGGGTTTGGGTTGGAAGGGACCTCTGGATATCATCTAGTTCATAATGCTGGAAACTGTGGTTCCACTGTAGTCCAGGAGCTGTATGTGAAATGTGTGGGAGGGTGGATTGTACTGTCAGTGGAGGCTCAGTTCTCATAGTGGGTGACAGCACATCCTGCCAGCACAGGAAGTCAGGGTGGGACCCAGCCTGGCCAGACAGTGGACACCTGTGAGACAAGCTGAGCACCTCATGTACCAATCTTCTGAAAACAAGCAGACATATTCTCAATGATGGTTAAGCAACTTGAATCATCAGACCGGCTCACTTAGTTCCTAAGTATTTTAGTGATTGTGGATAGAACCTTACAGAATCGGCACCCTAAGCCACATCTGAATGTCTTTGCTCCTGTCTTTGCCGGTCTGTGGTAATCTTTACTCTGAGCTGAGACTAATCAAGTTCTTTTAACTTAGGACCCCCCAAGCTATCCTCATTCTGTTGGATGAATTATACTGTTGTGACATGTCTCGACCTGCTGTTCGACTCAGTTAGGTAGCTAACCCATTTTACATTCCTGGCACTTCAAAACACAGACATTAGTTATGTATGCATGCAAGCCAACCCCAATGTACTCAGAAATGCAACACAAAATCCCATGGTAGTTTGGAAATACACAGTACAGTCACTCAAACAGGAGGAAATGCAAATGCCACATTCAGAGATATTGTCATATTCCAATATACTCCATACAAGTACTCCAAAATCATGAGTCAACATCCCAAAAGTCATGTTTTAGAGGACATAAGGTTTGAAAAATAATAATAAATTGTAAGAATTACATCTCAGGTGGGCTGAATCACTCCTTGAGGTACTTGTCTTCCTCCCTTGTCTGTGAAGGAAATATCTTTAACTTGAGCTTTTTTGGTTTAAAAATATATGAAAGAAATCTGGGCCATGAACTCAACATCTTGGCCATACAAAGAGACTCCCTAAAGCACAAAGTTAGATATCAAACCATAAGAACAGACAAAACTGAAATGCTCTGGCTGCACAGAGAGTTGAACTTGTGTAAGAAACAAATTTGACCCACATCACGCTTTTCAGTAGGAGTCAAGACAAAGACTTCTAGAAGCCAAAATCTCTCCTGAAAGGAAGAACAGCAAACTACTTATGGCTCCTCCTTTACTAGTTAGTTGGTCAGAGTATGCACGTGGTGATACTGCTCTACAGACTGTCTGTTGTACCCACTGCAGGCATGCTCCTGCTGAAGAAAACAAATGCAGGAGAGTACTGCTGTTGGCTTATCTCTTCCACTGAATCTCAGGCAGCTGTAAGGTCAGCTCAAGCCAGGTTCCTGCAAAGGGGTGAAACTAAGCATGCAATCTGTCCTCAAAATGAACTTGGGTCAGGCACTTCCATGACGCTGCTCGGCATAATTGTGGGTGGACATCATGTACCACCTCATTGAAAAAGTACAGAGCAATGCAGTGAGGAAAAAGTCCATTGGGAAGGGAAAAATGTTGGGAATATAAACTGGAAGACACTTACTATTAATAACTGTGGCTCCCAGTCAATCCTCAGCCTAACTTCCATGAACAAATGGCATATAAGTAATAGTAGCAACTGCAGACGTAGAGCTACTGGCCTTCTACAGCTAGCCAAAAACTTAACAAGTTCCTCAGAAGACGGAATTAAGGAATATCCACTTTTTTCTAGTTTTAATTTTCTTATGGGGAGTGAGTAATGCTCCCTCACTAATGACAGACATTGAACTCATGCTGTATTAGAAGGAAAAATGCATAATAACCCAGGAAATTCTGGATGTTCACTTTCAAACATAAGGATGCCATTCAGAACTCATAGATCACTTGTATGCATCAGTCACAGAGACCACAGAAGAAAACAAAGTCCCTCAGGAAAGATTCTGCTGTGAACTCCTGGCCTAAGGTTCTTCTCAAATATGCCAGGTGGAAGGAAATCCAATTTTCATTAACCTCATTAAACTAGACACTCTTTTGCCTACTGAGTGCATACTTCAGTGAGGCAGGTAAATGTACAGTCTGTTTAGACCCTATTTTAACCTACTGTTTAATGTGTTTATATATGGTCAAGTCCTTTTCACTCATTTAGCCATTGTAGTTGTGCACTATGGAGAAACTCATGTAGATAAATGCAGGTTAGTGAAGAGAGGTCATTTGCATTTTGGTACTCGTCAGTGTGACATGAAAACGGTTAATGTGCAAGGAGGCATCAGCTGCATGTCATTCTGTATTTTGCTTTTAGTATTTATAATTTTTTTTGTGTACAGAAACACACAAATATTCAAGGCTAATAGAGGTGCAGAGAGAAGTAACTTTAACAAATCCAGTCATCACTCCACACTTGCGGCTTAGTCCTGGACAGTTTTTCTGCTTCTTACCAGTAAGCTGACAAGCCTTGGAAGATAAGGACTCCCTGTAGACAAGCTATGGGTAGATTACTCCTATGTTACCCTACTCCAGCCTTTAGGTCAATGAACATGTTATGTATCCTGAGATTTCAGTAGGAGCTCTTGGATATTCAGGGGTTTTTTAATCAACTCACTTATCTACTTGACAGAATGTACAATTTAAGTTTCTCATGTATAAGATAGGCTGTCTAGGTGTCCTGCAACGTTAAGAGGCTAAAAAAAACCTACCCCAGAGCTCTTCAAGTAGCTCTTTCTCATTGTAAACCATGCTTGACTTCCTGATTTGTTTGAGGAAAAAGCCACTGAGTGTGTAGACGTCTTTTATCCCTCTTAGCCACAATTCCTTTGAGAAATCCAACAGCGAAGGTGGATACAATTATTGTAAATAATGTTGGATAGAACCCAGAGCAGATGAAGGTAGGAGGATACAGCTCAACAAGAACAGAAGTGGTTTCTAATGAGAGAGGGAATATTTCACTCTCAGCATGGCTATTATTATGTCCTACACATTAATTCAGCCAAGAAGTCTTGAAGTAGCAAAATGAGTTTCTCTTCACTAAAGTGTCAGGCACTGGCATGGTTGCCTTCATTTCAAGTCTTACAGTTAATACTTTCCTGATTCCTCACTGAAGAAGTATATGATAAGTTAAATCCTGTGAGGCACTGGGCACCTAATGAGGTCTCAAAACTTGCACTGAAGGCAAATATTCCAGTCTAGTCCATTTAAACCAGTACTTATTTCACTTTCAGTTTTATTTTGATTATTTTCTCTATTTTTACTAGAATTGTGGGACAGGATTTATTTTCTTGAAAAATAAGCCCTAATAATTCTAGCAGAGGTATGAACTCTTCAGTCCTGGGAGACCAACTGTTTGATAGTTTCTTATTCCTTTCCCTACAGTTCTCGTGGAACCATCCACTTTGCCCTGATCTGTCCATTTTGTTGGTGAGCAACCAGCACACGAGCTAGTTTAATGGTTTAACTTAAAATACTCTATCTTTCTTTAAATCCCTGCCTCTTCATGGTTCTTTAATTTTCTAGACATTCCTGACCTGCACAGGTGGAGGTCACTAGTCCTTCCAGCAAAATGTGAATAACTTCCTTTTCTTCTTCCCTGCTGATGTCCTGCAAGGACTGCAGGGCAGAATTATTGTGCTGTTTATAAGGATCTCTTTTCATACTGCTTCCCAGATCTAGAGCTGACAGAAAAAGAAGAGAAGGAAGACAGGAAGAATGAGAGGGATTATTTTCATGCTGAGATTGATACCCATGAGTAACTTCTTTGGTGTGGCACTCTAAGGCCTCCATCTCCATATAGAAACTTTGCATTCCCAGACCAGCTAAAATCCTGAAAGTTTAAAGTTGAATCCTGTTAAGGTTACATTCAGGAGTTACTCTTTAAGTCAAATACAGCCAGACTATTTGGTTCCCTAAAGGATCTAACTATAAATCAAATATCCTTGTGACACATATATCCTTGTCCCACACTCAATTTTCTGTATATTTTTCTTGTCATTTGGCTTGCACATACATTTGCAGCTCACTCTGGCAGAAACTGTTATTTATTCTTCAGCTGTACAGCACCTAATACAATGGAACTGAGCCCACGACCGCACTTTCTAGGTGCTATTGCAAGGCTGATAAATAAATAACTGCAATTAGCAGTACAAACTGCTTTTAGGCAGCATACTACTGAAAATGAGAGCAACATTCAGGGAAGGGCTGAGTGCCTGCAGTTCTCATTGACTCTGGCCCAAGCTGTGGTAGCTCAGCAGCTCTCAGCATCTCTGAGGATTTATTCTGCAGCATGTTTGCTTTTGCCTCCAGTGTGCAATGTGAGGAAGCCAGTAGTGTGACTGAAAACCACAGCTCCCAGCCACTTCTCCCCTCAGTGTTGAGTGAGAGAGTGAAAGCTTGCAGACTAGCCGTTACCTTTCTCATGCGGGTGTCGCAGTGGGAATAAAAACAAAACATGGAGCTGAATTTATTTCTAGCCAACGGAAATTTCATATTGAGGGTTACAGGCGTCCTGTGCCTCTTAAAAGCAAGTAATAAAATGCTGCTCTCAATTACAAATTGTATTTACATTTTAAACCCCCATATGGTTTCATGAGGTAGAGGGAGGTTTCGAATGCATTAGCAGCAGCACTGTGCCATGATTAGTTACAATTTTTTGCTCTTTGCAATGAACAATTAATGCCTCCACCTTTTTTTCTGTCTTGCAAACTAACCCTGTGGCTATGCCAGGTCAATAGTCAGTAGACAAGACACTACTCCTGCCTAATGCTGTGAACCAAAATAAGCAAAGGCATTGAAATGACCATCTCTAAAAAGCCTCCTGTAACAGGATTCACACTAACTATAAATTCAATAACAATTGATTTTTTTTATGTAACTTCCTGGGCTAAACTTTTCCAAATGTAGGGACATTTAACAAGAAAATGCAAAAACACATGCAAATGTGCAGAGCTGCATCTTTCTGTGCTACAAAAATCAAATTCCCTTCTCCCTGTCCTCAAGCAGTGATAAAGGCAAAGCAATCATTGTCTTAAATGATGCACAGGTCTTGTGGCTGACCCTCAGCTTTTGCAGAGCCTGTGTGCGTGTCCCTCAGTGTCAGCTGCTCTGGTGAGAGCACGTCTTCAGATGCAGTTCTGAACAGAAATGTTCAACATTGCATAGAAGGCCTTAAATATTTACAACATTTTGGAAAACCTGCTCCAGATCACTGCTCTGACAATGTTTTTCCTCTTTAACCAGGCTAAGCTTGTATAGGAGCTCATCTCTAAAGATCCTGGAGACTATGTACCATTTGATGTCCTGAGCTGCCTTCTCAAAACTCTGTATTAGCAACAATGTCAAAAGGTGTTTTGATATCAGGAGGTGTTCTGTAGAAATAATCAGTATGTTCTGTTCAGCTCTATTCAAAATCTGACATAGATCTGATAGAAAAATCCTATTCTGAGGTTTGTGAGAGCTCCTGATGTGAATAGGAACATTTCCTCTCTATGCTCATAAATGTATGTCCACGTCACTGGCCCCGGCCAATAATACTTATTTGCACCTAATTATACCCAAGTACTGAAAGGCTATTTCAGAGGGTAAAAATAGGAGCATGAAGCTCGTATTAGTTATGAAGTCAGTCTGTGGTTCTACGGGGAATGGGTAAGATCCCTGAAGGGAGGAAGGTCTAAAAGCATAACCTGCAAGAAAAAATCAAAAGGAATCAGGAGAAAACTCAGTAACAATGCTGTGACATAGAGAACAGATGGTCATCTCTTATTCCATGGGGATTATTGATGACAGGTGAGAAGTAATAGGCTCAAATTGCAACATGGGGGATTTTAAGCTAGGTGCCAGGAACAATTTCTGTCTGGAAGGACAGATGAGCAGATGAAGATTATCCAGAGAGGGTGTGGAATTTGGAGAGTTTTGATACACAAAGTGGTTTAGCAGTCTGATTCTGCTTTAGTTGTAATGATGCTCACACCTAGGTATTCCTGACCAAACCTGAGGCCTCAGGGGTGAGAGGATGTTCCAGGCTGAAAGTGAGAGAACCAGAGCAATACTTTACAGGCATTTCTTTTCCTCAAATTTATCTCCAACGCAGCAGTGACAGCCATACTAGAAAAGGCTGGGCCCAATCCACTGCTACTGTAAATCGTCTTTACAATCAGTAGCGCTGTGTCAGTTTACCGCAGCTAACCTGCTTTGCTTTTATTTATAAATAATACATTTATGACACAATGGCTATAAATAGGATTTCATTAATTTCATTGCTTATTTAGATATTTCCCTAAAGGGCTAATGCAGAGTTACTGTTGTGTTACTATTTCAGCTTCTGTTTTTCCAAAAGTTTAGTTTGCAGCTAAACCATACAGTCTACTTGGAGCTGAGGCTAAGCTCAGCAGCTCGGCTTTGGATGAAGAGCACATTTGGTGTAATTAGATTTGTGGGTTTAGGTGTTTGGGGTTTATTTTTTTAGTGTATAACAGTGTAATAAAAAGAAATGGCTGTAATTTATAGCCCAGCATTTGGCAAATGGCTTGTCTGGTCTAGGATTTATTTTTTTTTTAATGGCAGAAATTTTAAATTTAGGTTAGAATTTCAAAGAAGCTTAGTACCCACAACTAAGGCAAATGTTCAGTGTTGCCAAGCTCATGCATTCAAAAATCATGAATCAGGCATGAAAATACCAATATTAACTTAACCTCAGAAGACATAGACACAAATTCACACCCATATGCACACATGGATATAGAGGTACCTCTGAATAAGGCTGATGTTTAATTTTGTATCAGATTCACTCTTGATGTAAATACTTGATTAAGTATAAAGGCAATAAAATAAAAAAATATTTTTGTTTTGCTTAATAAGCAGCAATTTTCAATGAGAACCTAGGACTAAATTATTCTCTATGCTACAATATGGCACCAATTTCTCTTATGACTTTGGGTTCCTTTTTTTAGTATTCTGGTATTTGCTTTCTGTGTGCATTTATTTCCAAGCTTTTTTGTCCAATAATTAAAGCTCAAAAATTCCTATTTTGAGTTTCACACAAACTAGGATTCTCTTATCATCTAGCTCCGGGGACTCTAGACTTAAGAAGAATACTAAGCATGATAAGAATCACAAAAAAAAATCAGAACTATGAATAAGGTGTGTTGTTTTTCTTTACCAAGAAAGCTCAAACTTTGCTTTCTTTGCAAGAGTTCAATCCTTAGCATAAATATCTACTCATAAAGAGAACTTCTGAGACAAGAGCTTTCTGAAAAATATAATTGCACTTCTAGGTGCTGAGTGCCTCTGTAGAGCAAATACACATTAGACAGTACAGGCAAATGCCAGCATAACAAATAGAAAACTTTAGTCAAAACATATTCCCTGAGTTACCATGTGCACTGTACTCTGGTACTGTAAAGGCTTATGTTTAGACATTGTGAAAGAGGGGCCCCTTTGAAATGAAGTACTGACCCAGCTTGATCCAAAGCTATCCAGGAGCAATGAAACAGTGTGCCTCTGACTTTCACCAGACATTGGATCAAGTCCACGGAGTGTAAAGGTAAGCATATGCAAAAGGCTTTGCAGGGCTCAGAAGCCTTGTGGGAGTATGTCTTGCATTCAGGCCCAATGTGAAAAGTGCTGATTGTATCCCACTGTCCCAGTGCATAACACTACTGCATACACTGACTTACTCTGTTTTCTTAAAGCATAAGTCCACTTGCCTGTGTTATTATAATGCCAAGAAGTGATGCCTTGGTGCTGAAATACAGAGAAGCAATGGCACATTAACACCATGTTACTGGAATACATCAGGGCAATTGTGCTCTAGTACCGTATTACTTACTACAGGGCATCTCAGTAACAACACTCACAGTAATGCTGAGTACTCCTGCTGAGGCGAAAGAAACATCTTAATGGGGGACCCTGACATTTCTGGAGACCCTTCGACATTCCTTCAAATCAACACAGTGATTGCCCTAGCATGAGGTCACAAAGAGCTGTGTAAAAACATTCAATCACAAAAAAGTTCAAACCCCATGTCCAAACATAACTCACAGGAGTATGTGAAAACATACTGAGCTTTGAGTTAACTGCATTAACTTTGGAAACAATCAGAAGTAGCGAAAGAAGGACATTTCAGAGCTCTTCAACAAAAGCCTTAACAATATTCTACTATCATGATGCAAAATCTCAAACGTCTACAGTGGTCACAGAGCAATTCACTTGGAAGAATTCATGCAAAATGTCATTTGTTCTGGCTACTGGATCTGAAGCTACCAAGGCGTGTAACTGTTTATTCAGTTTTTAAAGCAACACTGATCCTCTAGGCAGGCCTGGGAAAATTTCAGCAGACTCTCCAACAGAAAGAATTATCTATACAAAAGAACTGCACAAGATAAACTGAAATACTAAAAAAACACATAAGTCTGTCATAGAGATTCTTCTTCCAATTCTAGTGACAACCTTCTGTTCATATTGATTTTGTGTAAGTATAGCGTCAGCTAGAGATTAAACCTTGCACCACCATGGAGATTAAACCTTGCACCACCATGGCTCTAACACTACAAGTCTTTCTTTTGTCTCAGTCAAAGCTCAGTCAGTGTAAGGGGTCTACAATGGAAAATCTGTGCAAAGTAAACAAGAACGTAAATACACAGTGGTCATCATGTAAAAACTCAAAATGACAACTAAACATACAATAACCTACTCCACTTCCAAAGCTTGCACTTTGGGAAACAATGCATACTAGCAGTTCAGTTTAAATTCACATTCAAATAGCCTCTGCCCTGAAAGCACCAAAGAAGATTCTCGGTGATCTGGCCTTTAAAGTGCAGAAGCATGTACATGGGCAAGGTCTGTCTTTCATCTGCAATAGAAGAACATAGAGATTTTATTCAGAACTTCACATGGAGGATTTGGATTCATTTTGCTTTTAAATTAATTTCAACCTAAAATCTTTGGGCTTCATTCTTACAGCTTGTGAAGTCATTTAGTCTGTGCAGACTAGAAGTAAGAAGCTTCCTACTGAGAGGGGTAGGTAATCCACATTCACCTTCATGTGTGCACAATGATTCTACATGGCGTATGTCCTGGTGCCTGCACGTTACTGCTCAGTGTCTCAGTGCAAATCCACCTTCATCAGTAATGCAGGCAGCTGTGCCATACTGTGAACGTGAACGGGTAATGTGCTGGCATGTGTCCTGTTCTGCCATCCCTGCTGCGAGGCATATAACCTCTTGCAGACAGGTAGGACAGACAATGCAGAATGGTAACGTCTCAAACCGATTCAGTTAGAGCAATCAGAATTCATCTGTAGAAGCAACATGACCTGCCCAAGGTCTCAGCAAGCCAGTGACAAACACTGACAGTGGAATGTCTGTCTTCTAAATCCCAGAGACCAAACTCTTGCTGCTTGTTAATATTTTCTGTTACTTTTATTTGTTAGTATTTTTGCTTAAGTGCTCTGCGAGAGGTCTAGCAAACTCGAGGCAATCTCTTTCAAGTAAACCTATGATGTTCACAACAGTCTATTTAACTGGGATTTCATGGACAAGTTGTGATTTCACTAAGAAACTACAGAATATTTACAATGCTTGTTATGGATTTGGTGAAAAACTTCGTTTGAGTGCAATCTGATTAATCAAAACAATCCTGTTTCTGAAGGAAGACTTTGGATGTTTTCAGATTTCCAGACTAATTCAGAAAGAAATCAAATTTTGTGTCAACACATGTAAAAATATGACTGTTCATATTTAAATGTCAAAAGGAAATATTGTGTCAGTTTGTGAAGAACTGAGCACAAAGCAAGCAGTAGAAAAATGTGAAAATCTTATCATGAAACACATAAATATTACTTTTTACCCAGTTACACAGTTCAGTCATTGGATGCCACAAGACAGCAACAGATTCAACGAATGTGGATGGGAGAATCCCATCAGCAAGATGCTTAATCTTTAAATATTAGAAATACTTAAAATGCCAGAGTGAAAGCATAAAGGGCAAACAGATTTAGCAAATCATGCTGATTCTAGTTCTTCCTGAAAAGGCTGTAATATCATATGCAAAGTATCCAAAGAGTAGTTTGGTATGTTTCTTAAGTGAATGCACGAAACTTTGAGTGGTATGTTGCTGGTTTTTTGTGTTGGAAACTGTTTTGTTCTGTATTGAAAGGGCGACTCCCATCCAGTGCCCAACACAGAGCAGTGAGGTTAAATTGGTTTGGATGATATCAGCTATATGTAATTAAACCAGCAGCCCATGGCCGATCCTTTCTGTGACCATGTTAGGTGTTAAATTAAGGTCTGATTAAGAGTGTGCTGCTGCAGCTAAGGTCAAGGACTAAAGATCACAAGCTTTGTTTCATCTAATAACAATAAAGACTGTCTGGCTGCCAAATACCACAACAGCCCTTGTTCTCCTATCAGACTGCTGTCCAGCTAGAGGGATCTGATTTCACTGGTATCCCTTTTTAAACCCTACTTCTAAGAGGGTTTGTAGCTATTTCATCTGTATTAAGCAGCACTGTGTTACCCGAGGCTATACAGTACATTCTATATGATCAAAGCAAAATGCAGCAGCTTCTGACGAAGAGTTATTGTGGCTGAGGGGAAAAAAAAAATCAAGGAAGGAGAAAAAAGATACAGCGCTACAAAATACCAGGTCATGCCACCAAAGTAAACACCCACAGGTAAGTTCATAACATGAGACCACACAATGGTGGAAACCACACATGTGTTTGCTGGGAACAAATCACAGGCAGGCCCCACCAGCAGCCAGCAGGAGAGATGTGTCAAATAGGACAGATGGGAGATAAAAGCAGAGTGGTGAAGAGAAAATGCAGCAACTTATTTGTTGGATGAAGACAAGAATGGATGCATAAGAGCTCCCTGCATAAGTGTTTTCCACAAAGACAGGTCATGAGACATTACCAGAGCGATTGTGTGTTAGGAGAGAACAAAATTCCTAGTAGCCTGACAAAGTGTTCTCACAAAACATTCCCATATTAATCTCAAATGAATTCAGGGTGCCGGGACATGTTAGCTTCCTGAAAAGGAGGGTGGACCAGAATGAGAAACCATATGGCCCCAAAACAATCTCTCGCAGCCACATCCTACTTTATGTTTCCATACTTGGGGTCCAGTTTCAGAGTAGATACTGATTCATTTTTCAAGAGTCATCTGAAGTGTCTTTCACTTGCTCCTAGTACTTAATAGTCTATTAATAGAGCACTGTTCATACCTGGAAAGACAATTTTGCTATTCTGTGAGGCTGCACACAGAAAACTCATCATAGGCACTCACTAAACACACTAAAGCCACTACATGTTTAGACAGTTCTTTGTGAATTGCATTGTATGCGTGACCAGAAAATTTCCTTGAGGTGTCTTGATGCTTCGCATTTCAGGATTTGAGATATAACCTCTCTGTTTCCTAACAAGCTCTGAGTGAATCCCAGAAGACTGAATGATACAGTTCAATGTGGATTAGCTTCCAGCTCCTTATTGTTGCTGCTGAGCTACAGATCTCTGCAGAGCAGGCTTTGCCATGGGAGTTCCCAGACTTCCTGGAATCTGAGTTGCATCAGAAATACAGTGAACACCACAAAATAGCCAGGTGTGAAAAATGACTTCTCCATGACAACAGAAATATGTTCACCATTGGGAGTCAGTGCCTGAACTGGAAAGCAGCCTTTTACTGAATTAAGAAATTCCTGTACACCTTATTTCCCACCTATTTGTGAAAACACTATGACACTGCCAGTAGAATCAAGTGCTTGTCATAATAGAGTCTATCTTTCTAATCACAGAAATCATAGAATGGTTTGGGTTGGAAGGGACCTTAAAGATCATCTAGTTCCAACCTTCCTGCTACGGGCAGGGACACCCTCCACTAGACCATGTTGCCTAAAGCCTCATCCAACCTGGTCTTAAACACTTCCAGGGATGGGGCCTCCACCACCTCTCTGGGCAACCTGTTCCAGTGCCTCACCACTCTAACAGTAAAGAATTTCCTTCTAACATCTAATCCAAATCGACCCTCCTTCAGCTTAAACCCATTACCCCTTGTCCTGTCACTACACTCCCTGATAAACAGTCCCTCACCATCTTTCCTGTAGGCCCCTTCAGGTACTGGTAAGCCACAATTAGATCTCCCCGGAGCCGCCTTTTCTCCAGGCTGAACAATCCCAACTCTCTCAGCCTGTCCTCACAGGAGAGGTGCTCCAGCCCTCTGATCAGCTTTGTGGCCTCCTCTGGACTCTCTCCAACAGCTCCATGTCTCTCCTGTACTGGGGCCCCCAGAGCTGGATGCAGTACTCCAGGTGGGGTCTCACAAGAGCAGAGTAGAGGGGCAGGATCACCTCCCTCGACCTGCTGGTCACGCCTCTTTTGATGCAGCCCAGGACATGGTTGGCTTTCTGGGCTGCAAGCGCACACTGCCGGCTCATGTTGAGCTTCTCATCAATCAATACCCCCAAGTCCTTCTCCTCAGGGCTGCTTTCAATCCATTCCTCACCCAGCCTATAGCTGTGCTTGGGATTGCGCCGACCCATGTGCAGGACCTTGCACTTGGCCTTGCTGAACTTCATGCGGTTCGCACGGGCCCACCTCTCCAGCCTGTCAGGGTCCCTCTGGATGGCATCCCTTCCCTCCAGCGTGTTGACCACACCACACGGCTTGGCGTCATCGGCAAACTTGCTGAGAGTGCACTCAATCCCACTGCCCATGTCGCCGACAAAGATGTTTAACAGTGCCAGTCCCAGTACCGACCCCTGAGGGACACCACTCGTCACTGTTCTCCACTTGGACATTGAGCCATTGACCACAACTCTTTGAGTGCGACCATCCAGCCAATTCCTTATCCACCGAGTGGTCCATCTGTTGAATCCAATGATAACAACAAACTTTTTCTGTCACCACTTAAATTTCAGACCACTAAACTTTAAAAAAATCCAGTCCAAGGGCAGGTTTGGTTTGATTTGATTCGCCTCCTGATCCTTCTTCTTGCTAAATTTTATAAGCAAATATGGTACACAGAGAACCACAGGTTTATTTCAGTGTTCTGTGGTTAAAGCATTTAAACTCAGTGGTTTAAGACTGAACATATATATCCATATTATCTAGATGACAGTGCTGAGCAGTCCTGATTAACTGCTGCTAGTCAAAAGAAATTGCTTTTGAAAATGATCATCAGTTTTGAAAATGATCATTAGTTTTGAAAATCAAGCCACTACCATTTTAGATAGCTAAATTTAGGCACTTCAGTCTGGATCCAAATAAAATCAAAGGCAAAGATCAGTATAGGTGGCAGGTCAGAACAGTGCAGCTCAGCTGCTTGCTCTATTACGGGAGCAACGTGATAGTATCGTGTCCTGACATCTTTGACTTCCCAGGCTGAATGACCAGGGACCCAGTCACAGGCAAGTGGCCTGGACACGGCTCTTACCATAAATCTGGAGTGAACTCAGGCTCCTGCTTTTGACTCTGAAGCTGTTGATAGAAGGATTGCTTTTGAAAACTTTCCAGCCTTGTCTCGGATAGCTGCATTACGTTATCTCAGTATCTGCACTATTCCCTAAACTACACTTAAGCTAGTATAAGAGGGATTGCTGTACATATTATGGTAATGTCATTTATTTATTTTACGCAACTGGAAAATTTAAGGGCAACCACTTCACTTCTGTGCTGTGTAGATTAGAGTGTTCACAGTAACACCTGCTTACTGGACAGACAGAAAAAACCCCTTATACTCCTTCTTTATTGCAATTTATTATTATTATAGCTTGAATGGTTCCTAGTGACTTCCTAAGATTAATGTTAATATTCTGATTGGAGTCTTCCCTCTGGGGTTTTATTATGGGTTTTGAACATTCATTTCATTTAACATACACATGGGAGCAAGTCTGGTGGTTCCAAAAATATTTGTAGTTGGAAATCACAGTGATTTTTTGTTAGGCTCAGTGCCAAAGAAATCACAAATCAGAAGTCTGTTATAGAGTAGTTCCAATTTCTTGGCATCAAAATTTCTCTTTATGTATATGCATAGTGTGATGTTTTCCATAGCTGTATGGCACTGAAGATTTACTGAGAAATGCATTGCTTATCTGTTTTTCAAAGTTTCTGGTGGAACTAGAGAGTTTGTCTAGCCAACTGGGGATTCATAGGGATTTTATGGACTTCCTGTGTGAGCCACAGACTGCCCATCAGGTATGCATCTTTCTCTATCACAGCTGGTGTTTTTGAACCAAAGTGTGGAGTAGAAATTTCATCCCTGATTTTTTTGGCTGGATCGATTGTTTAGTCTAGGAACTCTCAAGTAGACTTTCTAGGTGCTGGAATTCCTCTTTTTCTTCAGTCAGCAGCTGATGTTGTATGGTGTACATCAGAGTCTAGATTCACATCTTAGTGAGCAAAGATTTATGTTCGTCCTAACGCTACTTGACATTAATGAGTATTACAGACATGTATCCCCATGGATTAAGTTGAGAACATACCCCAGAGTGTGTGTGGAGTTTGTCATTAGGGCATCACACTATTAAAACCAACAGAGAAATTCCAAGAGTAAGAAAGCAATTGGATCTCTTCCCTTCTCTCTGCTGGAGCACATGTAAGAGATATACACTTTAAATCTCATATTTCCAGCCCTCTCACACCAATTCCTGCATTCATTTTTGGTTGTTAATGACTTCAAAGAAGAATTGATTGCCATTTTTAAGAGATTTCCCATAACAACATTATGGGAAATATTTTGCTGGCAGAGAATGTTTCTGTAGCTCTATAGCGCTCTCTAATTAAGCAACTTCTACATAGCTGGGGGAGAGAAGAGAGTATTTTTTTTCCTCAACTAGCTGTTTCAGGGATTGGATCAATACAATGGGATGACCCTGTACACTCCATTATCTAGGGAGTGTGACTCCTCAATGAAACATTATGGATCCTCTGGGATGTACCAGGGACCGTGGCACAGACACACCTGAGAGAAGTGCACCAGCTACCAAAAGCACATGTTAACTCTGGCTGCATCAGATGAGGTTTCTGCAGATCTGTGTGGACGTGTTTGCTCCCCACTGCCCATCGCTCCAGGTTTTGGGTATATTTCAAGTGCAGGGCTGCACGGGCAGAGTCAGCTATATTATCTGTACATCTTGGGGACAATTCAACTGCAAGCCAGATAAACCATACACAAAAAATAGACTCCAGGATGTAATTTCAGTCTCCCTTAAAGCCCCATGTAAAACTGACCTGTGGGAGGGACTCAGTGCAGAATTACCACACCCCCACACCCCCATGATCTACTGTCTACAACAAACAGTTCTGGAGTCAGAATTCTTGGATTTTCTTCACAATATCCTAGCCATAGAGTGGAGGTAATTACTGTGTGTCTGGTTGATAGGAGTTTTCCAAGTTGACTATTGTCACACATGAGGATTATTAGCCTTGTGTAATCCTGCCTATATCAGCTAACTGCAACATGAAAATAAAAACTTTATGTTTTCCCTGAGAGTCACTTGAGATCTTTTTGGAGAAAATTTTCATAGGAGAATTCTGATTTATCTAATTTTAAAACAATTGTTCCTGGATCAGTCACTTCCCTTAAAACACAGCCATTTCTCCCGCAATAAAAATGGATAACAATACTAACAGAGATCTCTAAAATATGTTGAGATCTGTGAATATAAAGGGCTGTCTGTAAAGTGTTTAGAAAACTTCAAAAAAAGGTGCTACATAACTGCATATTTATTGCAGTGCTGACATTCTTGTGGCAGCTCAGAATGCAGAATCAAAAGCAGAGGGGGCAGAATATAAGTCAGAATAAGAAACTGTCAGCCTTTAGCCTGTACCTTAAACTGCTTTGAAATGTTGCAGACATTCAGAGAATCTAGTTTGCCAATATTGTATGTGCTACAGTAATTACACCGATCTGGAATATAAATTTTCTTCCTCCCTTCTGAGAGAAGGCAAAGCTCTTAGGGATATACACAAATGGAGCCCTAATCCTACAAACTTTAATGCATGTACCCAGTGTTAGGCAGCACAGTTGTCCCACTGATTTCAATAGCTTTACTCAGATGCATGTGTGGAAGTGTTTGCATGATTAGAAGTTAATACTAATAAATGCACAGTTCATATGAGATCCCTGTGTAAACAATCTATTTCTGCATGCAAGTGATGATTTCATTGCCGTTCTGTAATTCTGTGTAGTGGCTTTGTGAAGAAATCTTATATTTTCTAAAGCAGTAAAATGTTTCTGATAGTGTGTTTCATTGCTAGCTCTTTGGGGGCTAATTAAAAGAAATATCTGTTAAATTTATTCATTGCTTGGTTCCTTGATAGCAAGAGGCACCTGGTGTAAACATTAAAAAGAAAAGCAGGCAGCAGCCAGACCTCATCAAATATTAGATGCATAAGGACATTTTATTTATAAATATAAAATTGGATTTAATGACTTCAAAAGAAGGAAATGCCAGGAAGAGCATAATATGAGCAAGCTCAGTAAAGCTGTCATGAAGATGCCTAAACCCACAAAAATCTAGAAATTGTACTTGCTCCTCCCTTCTCCTTCCAAATAATAAGTGGTAATTCCATCTGCAATTGGCAAAAATATACATAAAGAACTCCAGGACTAACCAAAACAAGCAGCAATGAGATGGAGCATCGAAGAGCATGTCTGCATAGAAAGCACCATCAGTGGTTGATCAGAAAATAGTTCATTTATGCCGAGTTGACTGATTCGATGAAACAAATCCTGAGTTTCGACCCCTATGATTTAATGCAAAATGCTTAAGGATGAGAAATCCATCCTTCTTTGGGGACAACTTTTAAGCAGGCACTTAACATTAAGCATATGCTTTACATTTACTTGACTTTACTTTCAAAAGTGCTTAGCAGTTTTTCACTCTGTTCCCACTATAGACTTCAATAAATCAGTAATGAATAGCGACTCAATACTTTAAAACTAAGCATGCATTCAGCACAGTCCCAAATAAAGATACAATAAATTCATGACCAATAGACTAACAATACAAGTGAGGAGTAACAATAGTTGTCCTGAAAAAGTTGTCTCTTCATGAGGCAAAAACCTATCCTAAAGGTAGATTTCATCTTAAGGAATTTTATT
Organism: Grus americana; assembly: GCF_028858705.1. Classification (NCBI taxonomy): domain Eukaryota; kingdom Metazoa; phylum Chordata; class Aves; order Gruiformes; family Gruidae; genus Grus; species Grus americana. Next base: position 7,712,870 of record NC_072870.1, on the reverse strand, counting down.
GTAACAAGGCATAGTCATTCACACTAATTTCAGAAAGGTATTTCACATGAGTAAATTTGATGTCCAGATCACTGTCCAGTTTTAGTGGGATGAACCACAGCATCATTGCTCATTTAGAGAGTTGAAGTTTTGAGCCAGGTGTAATATACCTGATGGGATCCAATGAGGCAGAAAGATTTATGTTACAAGAAGAACTCTCATTCACTACTACTCAGAAACTTAGGAAAAGTGCTAATCAAAAAGGAAATTTGACCCAAAATGATTAAAGTACAAATGGATCTTAATAAAACAAGAATGAGAACTTCATTCTAAGCTAACCTACTATGTGAATATCTGAGACAAACCACAGACTGTATCAAGTCTACAAAGGACTTTCCTACTTAATTTGACCTCTTCCAAGAGACACTTGAACACAATTGTCAATGCACATGGAGTAATTGTTTTAATCCTGGTTGGGATGAAAAACCTTTCAGTAGTTGTTCTCCTCCTTACATCTAGCAGAGAACAGTATCTAGGTAAGCAGAGGGAGGAAGGTAGGTAGAAGTTGTCCTACTCATTTTGAAGCCTCTTGCATTTTCCCAGTTTTAGCACTGTAAGGACTTATCATGTGGGCAGGGGATGTGACTACACAGCCGTAGTGGAGGAGAGAAATTAGGACACCTGATGTAAGTTTCCTCCAGAGAAACAACGTTTCTTTGGTCTGCCCTGCAGAGGATTTCACACCATGCCAACAGAAACCACAGGCCCATTCATGGAAGTCTTGGGCTACCTATGACCTATAATAGTATAAGGACTGTTTTAGCTCATGCTGTTATTATTGAAGGAGGAAGGAGCACAAATGGGGGTGCTGTTAGTAGCCAGCACATTTTAACTGTCTTGGATGTGTTTCACCTGTAAACCTACTCTATGCATAACCTATACTGACCCATCGTGGTAATCAAGCTGGTATCTTTGGCATGTAAAGGAGGAACATTCTTCACACAGACAGCAGGGCTGAATCTCCACTAGCGGCAGGTCTATAAAAGAACTGGGCTTTTGTAGACTAAGGAATGGTATTTTGGGGCCTCCTGGAATACCCTAGGTGTGATCTTTTCAAAGGGTCATTTCCCAGTTTTAATGAAGCAGAGTTTTGTTGACTTCTTTAATCACATCAGAGGTGCCTTATTTCTAGGGCAGGAACTTCTCCTCATGCCCTTGCAAACAAAATAAACAGACATCATTTTTCCATCCTGCCCTGACCTTTGGAAGATGTCATCTCTGCCAGTATTGCACTTTCTGGCCCTGGAGAGACTGACCAGTTCAATCCTGACTCTAAGGGAACTGAGCCACCTACTGAATCACCATCACACTTCCTGCAGGCTAACACCTGTGTTTTCCTTGGAGGTCACCCCATCCAAGAACTAACCAGGTCTGACCCTGTTTAACTGAGGAGATCCAAGCAGCAGAATTGTCCAGACCTCCAAAATTAAATATGAAACATACCACAAAGCCTCAGAGGAGTCTGAGAATAAGGAACTGCAGCCAGGGAACAGTCCCAGCTCAGAACTGCTGCTTGCAGGATACAAGCACAGCATGCTGCAGCATGAATTCTCCATTCCAGGTTTTAAGTGACTTCAGTGACAGGACTTGCTATGTTTAGGATGAGAACAAGTCCAGATGAGGGGGAGCAGCAGAGACTGTAACCTATAAAATGACTCATTCCTCTAGCCCTGTATATGAGCCTTCTGCTTCCACCAAGCCAGGTGACATTTAACCACAAAAATATTTAACCTGCATTTTACAAGGATGTACATTATTGACCATGATAAAATACAGGGATGTGGGAGAGTCAGGATGCAGCTTTTCCAGTGCAACTCCATATAAAGAAAAAAAAGGCAATAAAAAGGAGGTCTTGACACAAAGAAAACATCCCAATGAAAGCCTGCCTTTTAATCTTGCCCACAATCTCTCTTCTCATCATCTTCCCTGCTTTTTAATCCTCTGCTGCACTATGTTTTTCATAATCATTCACTTTATCAACCTCACCTGTCTCAAAAGTAAATAAAAGCAGAGGCTACAGTTTTAAAATACAGGCAAATGAACTGAGGCACCAAACTTGTCAACTTTCCAGAGGTGCTGACTACTCACAACTGTCAGTAACTTCAAAGCAATCTATGGGTGATCAGTGATCAGTGCCTTTAAAAATGACTTAAGTGCTTGAAGAGGAACATAACTCAAAACCACAGAGGATAATACTTTGAGAAGCTTCTGATTCAAGAGTATTTTACTTTCAGAAGTGATTTAGGCACTTGGGGACTCAAGAACTACTTTTAAAAAAATCAACTGTCTTCTGAAATGCATAATTATTTTTGTGAATGGTATACAGATACCTTATCTCATAACATACCCAGAAATTTTAAGCCTGCCTCGGAGAGGGAGGCAACATTGTGGATTCAATGTACCTAAATGCTAGTCCAAGATTGGTCACACACTCACCTACACAAGCTCCACCAACACTGGTGGAAAAGTAACTTCCCACGTTTATTGCCTTAGGAAAAGTCTGTTCAAGAATGACATCAACAACATCAAACTGATTGTCATTGAACAACCTGAAGAAAGACTCTCCTACATTTTTCTAATGCTAGGTGGAAGGCTGTCATGGAAGAATACTTTTTTCAGACTGTCTCCTGTTACCATTTTTTTCCTGACATCTGTTCATCACTAAGCCAACAATAGATTCAGTGTCCCACCATGATGTATGTGAGCTTCCAAAGCACTTTGAGAAGAAGGAAGTGATTGCTAAGTGTACAGAGAGACAGGCGAAGCCAATCATGTCATAGCTTAAGTATACTTGTTGGTAGAGGATGTTTACAGCTGTCATTAGTGAAATGGAGAAGAGGACAACCGGCATAAACTCACACCAGTGACAGCTATAGATCAGGAAAAAACATCTCAACACATGGCAGCATTTTACTGTGGTACTGTCGGTCTGAAATTGTGTTAATATTTCTCTAATGTGCTGATCTTTAACATTTGGACTGCTGCTAGTAGCAAATAGTCAAACCAACCTGAGGCCTTCACAAGTGTGTCGTGAAGCTTAGCAAGTCCTCTTATCAATAGTCCAAAGGCATCTGGAGCTACAGTGGTCAATCAACTTACATTTCCTTGGTTTGAACTATCTGAATTCTTTAGCACATACTAAAGGCAGTGGGAAGGCCGGGATGCTATATATGTGGTTTGCATATATTCTACATATACATTTTGAACTTGGTCAGTGTCTTTGACAGACAGAACCACTTGATCTTGCCTCTGGAATAGAGGCTTCTAGGTCACTGCTTTTCAAGCTCCCAAGTACTCTGCCACCACCATTTCTGCCCATCACTGCACAGTGAGCTGAAACAGTTAACTAGGAGCACAGTGGGGCTGATATCTTTGAAACATACTGGTTTCAAGCGTTGGTCCTCCTTGGCAAGACACATTTTTCATAGAAAGGTAAACAGTATTTTCTGTTTCACTGTCTCTAAAGAGGAGAAAGGTTCTCTTCTCTCTTGAGACAGTTTCACAATAGCCTAGCTCCTGTGATCCTAATGAAGCTATCCTCATACTGTCTCTAGAAGGAAAGAAGATTCAGAGCCACTAGGAACTTAGAAAGGACTGCTGTATAGTAGATCTGCAGCACTAGTCTACTGCATGATGAAGACTGACCTCTTCTGAGCTTGTTTTTTTCATGAGTCTTAGAGTAGACTGAATCTGGAAATGGTGACAGCAGGCAGTGGTGGCATACTGGACAGTGCCTAGCATACCAGACTATAATGCTGGTTGGAATCTTAGATATTATGATATACCTAGAGATAAACTATTCCAGCAATTGCAATTGATTTTTCAAGGTAAAATTCTCATTGCTGTGCCCATGTTAAGCTACAGATTACTTTTTTAGAATCTCTTTTCTTTGATTGAGTTCAAGCTCGCTCTTTGGAATAGCACTTCAGTTTTCTTTCCTTAATTTAGATAAGGTTTGAATCACATATTTTACTGCATTCATTTTTCTTTGGTTTTCTTTTGCATGCAGAACCTGTTGGCTTTCTGTTCTATACTGTATACTACACACCATTCTTTATATGATCCTAGCAATCTACCTGGTTACATCCAAAAAAGTTTCTTCTCAGTTTGCCTCCTGGCCTGAAGTGCTGCTTAGACGTCTCTCACTGCAAGAAGCCTTCCCCTCCTCTGCTATTCATCATAGCAATTTCACATGCTCTCTTCAGCTGTTCTCTCCATGGGCTGGTGAAGCTGGTACGGTTATTATCCTCTTTATCCTGTACAAAGTAAAAAAAAAAGAAAAAAAAAGATTATTTATGGATAACACTGGAGACCACCCATATAGCAAGAAAAATTGAGAAAAACCAGTTGTTTTCATGCTCAGGGCAGTTATAAGCATACATAGTTTGGATTAGACAGTTCTTCCCATTTGACTTCTGTTCCTCAGTAAATATTTGTAACTTTGCTGATAAAGCAATGCTGGATTTCTGAGCTGGGTTTCCATGTGGACAATAAGCTGTGGGACTGGAGTATGGGATCTCATTTTATAATGAGGTTCCTTGAATAGTCAGTTGTTCCCTTTTCTATCTTGGTCATGAAAAAGCTGCTCAGGTATCAAATGGCAGAACAAAGCCTCTACATACAGCTGCTTTGGTTGTATTATTGATTGCCTGTGGGGCCCATGGCAATAGGTGATAAGGGCTCAAAGGCATTAAAACATTTTTTTATTGTTACCTAAATGCAGGAAATTCATGTATGGAAAATGGCAACATTGCATTTTTTTTTTAAATATTAATGACTTCTATTTAATGCAGATTATCTTTGCTTCAGTCTTCTTTTACTCATGAGCAAAACACATTACTTGTTTGTGCCTGCCCTGTCTATGCATACTAGAAGCTTCTGAGGACGGTCCCCGCATCCTGGGGTAGTTAAGTATTACAGCCATGTAAACAAGCACAAGAAATAATAACCTGAAGGAGAGAGTAGTGTAACTGTGTGCCCATGGTTGGCCAGCCTGGGGCATTGAAGTACATGGAGTTGAGATGTAGCTCAAGACATGCCAGGATAAATGTGTGACCAGCAACAGGACAATTCTGGTGCAGGGCTGCTGACTGATCTGAATTCCAGCTGGGTAAAGATGCTTACTCTGAGGTCAGCATCACTGGCTTGCCTCTGACCCAGCTTTCCATTTAGCTCAACACATTTTGCCATGGGACACCCAGAGAATTGTCACCATCTGTCACCTGTAAATTACTTTCCAAATAGCTGCATACACCTTCAGTGCACATAATCTGCATCCTACAACTAAGCTACAGGAAGATTTGATTCTTGGCTCAGAGGTCAAGACTGTTGGCCACTTCTAAGTTCACTAGTTTGCAATCAGTAGTTTCTTCCTAACAGAAAAAAAGTCCCTAGGAAGAAAGAGACATAGGAAGATAAGGATGACCTCCCTTTCTGAACTAAGAACAACCCTAACACGTGCCTCTTGCCCATAGATCTCAAAGTGCTTTACAAAGGCAATAAATGTCATTGGCACCACTTTACAGCTAGGGAAACAGGAGTACCAAGGGGAAGTTAGTTGTCTGAGAACCCTTCAATAGACTAACAGCAGAGGTAGGAATACAAACAGAAATCTGCTAACTAGGAAACCTGCCTCATGTACATGCTGCCTATAGTTGTCATATTTTTAATGCCAATAAATTCTTTGTTTAGCATTCTTTGTCTTTCTGCTAGGGACAAACTCATGCAAGAATTGTTTAGACCTCTCTGACCTCCTTATCTCTTCTTCCCCTCCCTTCTCAACATACACATTCCCAGTTAGTCTTCATCTGACAGTGAAAATCCCTTTGCGATGGATGTATGGGTTATATTACTAAACTTTCTTTTTCCAGGTCTCTTTCTTACAGTATTGGCTCTGGTATTTAAGAGATAAATTTTATGTTTTGAGCAAAGCAGGAAGATTAGGCATGTGGGAGGTTCAATGTGTTCAATAGGTAGTTGAGATAACATCTATATAAAGATTATTTCAAAATTGCACTCAGTGCAAGTTACAGTTGAATGCACTATTTAAATGCAGCCTTTGCTTTTTTGCAATTTCCTGCCCAGAAGAGCAGCTCTCTAACTGTTTTGAAATAAAAAGACATAAACGTTGGAAAGATGCAAGCGGTCAATTGACCTCATCAGTGCTCAGCGCTGGTACTAGTCAGGAATTTTCCAACAGGACTTTTTTTTTTTTTGATAGAAACTGCTGATCTCTCAGAAGTGAAACTTCCAGCCCAACTTGAGACTGATGGACAAAACTTGATTGGGAAAGGATCCCAGCATAGCCAGCAGCCCAGTGGTTAGCACATTCCCTGGTGACGTGGATGTATACCATACGATAGAGGAAAGATTGAGTTGGCTCCAAATAAAGCAGAGCAAGGAGCTGACATAGTCTTCCCACAGTCAGTGCAAATACACCAGCCTCTGGGTCATTGTCTCTCCTCTGCCCCAAGGAATGGGATTTTTATGAAGTCAGAACCAATCCAACCATAGCAATTGTGCTTAACAGATTGATCCGAGTCAAGGAGGTGTTGTAGACCATGAACATGAACCCTGTTCTCCTACATCTTATAGGAATACTCTCAGAACCAGGCTTTGCCATACTGTGAGCTGAACCTCTATTCTGCTCACTCAGTCTCTCTTTAGTAAGTGGTCTTATTTTTATTTTGATGAGACAAAAGTTCTAAAACATCCACATTTTTCCTAAAGCAGAAGTTTTGCTTTCTAGCCAGCTTTACTCAGCATTTTGTAGAAAGAAGCCCTTGGTCTGATACCAGACATTTAACATCTGCCCAACTTAAGGTTTTCCATTGCAATCATTTCTGAAAAAGCAACCAATATATGTATAATACAAAGCATTTTCTATTACCTCAAGAGACTGTGAATCAGACCCCAAATTCTTTGACAGTTCCCTAAAGCATGTTCTTGGGTTTGTTTGTTTGTTTAATAGCAAATAAAAGTGTTCTTTACAATAAAACATTATTCAGAGAAGCGTGGTGGGAGACCACAATGGAAAAGTCAGTGGTCTGCTGTTTTGCCTTCTATATATTGCTGTTTCTTAATGTCTTATTTTTCTGTTCCTAGTCTCAGAGAGAAACTGGCAGGAATTGTGCAAGATCCTCATATAGCTAGAATCAGGTGATTTCTTTGCTACAGCTCTGTTGGTACAGCTCTATAGCTACTGGAGAACTGGTTTCCACTCCCTTCAGCTACTGACTGTTCCTCACGATGGTCTTAATTATTGTGAAATAATGTGGGATGTATCAGGCGAGTGAAAATAAGGGATCTGTCATCAATGTATTTACCTTTTCTATTTAGAATAGACTAGACTATTTCAGTTGGAAGGGACCTTCAATGATCATCTAGTCCAACTGCCTGACCAGTTCAGCGCTGATCAAAAGTTAAAGCATGTTGTTAAGGACATTGTCCAAATGCATCTTAAACACTGACAGGCTTGGGGCATCGACCACCTCTCTAGGAAGCCTGTTCCAGTGTCTGACCACCCTCTCAGTAAAGAAATGTTTCCTAATGTCCAGGCTAAACTTCCCCTGGTGCAGCTTTGGATCATTCCCATGAGTTCTATCACTGGATACCAGGGAGCAAGGTTTCAGATCACCAACACAGTATTTTTGATAGTGTCAAATTTTCCCCAACACAGAGAGTAGCTAAATTCAGAAAGAAGTGAAAGAAGGGAGAAAAAGGAGGAAGGCATAATCAGTGAATGTGCTAAAGAATACCGTGACCTCCTAGTATTGAGGGAGGCAGTGAAAGGTTTTCTCTGATGGCCAGAGAGGTACCTATGATATAGAGGAGGATTGTGAAATACAGACCCCTCTCTTTGGCTGAGGCCAATAATTAGAACCCTCTTTCCAAAACTGCTCAGGCACATCGGAGGAGCAATACTCACAATTGTTTCTTTAACCTGTCCAACAGTTTCCATTGTGAAAGAAGCTCATTTCTAACCCTATCAGTATAAACTAATGCTTCACTCAAAGCTAATTCTTCTTCTAAATTAGGATCTGCATTTACATGTAACTGGTAGCTGCATGACAGAATAAAGGAACATTAGCTGAAAGGTGCTGAAGAATAATAGTATTATTCTATCGTTACTACAAGAAGAAAAGGAAACTGTACTTCACATGAAAGGCTGACCAGCTGCTAGTACTACATAATTGATGGATACATCACTGATTCAATAAATGCTAAGAATACAGAAATTTATCTACAAAGTCAGATACTCTTATGTCCACATTAAGAATTTACTAAAATGTATGGCACAAATATACCACCTATTTCTTGGTTATTTCTCTTTGCATGCTGGCTTATTGCATACCTTTTTTTCCCCAATAATATTTTTTAAAGACATGGAAGAGGAAGGGATGGGGGGGAAGTGTTCTGGCAAACAAGAACCTCATCTTACCAACATAACTGGGAAAAAAAAATCATTTCCAGACTTGACAAGAGCTAAGCTATGCACAGCACCTACTGAATCTGAGTAAGATTTAAAACTTGAATACAGACAGCAGGCACATCACAGCCTACCTTCAGAAACAGAATGGCTGCAGCTGAAGGGGAAACTCAAGCACTAATGATCAGTTAAGTACTCGATTGCTTCTGTCAGTAAGTTTACAACATACCACAGGGAAGAGGCACAAACACCCACCCACCCCACCCGCCTTAGACAAATTCTGAGTACATTAACAGAGAAAACAGATCTTATAAAAAAAAGTCAACATTTGTTAAATAAAACAAAACATGGTGCTGAGACTACAGCTCAATTCAAAGTGAAGCTAGGCAATTTTACAGGTAACTGGAAGAAGTATTGGGAGAGAGAAAACATGCTTCCGACAGACATCTGGTAATTACAAATTAGAACTGGATATTTACTGAGATAAGATTACCTAACCCTGGACTATTTTTAATTTCTTGTCTCTTCCTTTTTGGAATTTAGTTGTGGTTGCTGGTGGTATAAAATACTGAACTATTGCATCTTTATTGGGAAAAGAGAGACATGAGGAAAAAGACCATCACATCTGTTAGCGCAGGTGGGCACGTACATGTATCTGTACATGGATATCAATGCATATTTGGCAAATACTGAATATAGATGAGAGCTTTGGGATGCCAAGGATGGAAGCGGGGGCCTGATAGCTCTTTAACAAGTAAAGCCTCTATACAACAGATATACTCAAGATGTAAATAAAAATAAGATAACGTATAGTAATCTACCTGTGCTCTCTAAACTCTGTTTCTAGTTTCTCTGCATGAGAAGCTCAATTTCCAAGAGTTCAGCTCCCATTTAAACAGCAAAATAGACATCCTGATTTTCCAGAGATTATGAAAAGTCCTATCACCGCTCTGTATCCTGGAGTCTATCAGCATAGCTAACTATTTCATTTGGAGCAGCAGAGCTACATCAATTTGCACTAGGCAGGGAGCTTCTGTTTCCAAACAGACCATGAGGAGAGTTATGACCTGCACATCAGCCCAGAATATCCTTGGCTCTGTTTCAGGATGCAAATACTGCTTTTTCTCTTAGAAATATTAAAATTCAATGATCTAGTGAGGATGCCTTTTCTACCTGCTTTGGTTATGGGTCTTTTGAGAGATTTTTTTGACTATCAAGTAGCTTTTAGTGGTTATCAGTGACCACAAGATCAATTTATACTCTTAGAAAATAAATAAAATTCTTGCTTACAATAAAAAACAAATGTGCAAGTAGAGAGGAAAAGAAGAGAGAACAAGATTAATAAATTAGAATTGTTAGCAAGCACTAACGTATCAAAAATGGCAAATTCTCTGGAGTATAGCTGAGCTTCTTTTATTCAGGTCAATGACTCCTTTTGTGATTCCCTTCTCTAAAAAAAGAGCATTTTTCAATGATTTATGTATAATAATCTCCACATCAGCATATCTTATTCTTCACTATTTGTTTGTTAAACATGCAGCAAGAACCTCACACTGAAGCCCTTAGCCTTGAAAATACAACTGGGACAAAGGCATAAAAATATACATATAAAATAGAAATATTTATTACTAAAGCTGATGTTTATGATTTGACATGTAGGTAAGGGGAAGAAAATACTCCATTTTAGATTGCTGAGTTAAGAGTTAAGGCTTTAATGGTGTGAGTTTCAGACAGATACATAAGGGCTGTTTATTAACCAAGAAAAAAAAAAAAGAAAATCATCCATTCAGAGGCCACCAGGAAACTGCAGTAAGCTTTACAAAGGCAGCTTTTCATTGGTCTGTGCAACTGCTGTCTCTTTGCAACCTGCAGGAGTCAGAACTGGACCAAAAAAAATACTTATTATTTAAATGATTAAGATTCCTTGAGTCAGTTCAAACAGATTTGCAAATTCTTGAATTTAAGGTGGGTTTTTCAGGACTGAACTTCATCGTGGAAGATTTTCTGCCATCTCTGCTTCTGTCTGGATGCCTGTATAAAATGTTGATACTTTAAAGTGCTCACCCACCTCTGCGCCCCAAGTGTCTGTTTCAAGTTCAGGAAGTGGCATGCTGATTTCTTGAAAAAAAAAATTCAGGTGTCCACTTTTTTGAAATCTCATTCATTACAAAGACTTGTCATCCAGTCAAAGAGCAGGACAGAGCCCTGTGACAAAAAGGTGTGGTTTCCAACAGTGAATCTGAAGACTGAAATATTATCTGAGGTACAGACTGAGCATATAGTTTCTTTGCCTTAAATCACAGCAGACCTTACATAGGAACACCTCTTGCCAGGCTAGAAAAGTCAAAGGAGGTGTCAGATGACCCCCAGTATGCATGTCACATTGGATTATCCTACCAGGAAACCCATATCTGGATTAATACTCATTTCCACCCTGAAGACTTGAGAAATGCAGAAGCCACATATGGGAATTGTGACAGCATTTTGGAGGTTATAATTTGTTATAGAAAATATTCAGATAATTTTGATTATTTGATTGGCAAGTGAAAAGCCCAACAGATTTCAATTGCAGTACAAATTATCTTTTTTACCAGTTCATACTGTACTTGTCCCCTCGTGATGTAGAGGATTTAATTTTCTTTGCTGTCACTACAGAAACTTTCACCAACATAAAATACATTTTCAAAACCCTCGGGGGGTGGACGGACCACACACACAAGGGGAAGGCAGGGAAATCAATAGATAAAATGGCAGATTTCCAGTATGTTCCAGCTAACAGGTCTGTCCCACCCTGCCAATCTCTGGCCAAGATTTTAAAGGCAACCAAGCCTTCTTACTAGAGCTGTATTCTCAAAATTGACTGGGTACTTAGTAGGCACTGACGTCCATAAATATTTCACAAGGAAAAGAATGCATTTCCCAGGCATTGACTAGCTACATATATTATTTATATGAAACCATAACTTAAGTTGAAAAACAATAAATGCTTCAACAACAGACCTATTCACAACCTACTCCATTACTAAGTAAAATGGGCTCTGGCTATTCCTCAAGATCTTGTAAGTATGCAGAAATTCAATGGGACCTGCATATAAAGATGACCTACAAAGGTGGAATATGAGATTGTAGTCACTTCACTAATACTAGTTAACTTGAAATTACATGGACAAAGGATTATAACACACTGAAATTCATTTACATTTTATATTTCTATTATACTTTACGCTCCTGTTTGAGATCAGGTCTCCCACTCTACATAAAAGGCAGAAAATGCACAAGGAGGAAGTAGCGTTATCTCCCATTTCATACACAAAGAGTTAGAGCTCAGGGAGATAAAGGACTACATTTTCTACTGTCATGCCCCTAGCATAGCTCACCCATAGGCTTTTCCAGAGGAAGAAGTTGGTACAAAAAAGATGAAGGTCAGGAAAACCAGAGATCGCATGTTTCAGGTTCATATCAAGAGACTCCTAAAGAGCTGGGAGCTGAATTGAGACTTTCCACTTCCGAAACAACATAGCTACAAAACTCCCCTTTCTTGGTAAATGATCTTCAAACAGGTTTTTAAATGACTGCTTTGTCATTCAACCTGTTCAACACTGCAGAGGAGGCATCTCAGAGGAGGTGTAACAGACTAATGCTCTTTTGCCTGAAGCACTCGTAACATTAATGGAAGTTAATTCTGCCACTGAAAAAGGGTTAAGTGAGTTTTTCTAGCTCATAACCACAGCTAGGGAGAAGGGAAAAGCTTTTGGAGGGGAGAAAGTGGATCTGAGATATAGGCAGTACCACCACCATTTATGTGTTTACCACTCAGCTGGCAGCTAATGGCCCATGTACAAACTCAGGATGAAGTGAGTAAAATAAATTGCATTCTTTAAAAGAACCATCTCTTCTTTCAGTGGCACAGAAAAACCATGTGAAATGCACCCTGGAAAGCTATTTTGAGTTTGTGTTTTTGGCAAGACACAGAAAGTGCCAAGATAAAGTCAGTCATTTCAATATTGTGAAGGGGGAAAAAAAAGCAATAAAAACAGTGGAAGCTCTGGAGACAAGACTCACCTCAGTGCAGACAGCAAGAAGGATATTTATGCACTATTTATACCACTCCAAGTGCAAATTTTGCCTTGCATCGATTATAATGCACGTTTCAAAGATCTTTTTGCAGCTCTGGCACAATACTAATAATGTAGCAGCAATGAAAGGCTGAGGAACCAGAGCTACTGGCAGCCAGTTTGGGCAAGGTCAAATGGCACATTCCTCTCCCCTCGGCACTCCAGGGCATCACACACATCCTGACAAGCAAATACCCAGAGCAGACTGAAAGTTGAAACGACAGAGGTTGTGTTAGGAAAGGAGCGTTTCCCAAGCATCTCTTTGTTCCTTCCCAGCTCTTCCTCCGTTCCCTTCACTGCATTGAGTTGAAGTGAGAGGGTTTGGGTGCTGCTTGGTTTTACAGGGGTGTGATGGGGGCCAGGCCGTCAGTCACTGTTAGAGGAAGGAGATGCATCGCTGGGATCTTATGAGGCAAACCTGACTGCTGTTCTACCTTCCCTGCCATCACTGCTCACTTTGTGAAGGAAGAAAAGTATCTCTGAAGTCACTCTGGAACTGCAAAGTGTGGCAGGAGGGAGGTCTGACCCAGCCCTGTTACCCTGCTTCCTCCTTCACAGACGAAGAGCACAGATTCGCATCCCACCTGAAACACACAGTGCTTGGTAGTGAAGCTCACTCACTTATTACAGTATTACTGGTTTGTATGGCAGGTGTGAACTAATTCAGTTCATTTGGATCCAAGAGCTCTCAGCAGCAGACAGGAAAATAAATAACCTTGGAAAGGGGGGTGTTGACAAGCAGGGACTTGTGGAAACTGACTGGAAGGATCGGGAACCTGCACACTCAGCTCCCCCTGCTCCCTCAGCAGCCACAAAGCATCCCCACCATCAGAGCATTCATTGCTCTCTGTGTTTCATTTTCCATTGAAAAGGCATTTCAGGGAAGTTCTTCTTCATCTGAAATAGGCAACTAGCCCTCGATACCTGGTCCTTTGAAGGCTTCTGCCAAAGAGGACTTCTGGCAGCATTACCATGAAGATACGCCCAGCCCTGTGTTTCCATCTCATCACTAAAGCCAGACTCCACAGACTCCATTACAGCTGTTTCTTTGCCCCAGTACCACTTTGCCACAGCAAACTGATCCCAGTTGAAAATGTAACTGATCAGCAGTGAGCAACCTAACTCTTTCAAAGGATTATTCAGCCATGGGATCCCAGACAGTACCTTCAAAGATCAGAATGTATCCCAGGTTTGGCTACATCAAACTCTAGCATAGAACACATCTCCAGGTAGCTATTTTCTCTGATTTCTGCAGCAATAATATTTCAGTGACCATCTTACAGGACCAAGTTAGACCACTGAGAAGTTCATATGAACGTCCTATGTGCACGATGTCTGTATCCACTTACAACCACTGGCAGACCACAACTGATCCAGACGTCTTGTGCTCATCCTCAGCACAAAAAAGCTGATTTAACTCCGAGTGTAAAAGAAGACAGTAGGACCGTGTCCAATCCAACTCCCCTCCACACCAGTCTCAAGCAGATATGAATTTGTATAGGCTGCGTATGAAGACCTGAAAAGGAAACCCTGACACAGCAGTGTGAAATCACACACAGCTCTGTCACTCTAAGGGCTCACACTATAAAACCTTCATTACTCCAATCCGTGAAGCAAAATGACAAATGACTCCAGTCAAAAGCTTACAGTCAGGACCTAAATCTTCCACCGCCCCCTTTCTGCGTGAATTAATTTTAGGTGTTCTGTGAGATAAATTGAATTTTGCATTCTTCCAACTGCAAAAATAGATTGTTCTAGTTATTAAAATAAATATACGAAGAAAAAAATTGAAAAGGTAAAAGAGAAAGGAAATACTAGTGTAGTCAGAAATCAGAGTCATGCCAAAGAATCACAGTTGTACTAAGACACTTGTGCTATATTTTTGCAGGGGCACAAAGGAAGAAGAAGGGGGGGGGGGAGGAAAAACCCCCACACCTTTTCAGAGAGAGTCTTTTTGGAGGCGGTTGAAGGTTAAAATAAAAGCAGATGTCATAACTTAACCTGCACTGCAACAGCTGACTGACTTCAGTGAGAGCAAGAATGGGCCAAAAATTTTTAATCTGGTTATGCCTCCAGCAGATGCAGTGCATTCTCTGATCAGTATGGGGGGGTTTTATGCCTGAATTACAGATTTTGCCCATCATGGTTATCTTCTTCAAACACCCTTCCTCTTCTCTCTTCCAACTGGCACCATGCATCATTTTTCTCTAACTGACCAAGTTCAGTCCTACATAGAAGACGCTACAAAACCCTAGTTGTGCAGGAGGCTGCAGTTGGACTTCCCAGGACACAGGCTGCAAGGTCCTTCTGAAAGCTGACTTTGTCCTTCAGTCACCATTTGCCTCCTTTCCTGTTGCCTTACTGCCTATCTCTTCATGCTGGTTTACATATCTACCTTCTACCAACATTTCAGCAAGAAGTCCTATGCTCCTCAGGTAGTAAAAAGGCAAAAAATACCAGATACCAAAGCTTCAGAGATTAAAATTAAAGAGATTGACACCTACATGTTTGTATATCTGGGCCCCTGAGACTATTAAGCAGCAATTACCACTTAAAAGGCTTGAGTCTTCCAATGTCTCCCACTAGACCAGGATGTCTCAGGTCAGCCATTGTGACCTTTTTAGTAGCATATTTTATTTTCTGACAATTGCAGATCAAACTCAACTGGACCTATTTACCAGACTTGGGGAAGAAACACTTATAGAGATGAAGACATTTTAAAATAAAGCATCTGATTATTTTTTTTAATGTGAAAAAATTTTGAAAATTAATGTCTCATTTCAACTCAAAATACTTCATTTTACTTAAAACAAAGTTTTTACTATTTTTTTTATTCAGCCAGCAAACCAAAAAATTATTATCAATTATTTCCACAGTGCTGCTTAGATTTTGGGTCTGAACAGATTTCAGTACAGAAGAAAAACAATCAAGTGCTGTGTTGCTAACTCCAACCAATTAATTCTTAGTTCTGCAATGGTGCATGTTTTCTTAAAGCCCCAGCTTCTTGAATCATGTGATTATATGAAAATCTGAGCTTTCTTTCCCACAGAAAGTAGAGGTCTGATAATTTGGGTTGCAAAAAAAAAGCTTGCATTGTGGATCACTAAAGGCTTAAATGCTCCAAGCAAGCTAAACATGTATTTTTCCATATTACCAATTTTAAAGTCAATCTTATAAATATGGGATGGATGTTATTTGTGATTTCTGAACTCTTAGGGTAGATAATATTACAAATTACTTTCCAGGAGCTATCAAGAAAGGTGCTTCAGGATACCTCTATCCCTAGGGCTTTTAACCCTTTTCTGTTTTTGGCCTCCTTCCCCATTGGTTTTGGGGAAGGAAACCATCGCCAGCTAACTCTAAACCGAGACAAACAGTAAGAGTTAATTTGTTGCAATGTATCTGAGTGTAGTAACTGATTACATTTTTCCCCAAAGGAAACTTCAGTTAATTTGGTTAGTGACTCATATGCCAGGCTGCCAATTACAACACAGATGATTACACACATAAATTCACGTCGGAGTGGCTCAACGATCACAGGGAGGAGAAAAAAAAAGAAAAAAAAAAAAAGCAGCAGAAAGTAAAAAAGCCTCCCCTTTACTTTCCTGGGATTGGGGGTGGGTAAGCACCCCACCCTACAAGGTGCTGGGTGCCCACAAAGGCCATTGGAGACTGAGTGCCAAAACCTACGAGACTGGGACATGGCATCTCTGAAATGGCAATGTCTTCTAGCTTTCCATTTGGGATTTTCATTGCAGAAATGTGTTGCGCATTCTCTAAAAGATTGTTTGCCAGTATCGTCAGAGGAATCCATATACAAAGAGAGCAGGAAGGAGGTTAAATGAGCAGTGCTTGGCAGTACATGAGTAAATCATTTAAAGATAACCTGTGCATACCAATACAACAACAACAACAAAAATCCAATTAAAGTAACTTATTACAAACCTAGTCCCATTTCTGAAGCACTTTATATTCCTGAGGAGGAGTGGGAGAGAGGGAGGAAAGAAGCAGGACAAGGAGTCAGTCTGATACTATAACATGAGGAAAGCCCAAACTAGGCGTTAGAAAAAAATTCCTACACGCCTCATCAATTGGCCAATGAAATCAATATTAAGGGGAGTTGGCCAGACTCCTGAATACATATATTCAGAGAAAATTAGACTTTGCACTTAAAAGCAATAGGAAGCTCTGACATTTGGTTGAGAGTGTAGGAGGAAGGAGGTGTTCTTTTATCTTAAATGAAAGCTACTTCACTGGCCTAAAATGTATTGTAATTAGACATTCCTCTAGATAAACAGCTGCATATATTTCCTTCATTTAGGGTCAACAGGCTAGCTATAGTATAATTCATGCAGTTCCTTGCTGGAGAGGTCAAAAGCCTTTAGAAACAGTAATTAAGCTTTGTGGCACCAGAGTACTATTATACTAGTTTTACAAGGGAATAAATAAAAGGATGTAGCGGCTAAGTGATTTGCCTAAGGTCATTAAGCAAGTCAGTGGCAGAATCAAGCATTACAGATGCCTGGTCTCCCATCCTCACCTCTCACCAGTAGGCAACTCCCCTACATTGGCCTTTATTAAATAACCATTACAAAATGTATTAATTTTAATTTGGAACTATGTAAATTGACTCTTTCCCAAAAGACAGCAATTGGCTGTTAAATAAATACCAAGTGATTATTACAATCATATTTGCTGAAGGGTGGATCATCAGTGTAATGTGCTGGGTTCAATAAAAAGGTTATTGCCTGTCAAATAAACATGATGAGCAGAGCCTGGACTTATGTGGAGCATGTTCAACAGTCGCTGACTTTGATGGGAACCGCAACTACTCAGCACCTTTCAGAGTCTGAGTTCAAGTATTTTTTGCAATATGTAGGGAGAAAACTGGCACTGCCAAAGCAGAGATAAGTCCATTAGCAAGATAACCCTAAGTCAGATTCTGGCACCCTAAACTTGATTACAAGGGTAGTTAAGGCTCACCGATTTCTGTAAAAACAACTCGGTGTGAGATGCTTTTCTTCACAAGGGTAAAGGTAGTAGAAACCATTCCTATAGTATGAAAGGGTAAGATGATTTCAGTGTTAGTGTTAAGTGCAGATACAGGAAGCTAAGGATCTTGCTTCTGTTTTTATTATAACTCAGCAGAAAGGGAGAACTGTAAATACAGTTGAATGATCAGATTATGTCTTTCAGAGAGACGGTCTGAACACAAAGGAGGCTATTTTAAATTGCCAGTTTCTTTTATGCTTTTCCAAAGTGTGAGTTTATAAGAATAGTGTTTCTTCTCTGCCAGACAATCATGGATGCATCAAAAAAATCTTTGTACCCTGCAGAACTGAGCGTCGTTTGCAGTTACAAACTAAGGCGAGCACCCTGCTATAAACTACAGTCATTCATTTTTAGGCTCTGCCAGAGCAGGGTGAAAGGACATTATTACAATAAACCCTCCGTTCTGATGCAGTTTGTCAGTGTAAGCAGCACGTTTTGCTGGAACAACAAACATTGTTTTTTGGAAAAGCTAAGAGCCAAACAGTCAATGCATGTAGTAACTGCTCCTTATGTTAAATAAACAATTTTTTAAAAATCAGCTTTTCCAGCACAAAGTCCGGGCAAAAGAAAGAGAAGAGCAGTACCGAATTAGAGCACTAGGTGGCAAGCCTCTAACAAGAAGTAACTTCGAGGAGCAGAGCCTCAACCAAAGCTTTCAGCAATCACCTGACAGAATTTCGCGTTCTGGAAAACTGGTCTTGATTTAAACACCTAATGTTTTCCATTAAGAGCTAATGCTCTCCCTATACGCTGGCATAGAGCAGCGGCTGCAGCATACAGGACAAGTTGTACTGCAGACATTGCTTGGAGAGAACAATTCTTACCATTCTTATCTGCAGACCTTACCAAGATGTTCTTTTCCTGTTAATGTTTCCTTAATATAGTTACTTTTTCTTTTTTCTCCCCCACCCTCACGTTTAGTCTGTTTAGGGTTTTGGTGCTGCAAACGGCTGAAGGTTGAGATATGAATTTTAAAAGATACAGGCTCTGCTTGATTCAGAGGGAGCCAGTTTGGGAAGTATGTGATGCGGCTTCTCCAGCAACAGCGGGCTAGGCAGCGCAGCCGTGCACACACATCCGCACTCGCACAGACCAATTAGAATGTTAATAATAATTAAGTGTCTTACTCCTAAGACGCTCCTACACAGGGGAATGCTAAAGTGCCAGTCAGCTCATTTCATTACATGCAGCCAGACACCTCTCAGACCTCGTGTATTTGCTAAGGGAGCGGAGCAGAGTGATTCCAGCTCCAGCCAATCTGATTTCAGATGATCTGCTCAACAAACAAATTAGAGCAGCCTACAGAAAGAAATGTGGACCAGAAAAAAGTCCAGCTGTGGCAGCTGAGCTGTACCTTTCACCTCAAACTGAGCCACAGCAAATAAATACAGGGTGAAACCTATAAATTTCCAGTTTGCAGGGGTTTGTGGGAGTCTTTATCTAGCTTTGGTTCACACGCTTCAAAGCGGCTCCATTTCAGATTTGAGATAATCCCCTAATTAAACACAAACTCAGCCTTAAGCTGCATGTCATCTGATTTCTACCCAAAAAATCAGAACTGGACACAGACTCGCTAGAGTTGTTCAGCTTGTTCTGGTCTGAGATTACATTTAACTGGACAGCAAGGGCTGGCCCAGAGGTCGCCTTCCATCTGTCTGAACCACGTGAGTCACCCACCTTCCTCATCTTTCATGAATGCTGTAGTCTGGCTCACAGCTGACCACAATGTGCTGCTTATTCACAAATCAAGCCGTTTCAGATGTTAGTTTGCAAACAGTCCTTTGATGGGCAACAGGACAGAAGGCTACAAGAGGGAATGGTGCGGGTGCTGCTGGAAGAATTCTTGGGTTCAAGGCTTGCCCATCTGGTAACATCCAGGAGGGGCTGGGAAGAAAAGCTTGGATAAAGTTCTCATGAGCAGAACTTCTGGAGTGACTCTGAAGAGTTTTAGAGTTTCATTATCCCTGGCTTAAAAGGAATGAATTTAGTGTATTTCTGATACCAGAAATGTTCTGGCTATTTTTCACCCAAACCTCTGCTTTCTGAAAAAGAAAAAAAGAAAAAAAAAGCGAGACAGGAAGCAAAATCTACAGGAATATGAAAACAGAAAGCCCTGTTTATTCAGAGCACGCTCCAACTAAAGCAGATACAAAGTAAGTTAAAGCAAGACTGAGTCATTCACATTTCCAATAAATTAAAGGAAAAAAATCCCATCATTTTTCACTCTATTTCACATCAGAGAACAATCACAACAGACTACTCAATGTGATGATGACTTTACCCCTGCCCCAAGGGGTTTCTCTGCCTCTCTTGCACAGCTCTGAAAATTCTCATATTTGCCCCCATTTTACATCTCTCCCCACATCCAGTTTGCCCTGTTTCAAACACTCTGGGTTTGCACAACTGCCTGCTTGCAGTTTCTTTTTACTATCCTTTGATTTTTTAATAGCTGCAAGAGAAAAAAGTACACAAAACCACGGATCTGTTTAGATGTGCATGACACATAATGCTACACTTGAGTGTACACCTGAGTTTACCCAGATGCAGTTTTGCCAAAAGATCAGAAGTCTGAGCAAAATCAAGCCAGTCCAGCAACCGGAATCCAGTAGACAAAGAACAAATGAAGGTCCCTCTGGGTCCTATTTCGAGCTTCTCCACAGATAACCAGAGGTGATGCTGTTGGGCCAACTCTCTGCTGTGGTAGAAGTCTTGCATACCCAGCTTCAATTTTATCTTCAGTCCTTGGGAAGTAAAAAGCTAAATAAGGAATCTAAACTTAGGACTCAACTTTCTGTTGAGCTAGAACCTTTTTAAGCTACTATGGAAACAGAAAGTTTCATTAAGCTATGTACAGGTACTAATGACTTTTATTGCAAGAAGATCAGTGAAAAGAATGATAGCACTTGGGTTAGAAGGGACCTCTGGAGATCCCTTGTTCAAACTCCTGCTCAAAGCAAGACTAAGTTACAGTGCTACATATAGCACAAGAACTTGAAACATAAAGTGAGTAGAAGTGGGGATGTTTCTAGGTAAAGGTTTTTCCAGAACTTTTTAGAAATTTATACCCAAGCTTACCAGTATATAAACGGAGTTTAGTCTAGAGCAGAGCAGCTGCTCTGTTACTCAATAAAAATATTTTCTGTATTGCATTGCTGGTGTACTCTGAGCTTCTAAAAGCATTGTAGAAGGTGGAATCAGAAGTACATGGTGGAAACCAAAAGGGAAATGGTTGCATTTGAGTTTAGCACAAAAACCTAATTACAATTTCACAGGAGAACTGAGGGAGAATGGAGTAAACTCCTACACTCAGCTTACTGCTTGGAGATTCTGCCACAGTGAGGCAGAGAACCGAGAACAACCTAGAGACTTAATGTGGGTATTCACTCCCACAGGGATGCTGCTGACTGACTTAACTGGAACTACATTTGAAGCAAACTGTTTTATATCTTCTGCCCACTTTGTATGAGATCAAATTCCATCCATTCACTCATAAACAAGAACTTCTGTTTTCTCAAAAATTTAATTACAAATTTTAAACAGAAAATAGCAACTAAACATGTAAAAATAAGTTTGAATAACTCTAGATGATTTGCACTAGCATTACTCTGCACATACAAACTTTCAAACCATGGAAAGAATGAAGTGTATAGTCATTTGCCTCTCAGCCATACAGTAGTGAACAAGTCTGTTGTCTTGTTGTTGCAAGGCATCAGTGAAACTGTATAAGAATATCTGAAAATTTAAGAAGTATTAAAAAAGTCAAATGGTCTGAGCTGTTATACACATTTAGCTAATAAGACTAATGTTAACTTTTGGAGGCATCACTGTCTATAAATTACAGGAAAATGAGCTGGGCAATTAGCTGGAAGCAAAATAAGCATCCTCATCTTCTGTAAAACACAGCAAATTATTTTATAAATAAGTGCTTGATCAAATAATCATTTGATCTTGAGGGTTGTGTAACCAAAGTTTTCAATCACTTCTCCTTAGCTGCCAAGAGTTTCAGAATTACGGAAGCTATATCATTTTGTCAACCTTCAATGCACGGAAATGTTGAGGCATGTCCCCACAAGACGATTATCTGTCTGACTTGCAGTTGGAAGCTATTAGATGTTACTTTTTACATTAGCTCAGAATTGCCCACTTGCAGTTTTTAAGTTTGTTAAGGATGACAGAGATGAGCATGACAGACTTGCAGTGATTAAATGCTTCTTGAATTTATTTCACAACTTGCTAAATGTTGCTTATGATACAATCTTAAAATTAGAACGAACTGATCTTGTACCTACTGAAGTTTATGACATGATGAATTCTTTAGAGAGTAAATTACAATGAAACATTGATAGCAAATTACTTGGTTATAAATGTAGCTCATCCAAAAACATCATGACAAAACCAATGCATTTTATTCAGTAGTATATGTCTGCTCTCATATCTGATTTCAGTAAATATGACTATTTTCATCTTATACAATCACTTTCACTGGGGGGTGGAAGCAGGCTTTACAGTCATTGAAGAGCTAAATTTTACAAACAGCTGAATAGGGATAGTTTGCTGAGAAACATTGTATATATTATACCTCAAAAATTAAGTGGAGTGTGCATGTACTTCACAAGTGTTGAATTTGGACATGGTATATTTCTCTATCTTCAGAGTCCTAGTTCTTTCAATTCCTTACAGTTTGTGGAATTAATTATGTCCAATTTTACCTCAAATGCAGAAGTGGAACAAATAATTTCCTTGGATAAACAGACTTGAACAGATTGCAGAAGACCAGAAAATATTGATTATGTTAAGTCTGAACTTCAAATTAAGGCACAAATGAAGGTTAATTTCAGTTATTCATGTGAGGAGTCTTATGAATTGCTTTAAAAATATATTGAAAACATATCAAAACTGGTCATAAGTACTATTTTCAGTAACAAATTGAAGTTTACAGGACTGAATTGTATATTCAAGGGTAGTGGATGTGAACATAAGGAGAAAAAATACAGGATTTGCTAAGGGAAATGACATTTCTTTAAATTGCCTGTTCAAAAAGGGCATTCTTGCCTTAATCACGTAGTTATTTCCAAGACGGGTGATTATCCTGCTTTGGATGCAGAAGAGAGGCGGTGGTCAGACCAGCACTGTATTCTAGCTAATCTTAGCTGCAAAGCTTACTTTGGTTATTCTCAGTAATCAGCAGAGAGTGAAAAAGCAGGTACAACTGCCAGGTTAAAACTGGAGACGGGCAAGGACAGTTTAGTTCCACCTCTGTAACCACTGCTCTGTCCTGGGCAGATCACAGCTCAGCTGGAAGAAGGACTGTAACTATAAGCTTCCCATAGGCAATTCAGACTGTTCCCACCAGCTGCTGTGTGTTCTCTGCCGTAACCAGACCAAATCAGCATGCCTGCCATAGGCAGCTGGAAATGGCCAGTACCAAAGGGTCAGGAGACCTGCCTTGTGTTCTGGTTTATAACTGCATTATTTTTTACTTCCATCCAGGTGCTAAGGATGTTGTTGCTGCAATTACTATTAAATTTGCAGTGTGATTGGTCTGGAGTCCTTATATACGCACATCAATCACTTCAGGACGCTGTGCTGAATTCTGAGTTCACAGAGCCACAGAATCTGACCTAGTTGTGTTCACACTTCCTCTAGAGATATGGTATAAATGTAAGCCAGGGAAACTGAGTCTCTCTCTCTGCAGTAAAATGAGAGAAAATGCCAGCTTGAAGACAGTTTAGACAAGCTAGATCCGGGGCTTAACTGCATCCTGAAGTTTAGAGCTGACAAGATAGATATCATTAAGGGAACTCAGCCATTTCACAGGCTCCAGTACCGTGAAACAGCTCCCTGAGTAGCATTATGTCCCCACAATGTCACAAGGGGGTCTCCAGCTGTGACAGTCTCTCATTAAGATGGTGTGACCCATAGAACTTTCCTGCTTACATCTGCAGGCTTGACAACTTTGAAATAAACCCATGAGAAGTTCCTGTCTTTAGCAGCAAAGTGGACCAAGGCTTTTCCACATACCTCTTCAACCCAATGCTTTGGACTCAAACGTTTCTGGTATTTTAATACAAGGCTTTAGGAAGCTTCATATGGTTATGTTTCCTTTTTAATATTAGCACATACCTACACCCTGTACTTAATTTTCTTAAAATTCAAATACGCACATGTATAATAAAAATGCTGACAAGTCCTAGTCAGAGTTTAGTAAGTTTTACACCTGAAAACCTGTGCACCCAAAAAAGGTAAAATGTGCCCCTTGCACTAATTTCTGATTCTACAGCCTGCGCATCACCATGATGATGCAGAACAACACTGCAAGGGGCATGTGCTACATAATGTCAGCTGGCATCAGCGAAGGTGCGGTGGATACTGCAGAGCTCTACTGTAAGACTGCTGACTGTTTTCATGGCATCACATGAAACACAGAAATAAATAGCTCCTCTTCTATGATCACAGCATGGAAGTTTTGCTTTGCTGTCTATCCCTTCTCATTAAAAGCATAAAACACAACGCAAGATAGGGATTAGACAGAGGCAGGCAAACGCAACAGAGCCACAGGGAAGAGCTCAGGGAGTAAAAAGATTGGCACATGTGCCCATAAAGCCGGTCCTGGTGTCAGCTATGAGTTGTGCCCTCAGAAGCTAGAGCTGAATTTCACTCAGAGAACAGAGGAACAATAGGCATCGATGCTGCAGACCACACAGACACGTACACCCATTTCCTTCTCCCCAGCCTCTATGCAGGTGTTAAGAGAAACCTCTCCCCCAGCAAACTGTCATAAAACTGTTACTTTTTCTTTTCTAAAGTCCTCTTAAAAACAAACAGGCACACACTCTTTTCCTGTGAAGCAAGTTTAGGTTTTTTCCTATTTAAATTACAAACACATCAGAAATCTTCCTCACCACAGCGCATCCTGTCTTTTCTCTGTCTGACATTTAGAGTACAAACTCTTTAGGGCAGGGTCTGTCTTTGTTTTTTATGTCGCATACAGAGCCAAGTCATATTCTCAACGTTAAACAGTAAGTAGAAAAGGCTCATACACATATACAAGGTTATATGATATATGCCTAGCTTATGTATGATATACACATGATATGGTCAGTAAAACAGGCCTGTACAAGAAACCTCTCTACTTATATACACAAAACAGATCCTGACTTGTGTGCCAGGGCATACACACATGGTACAGTGTATAGAGGAGGCCCTTGTAGATGTACATGTAGGTATCGGATTTTTAAAAGTCTCCAGGATCCCTTCAGACTGGGAGAAGCAGAGAAAAAGAGGACTGCAGAGGGAGGGCATGTTGTCTACAGTTCACCTCTTCATGATGGTCGTTGGTGAGCAGTTCAGGAAGGTGGGAGTGACTCAGCCACGCAGACATTGTGCATTGGACTGCACATCTGAGAAAAGGTTGAGAGCCACTGCTCAGTGTGACCCCTTTCCTGGGCAAAAGCAAAGCAAATACATCTCTCAACAGTTCCCAAGTACCAGCTTCAGTCAGGCGCCATGATGACATCAGCCTTGCTTTCGCAATTATTTAACCTCTGTCTTTCAGATCAGCAATGAACCAGCAAGGGTGACTAATACACACATCAGCTCTGGGAAGTTATCAACACACCGAACAGGGTGCCGGCCTTCAGGAATGAACTACTCTTTCATGAATCTATTTGTTTTGTATTTGGGGAAAGACACTATAAAACCAAACGTTTTGTGTGCATAAGAAGCTACAGGCAAACCTCTGTGCCCCATGGAAATGTCAGTCCCTTTGTCAGAAAGATGCAGATATAGCAAAGATATTTGCTTTTTCTCATTTCTGTGTGTTATTTTGTACTACTCCCCTCCAACTCTCGCTCCTGCTCTCACTCTCCATACAAGCACAGAAAAAGTAGCTTCTCTTAACAGACATAGACAATAAACATGCTGATACTTGAGATGTAAACGGAGAGGCTGGCATTATAAAAGAGCCTCTAAATCAACCTCAGGACCTTGTTAGCATAATTAGTGATAGGACTGGTACATTACAAGATCCAGGACAGAAAGTGGAAAAATAGTAATAACAAAAAAAATATAGTTGTATCCCAGCAATTGCTGGGATGATTGCTGATGGTTCAAAAGCAAGTCAGATCTTGCGTGAGACAAATACATTTTATATGATGTTTAATCTCACAGGAATTCTGCCGGAAATACTCAGAAGCTTGTTAGAGGAAAATATGAGAATCTACTCATGTGAACAATAAAAGATTCTTGTGTGGAGGAGCTACTGTGACTCCCATCCTCGTAATAGGTGCACATCTTGCAATTACAAGCATACTGAAAAATAACACTACTACACTGCTCCTTTCTACAAATTTGAAGCTTCAGAGAAGAAGACAGTACTGGTCTTCCAATTGAAACTCAGGTAAGATGGAGAAACACAGCGGAGGGGATTTGTTCAATCAAACCTCACCTGGAAGTCAGTGACAGAGCCAGAAACAGCATCTGTCTATAAGGGCCTTGAGAGCACTAAGTCGTCTTACTGGCCCTAACCAGTCCCACCTGAAGCCTCCATCCTCTGCCCATGGGCCCAGGAGCTCCACTTAAGCTCAACCCTGGGTCTTCAGTCACCATATGGGAAAAGCTGTTAGGAGTGCCTGTCTCCAGCTCACACGCAGCCATGCCTGTGCCTGACCATGAACCTTGTTGATCTTGACCCATTGACTGATTTCCTAGCTTGACCTCAGACCTATCTCAACACTACAGACCTGTCTGGTGATCACTGGGCTATGTCTGACCCTGGTTAGCCTTACTAGACCTGATCCTGACCTGTGGATTGACTTCTTGGCTTGAGGTCAAACCTGCCTCATCACCACAAAATCATCTGATGATGTGGACTCTTGGTTGAAGCTGGCTCCTACTCCCAGGCCTGCCCTGCTTGCCTCACTTTAGGGCTGTGGGACAGGGCCCCTGACTGGTGAGGACTCTGACCTGGCAGCCACGTTATCCCCTTCAGTTCCCCATCTCTTTGGGAGCAGCTGGTGCTTGCTGCACACTGACATTATCCTAGGAGACCACCCTGCCTCCCTTACTTGTTTCCATAGCACCAAGAGCAGGAAGAGAAATGTCACATGAGTTTTGATATGACCAGGGAACAGAGGCAGAAAGAAATTAAGGCACAAACTCAAACTGGAACTCTTCTTTGTTCACTGTGTTAAGCATGTCCTTCCTCCTACTTCATATTGGAGACAGCAGTATTGCCTGCCCCAATGCCAGGTAGCAGCAAAAGACATTCAAGGGGTTATATGAAGAGGTTCATGTTCTGCATCAGTGTCCCTTGAGAATAATAAATCATGGCTGACAAGAGCAGAAGCAAGGGGAATCAGGCTTTAGCAGGAGGAAGTGATCACAGCAGAGGGCTTGAGACCACGGGAAGGAACGGCAGAGACCTGGGAAGGGGAAGCACCATTAGATTACCCAGTAGGGCAACTGGAGGATGCAGATGCTGCTAGTGAGGAGCAGATTTGTGCTGGGCTACAACATAGCACTACAGTAGCTCTAGCACTTGGAGCTAAGAAAGGCAAATGGGTTAAGCACCCACTGGACAGAAGATGTGAGACACAAAGAGCTCACGGCAGAGAGGGCCAGGTTATCCTTCGCCTGATGTTAGATACATTCCTGCTCTTAGCTGCAGCTAGGATCTGGCATCACATCTTAGCTTTCCTGAGCCGTCTTTGGTTCAGAATGCAGCATTCCAGCAGGGTTTATCTTGCACTGGGGGTCCTGGATGTCTGGAGCCCTGGTTTGACGTGAGGAGGGCAGAACAGGTCATCTAATAGTTTCACCTCTAACTACAGTGTCACTTAAGCTTGTGTTTTCACATATAACAGGAGAAATTCCACATACAGCTCATGCTGAGGCTATAAGGCAGCAATTGTCTAAATCTTCATATACGGGCAATTATTGGCCTTTTAATTTGGAAGCTGAAGGGGGTGACTCAACAGAAAAGGATTCAGGCTGAGTGAGCAAGGTCTTTTCCTTGGGAGTTAGATATACAGCAAGAAAGCAAAATAACTTAGAGGGAGGCAGGAAAAACTTCGCGTTGTGGAGATTCAGGGTATGGAATGCAGCTTTTCCCACAGTTTCTCTGCTTTTTCCTCTTCTATTCCTGAGACATCCATGTGCAGCCTGTGGAGTGACTGTGCAATTAAGAGAAGAAGAAAGAAGTTAACCCTTTGTACCTCTGTAGCATCTAATACCTCAGTATCTACAAACCTCCTCAGACACTGCTTACCTATCTCAATAGTATGTCTCTTTTACTAGAACTGGGTCTTGCTAGAAGTTTATTTTAATTTGGAGATTAGAAACCTCCGTCAGCCCCACAATTCACAGTGTTGAAGTAAAGACCAGGATCCAGGCTTTTACTGGAATGGATGTAGTGAAGGCAAACTGTGGATTACACCTCTCTGGGGTCCTGCAAGTGGCTAATTAGCCTCAAGAAGCACAGAAACCCTCTTAGTCTCTCCCTGCTGGAGGCAAGCCAAGGGAGTCTGTCTTATTCTTACATGAAGTAGTATCTGAAGAAAGATCAAAGGATAAGACCAAGATTTCATGGCTAGTGAATCAGGCAAGTCTGCCAAGGGTTTTGATATGATCTTTACAATAAAGGGAAAACTTCTCTGCTTAGTGACATGCTAGTTACGGGACATTAATTTTCAAGATTTTATTAATATGTGTGTTAAATTCCTTGGGTCACTTGATGGCTCTGTAATTTCATACTCTTCACATTGGAAAAACTGATGCAGATGTTTTCAAATGTGGTGGGGGCTCAGGTGTATTTTTGAAATGTAATGTCTGAGATTCCTTCACTTTCACAGGGATTTGGGAGACTCACTTGGATGCTTTAGAAAATGTTACCTTAAGCAACTGTTTCCTTTAAGAGTTACCACTGAAGACAGTAAGCAAGCCTCAGTCTCCTAAGTAAATACTTTTAGGCACCAGCTAGCAGAGATGGATGTGATCTATTACTGTCCCTTTGCCCTTTCACCAGAGCACCTTAAAGCACTCTGTAATCATAAATGTAGGAAGAATTTGCTTCCCTTCTGTCCATCCCCACCCTGCTATGGGAAAGAAAAGAATTATTATGACAATTGGGCAATTGTAAAACAGAGTAATTAAGTGATTTGCCAAAGGCCGGGTAGCCAAACTGGGGAACTGATCCTAAGCGTCCCAGTTCCTGCTCCTTTGTAGCCGATACACACAGACCCCGCTGCTGAAAGGTCAGAATACTTCTTCCCTGGGGAAGATTTCATTTCCTCCTTTGAACGCTGAGGGAGGGGCCCCTCTAAATCACAGGTTAGGCAGGCAGTCAACTGAGTTAACACAATGTACTTCCCTTCACCATGTCTTGAAGGTGTAGTTAGATGTTATTACATGTATTGCTGTAGCTCCTAGAGGTCTCTGCCAAGAGCAAGCTCCATTGTGTTGGACACCGTTCACACATAGTATGAGACAGTCCCTGCTCCCAAAGAACTTTAATATTCTTTGATATTTCTGGGAAACATTTTGTGAGATAATTTCAGCATAGAGTACAGGGCCTGTTTCTTCCTTTTATCCTGGATTACACCAGGATAACTCCACTCACTTCAATCCATACCTGTCAGAGATGAGAATCCAGATTCCTTATGTTGCAGTCTCTTTTTTTAAAAAACACTGGAGCATGTATAACAAAGCATCAGGAAATGAGTGGGCAGTTGGCATTAATTTCCTCCATGTCACCGTCTTTGGTTGCTATTGTGGAAACACAGCAAGGCACGGCAACTGCTATTTCAGTGCACAGAGCCATCCCTGAGCCCCAGATGGTGACCATATGATGTGTCCCTCTTATGGACCATAGACATGTTTCTTATCCTTAGTATTTGACTTCTGCATGCAAAGAGTGCTCACCTAAATCTGCCTAACCACCACAGCACCTGGGTGCAACACAGGTCCCTTTAGGAATCCAGTAAAGACCCAGACAGAGGGTAAACAATTTGTGGAAAAAGCACAACCTGACTCAATTAGAATTTCCTCCATGAATAGCTCCCTATGTCAGAACTTAAGGCCCCAATTCATAGGGAAATCTGGGACCCATTTCCTCAGGAATTGCTAGTTATTTACGCAGAGAAAGTACTGCATTCTGATTTTGTTTTCTGGACAGTCTGGGGTGGGCTTTACTGCTCACTTGAATAGACTGGTTTTATGCTGAGCTGGTAGCAATAAGATGACAAGAGATCTGTACTTTTAAATGTTACCGCTTGTGTCCTTCAGCACCCCATCTGTCCACCCAGCAGAAGGTATCCAGATATCAGGAATCACTGATGACCTGTAGGTGAACACACCCTACCACCTATGTTGACTTTGTCCAAAGCCCAAAACCAACACCTGGCTGGTGTAAAATGGAGCAATCTCTTTGCTAAGGATCCCATGAACTCCAAAGGCCCAACGTACAGCTCTAGTCATGATCTGGGGAATGTTGGCATTTAGAGGGGATAATGGTCCTCATGCGAGAACCATCTATCAGCCAGAGCTCCATACATCCGATAACGCACAGTTCTCTTAGAGCTGCCTTAGCAAAAGTGACAGATACCCTTTTTCAGAAGCATCTTACTGTGTCCTTTACTCTGGCAAACAGGAGTTGTCTGTGGAGTAAGATATCATAAGAGGAGAGTGAGCCTGGTACAGTCTGTACAGTCTGACCCTCAATCAATAGTTATGATGATCTTCCAAAACCTCCAGAGTCTATAATACACCCTTTTTCAAAGGCCCAGCCTTAGCCACATACTCTTGTGCAAACAAAATTGGATCTAATTCCAACTCCTATGGCCTTTCCCAGAGTTAAACAAAGCTTTGTAGAGCTGAATGATAACAAACCACAGAGGGAGGGAGAAATGACATGAGAAAAAAAAAAGCAAAACATCTGTCCCTGACATTTCAAAAATACTTATTTGCCTAACTCCCCTGATTTCAGCATAGCTGTATAACTTTATAGCAGCTTCGAAGTTAGTCTCTTTTAAAAATCTTTCTTCTGACGAGCTCTGAAATCAACAGAGGTGTTCAGGCAGACGTGTGTAGGCTGTCTCAGACAGCAGGGGCTTCAGGCAAGAAGAATTTCAGGCCAACAGTGGCAAGAAAGAGAAAAGGTTGGTGGTGGAGGAACAGAAGATGAAGAGGGAAGCTGTGAGAGGCAATTCTTGTGGTTTGGAAGTTCCTGTGGCTCTATGTACAGTCAGCATTTCTGTCTGCAAACAGAAACATTTCTGTTTGCTTTGCAAGCCAGATTTCTCAACCTTTGGCCTTCTGACCTTCACTGTATCTGGCACCATGGTCAGGTGTGAGATTGTAACTCACTGCTTGGAGGGGCAGAGCTTTTTCACTTAGTCCACCAGCCAGACCAGATGGAGCGTACCCTTTTGTCACAGAACTTGAAAAGGCTGACTGTCTCTGTGAGACAGAATGCAGGGTTAAAAGCTGTGCAAGGAGAAAGCTCTAAAACCACTCTCTTTGGAAGAAGGTTTACCTGAGCTTAAATATTGCCATGTTGTCAATTCCAATAAAGGCAGACTTCAGGCATAAGGAGAATCTGGGCATGAGCTGCCCATTGCTTTTACATGGTGCTAAGAATCAGACAAGGGTTCCACCTGCTTGAAGGTATACAGTGCTATCTCTGTTGGACTCTGGCGGAAGAGGAGGAAAGCAATGTCTTTATATTTGACCAGAAAGGTCATTCAATTTGTCCTTATCAAATAAAAATAAAATAAAATAAGACTTTTTAAGGCAGTACAGTTTCTTTATACCACATGCCCATGTTTATTGCCATATAAAATTCCCTGTTTGCCTACACCCCACCCAGGCTCTTGTACACACCTGCATAAGTCTATAATTTTATCCCGTGAATCACTCTGTACCATCAGATCACACCCAAGTTACCAGAACTCTAAGGAAGTGGCAAGTTCATTATGCTGGTTTTCATCTTTCAATTTTAAAATAAAAGAATTTTTTATTGGCACCCTGAATCCACAAGTATTTTTTTTAAAAGATGACAGGCAGAAAGAACATGTAAAATTAATTAATTAAATGCACCCAACAAAAAGGAGTACAAAGGAAGGGAGAGCTAATAAATGATGTTTTAAAGGGACTGTTTGGACCTGTCCTGCAGTGGTTGTATCTACCTCACGGGGTACTGCAAATG
This sequence comes from Grus americana, assembly GCF_028858705.1. Classification (NCBI taxonomy): domain Eukaryota; kingdom Metazoa; phylum Chordata; class Aves; order Gruiformes; family Gruidae; genus Grus; species Grus americana. The sequence goes on along the minus strand of NC_072870.1, from coordinate 7,681,033 downwards.
TTAAGCATTCAAAATTATGAGTGAGGCTCACCAAAAATCATGAGACTGAGGAAAAATCATTTTCATTTCAAATTGAAGTTTTTTGGCTTATTTGCCTCTGAGTTTTGCAATCTTGGGAGATCACTGAGGCCATGGTTTTAAGCATTTAAGCAGCCTTTGAAAGACTTTTTTTCCCAGCAAAGTGGAGATTTTCAGCTAATCACTTGTGTCCAATAGCTAGGTGTTTAAGGAACCTACCAAACAACACAAGAGGTTGCAATCCAAAAGAAATCAAAATACTGTGGTATACAAGAGCAACACTGCAGTGATTCAGGCTAGTTTTAGAATGTTCTTTGTTAGAAACACAAAATGAAGCATACTCAACAGTATGGAGAGAGATACGCAGGCAAATATTTGCAAGTTGTATTTTTTGACTTTTGTTTACAATGTAGAGGAATATGCTTCTATTGTAGCAGACATTTCTCAGTTTTAACTTCGCAGAGTTATCTTAGGGTTACCAAAATATCATTTGAATTGACTGGCTTTGTAGTTCCTAGGATTAGGCTCAGTGTGCTTCTTGACTTCCAGACATTTGGCGGCCTCTTCATTGTTACACAACTGTAACATGCAGCAATGACACAAACTTCTTGCCATTCAATTAAAAAATGCCAAGCAGCCAAAGAAGAAAATTGGATTACGTCCTGGGCAACTTAAGTTCATGTAATATTGCCACTGGGTTGTTTCCTAGCCAGGACACTTAATTGCTGAGAAATGTGTTTACATCTTGGTATGTGCATCTATCCATTTGGGACCAAGATAGGTGTGACAGAGTCATAACAGACTAGAGATTGGCCAACAGTGTGGAAGAGGCTGCCACCAGTGGGCAACTCTACCACACCGCAAAGACTAAACATCCATAATAAGAGTTGTCTCTGATCCCATCAGGAAATAAAAGAAAAAGCAAAGCAGTGGCTGAAGTCTCTTATCTGCTCTGGAAGGGTCTAGCTTTGCAGAGATGATTGGGCACTTTAGATCTGAGATCTATTTTCTTTCATACGCATTCATTGTGCTTTATTGCTTGCTAATGGAACAACAAAGAAGAAATGGTCTAAATCTAATCATGCTGCAGTTGACTATGGCTGAAAAAACCCCAGCAACACTGAATATCAGATACCTTACTGATTCTCCCATATACATACTCCCTCTGTTTAATGGCCTTCCTGCTGAGCATACAACTCTGTTTAGTTCTTGTCTACACAGTCACACTGACATTTAAATTTGTTGTCTCCTCACCACTTTGGCACTATCAATGTGATGCCCACCACTCCATGCATTGCACTTTAACCAACCTCTCTATGTACTTTCGGATGCTTTGTGATTGGCAGGGAGGCTCCAGGTAGCAGACAAGGTGAATTCTGTAAACATGGCAAGAGATAAGGCAATACTGAAGGGAACAATAACCACAAAACTAGCTCATGGGGTTCAAGGGATGGAGGTACATGTACTGTTTGTTTTCTGTGCTTTGGATCAGCTGCAATTCCACATGTAAGCTAACTTCTTCAGCCCCAGCTTTAAGACCTGGAAAGTCCCTCAGCACTGAGCGTTATTTAACAAAGAATATATGCTTTCTTTATCTTTTATCTATATAGGAAACAAAACAAAAACAAAACAATGGAGACATTCGAACAATGCCTACAGCTCTGACTTAGGCCATGTCTCTGCCCTTGTTTGCACTGATGTAAATCAGAGATCACTGTAAGAGATTTAAAATAGCCCTTTAAATTTCTTATCGCATCACTTCTCTGCTCCGCCAGTGATGTGTTCTGTGTGTTTCTAACAACAGTCCCCATGCTTTTGCCAAGCCACAGTTACACATGGAATGCTTTCTCTCTCCAGGTACACACAGTGCCTGTCACCTCTTTATACTTCCATATAAAATATGCATCTTTCATCCTGCTCACAAGAAGTGCACTACCAGTTATACCAATCCCAGGGTTTTTAACTCATTTCTCCAGCATTTGCTCAGCTGGCTTGCCCATCCCGTTTGTTTATGATGAATGTTTTATGACATAAACAATTACATATTCCCAGGTGCATTTAACCAGAAAAGCAGGAACAGAAAGAAGTAACAGACTTGGGACTGCCTGGGCTTGCATGGTGGCAGCAACAAATACGTTTACGTGCTTCAAAGGCACTGATATAGCTTCTTCTGCATTTTGGGCAACTCACAATTAGAACTGGCTGGTAATGGTGATTTCTAATTTGCAGGGAATTTTGTATTTTGATTCAGTTTAGCTTAAGGCCAGCACACCAGCATTTTCACCTGAGAAATCCAAGGCCATGTCTTGCATGGCACAGTTGTGAAACTGGTGTAATTCTACCTGGTAGAGGGCAGTAGTACACACACACATACATGAACACACTCTTGCACACTCACACATACTCTCATACACACACACGCACACTGCATGCTGTAGGCACCGTATGTGTCATGCCACAGGAATGTGACACGAGAGGCAAGACTTGGTTTGGTTTTCTGACTCTCTGCCTTGACCCCTAATGCTCTCAGCACCACCACTACTACTTCAGCAGCTCAACAGCTTCCTAACTTCTGTAGTATTTGGGGCAGAAATCACTGGATTAAATTCCATGGTTTGAATCATGACATTGATTTTTTTTTAATTTCTTCAGAAAAGTAATTTATTCTGTCCTTAAAATCCCTGTAACTGATGTTGTATTATCTAGCACTGCAAGTTTTGTCAAGGATTTGAGAGAAAGGGTGAATAAAGACATAGACAAAGTTTTTCTCCTACATCTGCGGACTACTCCTACCTCTGAGCTGCTGAGTAATATCATATAAGTCATATTAGCCCTTGTTCCCTTTCTACCCTTGGTTGCCATAATTAGTGAAGAAAAATTGATGTAGCTGATGGGGACACAAGGTCGAACCTGCATCAGTGTGAAAATCAGATAGCAATAGCACTGAGTAACGTGACAAACTACCCAACCCTACGTGCATTGTGCGTTGCTCCATAAAATCCAGGCAATGTGGCCTGCATGGTTTTCAGCTTGGATGGTTCAGCAAAGAAGATTTTTGATAAAAGAAGATTGAGAAACAGGGTCTGAAACTCTGTATCAAACGGAAATGATCCCCAAAGTACATTAAGATCTGACAGTCTCCATTCAATTAGCAAGTGGGAGACAGCTGTCTGTCACTCTTTCTCTTCCTTGAACACAAACACATTCAAAGTCAATCCAAATCTTTTTGTTTCATCAGCAGGTTTATCCAGTTACCTGCAGGATGCAGAACAAGTTTAGGTACCAACTAGTGTAAGTAAGTCATTAATGGGCCCAGTGTTATTCTCCCTCTCTCTACTTACTATATCTGACAAGCTAATTATCAAAGGAAAAAGAAGCCCTCTCCCAGACACTGCAGCTTTGGGACTCAGGTCTCTTAGACTTGCCATTTGTCTGTCCCCTTTTCTAAGCACAGTTCAGGGAACTCTCAGTGAAGAATAAGGCTTTTTCTCCTGGACCCTTTGAGAGTTTTCCTATTAGTCACTAGGATAATTAAAGGTTCCAGTTGCATTGCATTAGCACCTTTCATGTCATTAGAGTCCAGCTGCAGTGCAAGAATCGCATATTTGCTGAGACTCCTATGCCAGCCAGCATGCTGGGAGCAGAGTTTTACATTTCATCACTTTGTAAAAGAAATACAATTAAGCAGTGTTCCCTGATCGTATTGCAGGGCAGCTTGCAAGAGGGGCTCTAAGCACCAATCACTGGAATGTCTGGCCATGAGTTGTATTGAAATGGTGCCTTGACAAGGTTTTATGAACACATTGTAATAAATCCATGGCCACCTAAGACTTCTTAATTGTCAGTGTACTGCACACCAAAGCTGATCAGAACCCCATGGTGGAAATGCCAGTTGCGCTTGGGCACTTGCTTCGCACAGCACATGGTATCTCTACTTGACTTATAGGAAAATCTTCACCCTTTATTAGTAGTGCAGGTGTTGTGCCACAGGGTTGGGGAGTTCTGAATTCACCCTGCAAAGGCTACTGGTGCAGAGATTTAGTTCATTATAACATTGTTAATTGACAGACTTGTGTGCCTGTCTAGTCAATAACAGCCTGCTAAAAATATGCATTAACCAGAGAGAATGAATCAGCTGCTAATAGCAGTCTGCCTGATTGTCAGCTTCTATCCATCTTCAGTATTTGTCGGAACCTTGTCACTATTGTACTCCAGCAGCTCCAAGCCTCTAACATATTTATCCTCCAAACACCCCTCTGGGGCAGGGCGGTTGTTGCTCTCACCAGTTTACAGATGGGAAACTGTGATACAGAGAAGGAGAGTGATTTGCCCAAGGTCACACAAGAAATCTGTAGCAAAGCAGGGAATAGCACATCAGCCTAGCAACCCCAGGGGGATTAACCTACCCCCAGCCAGGACATCCTTCTTGTCTCCTTCCTCTTTCAAATCAGCAGAGCTATAGCAATTTGTACCAGTAGAAATTCTTTGAGATTCCTTGAGAATGCAGAGCCTTCTATTTATGAGTGGATGAAGTATTAACTAAATGCCTCCTTTCCACATTCCCAAAATGCTGACATACCAAAGCCAAACTTTAAAACATGCACACTTCACAACTTGTTTAAAATCAGTGCCTCCTTTAAATCAAGTTCTAGCTCTTCTCTTTGATTGTGTGCATTTCCTCTAATTGCTAACACCTCTGGCTCCACATTGAGGGAAATAATGGCCACCCTACACTACTGTTGGGAGGTCTAGAATGAGCAGCAGTGTTAGAAAGAGAAATGTGAACCCGCGATCTGGTTTTGAGTCTTGGCAAGTACATAAGTCCTTTAGTTCATGTACCAAATATGTTTGCTTGTAATTCAGTAAGCTGACATAGGATCTTAAGGAACATTAACTCATGTGTTACTGTGATGCTGTGATTGATTACAATATTGCTATTATTAATGTTTCTTATGTGCTATGCAATGAGCAAACGTAAGACAGACGTGATCCTTCATGTGAAGTTTGCCTTCCAAATAGCTTATGATAAAGGAGAAAAGATAAGGAAAGAGTGGGGCAGTTGATCTCAAGAACATAGACATAAGGTAACTAATAATGGGCTGGAAACTTGCCCGGTTTGTGGGAGCTGTGAATTCAGGCACAGAAGCTGAGCAGTGCCAGTCACACTAGAGGGGAAGGATGGTGTAATCAGGTGAGAGAAGCAGTGCCAAATGCACATTACTGCAGCATGGCTCCGTGTGTGTCACTGCACTAGCTAAAAAAATCAGCCATGCATGTGGAGTCCCTTGAACAGCCCTCTTCTATTGCCTGATGAAGTGGTACTGCAGCTCTCTCCCTGAGTTCACAAATGAAACACAGGTAAGAATTTTTTGTATATGGCAAGTTTATAAGTAGGATGGCAAAACCAGCAAGATCTAGTCAAAGAAAAAGTTCTGATTCATTTTCTTATCTTTCTTATTTTTGCTTCATACACTTTTTCAGCAAGGACCACACACACACTGCACTATGTCAGGAGCGCCTCCTGTTTCTTCTTGCATGCAGCTTCAAAACCCCAGATTGTACCTATTACTGTTTCAGGACCACAATTCTACACAGGGAGGCACTGTCAGAAGAAAAATACCATAATTTCTCTTCAGCTAGGGAGAGATGCAAACCACCAGTTCTAGTTCCTCTGCCTGCCTTTCCTCCCTGTGATTTTTCTTTGTCTCCACAGTTTCGGCAGGGTTGCTTCAGGAAGTCAACCCCCCCCCTCCACTCTTCTGCGTCTTGCAAGCAGTTGTGGCTTCAGCTGCTGCAGAAGGCAATGACTCTGCAGGTTTCTTCTTCCTGCCCTTGTAGTCTATCAACCTCTCAATCAAGAGGAGACACTCAAGCTGACAGTTGGTGCAGCTGCTGTAGCTACCAGCCAGTCATGGCTACAGGGTGGCATCGTTCAGAGGAAAGGAGAAGTACACAGAAAGGCCTGCCCAGCTGTGCAATAGACACAGCCCTTCCTGGAAAAAACCAAGGGGTTTCAGTCTTTTGAGAACCCCAAAGGATTTTCCTTCACCTTCCTACAGGTGGAGCGATTGGGCAGACACTTGACTGAACCATCTTCATCCCTCCCAGCCCACCAACAGCAGGCTCTGTTCAAAAGACCTGTGTACAATTAAGTAAAGCAAACTTCAAAGCTGCCTAGCCCACTGACCCAATATGGAAAACCTAATTAAGCGAGTTAGAGATGGATACAGTGTCAGCCTTTACTGGGACAGACCTTGCTGGAGGTAGAAAAAGTTTGAACTGGGCTGTTAAAGCTGTAGATTTGTGTCCTACCAGGGAGAAACTGAGATCAGGGCTTCAAGGACAGTGTTATTTGAATATCTGAAATGTCCATTTTCAACTCACTAAGGTCTGGCATTGATAATTTCTAGTTCTCCTAAAAGGGTAAAATATCAAAGCAGAGCAGTGAATGGTCTCTGTGACCACGTCATCATAGGGAGGATTCCCCAGACAGTGACTTCACCTATTTGCGCGTCCCCATCGGCATCTACAAAATGGAGATGACAGCTAGGTCTGGGGATGACACAAGTATGTGCCTATACTTGAAACCAAAGAGTGATATTAAAAGAAAGGTGCCTAGGAAATTGCAGACAGCACTGCAACAGTAGGCACCAAAGTGAGTAAATTCATTCCATAAGAAGGTGGTAAACGCTCTCCCAAATGAGAACTGGGTTAACTTCATTTATCTGCTTTCCCTCTTGTCTGCCCTCCTGGCAGTATTAATTATTAAGGAGGTGTAAGTCAATTCAGAAATAAAACCCCTAAAAATCCATAACAGTCTCATTAATTAACATCTTGAACTTCCTTTGCACTATGCAAGTACCTGTTTAGTGCCAGATACAAAGCTACTAAAGCCAGGGAAAGTCTACCGAATGTCAGTCGCTCGAATGCTCACAGATATTAATGAACTCACAAATTTTCACTGAGTTGGGTCGGTATTGTTAACCCCATTTTACAAGCGAGGATATTAAGGAAGAGAGAGGGGAAGTGATTCACCAAAAAACACCCCGTATTGGAGACAGGAATAGGACTCAGATCTCATGACTCCCATTCCTGAGTCTTAATCACTATTAGATCGAAGCTGTATAGCTTCACATTTTGTGATTGCTGGTACAGAAGAGGGAAGAAACAAGAGGTGGGAAGGGTGCAGCGCTTCTTTGAGTCAAAACTGAATGCAAGTTTCCTGGAATGGAGCCACCCCTAATTTCAATAAATTTACTTAGATCTTGAGCTTCGGGATGGCATGAGCAGCTGTGAGTCATCTTGGCCAGTCAAAGGAATAATTAATTGTTGTGGGCAAATCTCAAAAGGTTTAGGGGGTCAGGTAAGGTAAGCAGCTAAGCTTATCCTTGACTGCTCTTTTCTGCTCTGCAAACTATGCTGGAGATACTCACTAGAACACTTTCCCCATGGTTTCCTTATGCCAGATCTGTCCATCTGTTGCACACACTTTCTGTCTTGTCTTCTATTTTGATTATAAACTATTCAGTGCTGGGATTGTCACTATTTTAGAGGGTTTTATAGCACCTGCCATTGTACAGCTCTGATCCATATAAGGATGAAGCAGTACCAGAGGTACAACCATCGCCCAAATAGTAATAGGAGGCTGAACAGTTTGGCTCCTGAGATTTTTTGTGCTTCCTGATTATAGCAGGAGTGGTTTCCTTGTGGTGCTTTGATAGTTTTGCTCCCAGCACAGCTCACAACCAGGAAGTATAAGAATGCAGAGCAATGATAGCCAAATTTTGCAGAACAGCTCAGCGTGCACAATCAGAAGCAGATTTGCAAAAGAGCTCAGCTCCCATTTAGGCACCAAAATCAGTATCTAGATTTTAAGAAGTGCCAAGCTGGCATGCTACAGAACTCTTTAGAAAATCCAGCCCTCATGGCAGCTTTTCAGGCTGAAAGGGAACCAGAGCTATGTGAAAAGTTTCATTCTGACTTGGTGTTGGGTATTCTTATTTTTTCAGAAGTTCTAGCCCCTCTTAGGTACTGTAAATGAGCTGTGCAAAAAAGTGTGTTCTCCATCAGCTCTTGATTCCACCCAAAAATACAAAGCTCCGAGTACAAACATGCCTTTTTTCCCTATTCTCCCGCCCTGAAACTTCAGCTTCTCTCCAGCTCCACTTCTTAGGGAGTGCCTGAGGTTGGTGGTTGCCCTTCAGTTCTCTAAGGGTAATAGCCAGGCAAAAGGAAATCTCATGGAAAAGGGAGCACTAGCTGTGTATGTTCCTTCCGAGCGTCCCTAAGCTGTAACTCATTTTCGAGTGAGGGAGGCAAGCAGTACCCTACATGATGGATTGTCACTCAGGGCCACTGCTCCAGATTACACTTTGAATGGGACAGGACAGGTTGCTGTAACTGAGTTGCTGACAACCTGCTGCAGCTCCATGCCTTCCAACACTGCTTCACCTCACAGTAGAGCACCAAAGAACATCTGGCTGTGAGGGGTGACTAGCGGGACCTCCTATCCCATGCCAAAACCCATCAAAGCTCTTTGAAAGTATGACAGGCTGTCAGCAACTGTTCTGTGTTTGTTGGCATGGCACAACTCTTAGCATTTAACTATGAACTGATACCTAACAGCACAACCTCCTCTGAGCTAGGCTGGCACTACAGGGCTAAAGGGAAAGGGGATGGAGGAGAAGGAAGAGGACGAGTCCACGTTCATCTCTGAAATCAGATTGGAGTCTGATGCACAGAGAGAGCAACCCAGCTGGAGGAGATGTCCCTCACAGCTGGATGAGAATTCACTACTGAAAATAATTTGTGCCCCCAAAATGACAGAATCCTTGAAATTCAAGAAACATATTGGCTTGTTATACTTAGAAAGAGTCCTGACCAGTCCTGGCCAAGCTTATGGATAGCCTGCCCAAGAGTACTATGGAGCACAGGTTTCTGGGATGTACCGTCTGGGGACAGCCTCTCCACATCACACTGTCAGAGAGCTATGAGGCTGGCAATATCAGCTCTAGTGGGAATGTTCCCATTGCAGGTTTGGCCCAGCAAGCGACCTCCTGCTTTTGTTTGTTCTTTGCTTCCCATCTGGACCTCATCGCATGACTGCTCCTTTTCTGTTCCAGTCCGAAGTCAAACAGCTATGCCAAGCTATTGGTGGTTTTAAATGAGTTTGATTTTTTTCACTGGGGTAGAGTAGAGGCACTCCACAGCTTGTGTGTGCTGGGTTGGAAGGTGACAACTAACATACTTGTGGAAGCCCTGAGAACCTCACTGGGAGCCGATAGGCATGCAGGAATTTAAAAGCCCTGAAGCCATGTCTGAACTGGGAACTTCAGAGCACAGACTTTCAGGTTCAGTTTCATTTTGAAATGTCTGTAATGAAACATTTTGATATTTAAAAATTATTCTAATTTGCTTTCCCTTCCATGGGAAATTTCAACTATGTCACTTTTTTGCACTGAAATAGAACTCTTCATCCCCTGCTCAATTTTTCCAGGAATTTTCCCAGATTTCCAAATTCTAGGGTTATCCATAAAGCAGACATACTGACTTTCAACCCTCTCTAGTGCCATTACTCCACAGTCTTTTTTCCAATTATGATTACATTTGAAAGAAAGAGTTTATAATCCCTTGCCAAAAAAAAAAAGCTTCTTTTAGGTTCCAAGTCTGGAGAAAGGTTCCCTTTTGTTCCTACTAAAGAGATATGTTGCCTGGTGCTGACTGGGAGCGGAGACACTCCTGCATTCCCAGCCCTGACACTAACTGCCCCTGTGGCCCCAGGCTAATCGCTTAAATGCTCTGGCTCAGTCTCCCCATTGGTAAAAGAGAGATAATGATACTTACCATCTTCTTCACAGGGGTGTTGCAGAGAAATAATTAGTTTGTGTCTGTAAAGCACTTTGAAGATAAAAAGCACAATACAATTGATAATAATTATTGCTATGCAGACTGGTTCTTCCCTCCCTAACAACTATTGGTGCAGAGAGGTAAGGAAAGCCCTGAACTGAACTAAATGCCTCTCCTGGTAAAGCCCCAGTTTCAGCAAAAGTGTAGCTAAGCCAAAACCATAACCCAGACACCCCAAAATTTTGTAAGCCTGAAATCCGGTTTAGTGACCCTAGTTCTAACTTGCTGAAGTTAGAGGTATCACTGCTTAGGAAAGAGATTTGTTTTTCATTCTCTTTTTCTCTAGTCCTTCTCAGTTTTTAATAGCATTTTGTGCCTTCAAAAGCTTCCATCAGTCCCTGATACCTCTGCCTTTCCTGGCATGGGGCAGCAGCTTATTATACACTAGTTTGTTACAGCCTTCACTTCAAAGTTCTACAGTTCAAAGGGTCCTAGAAGTGTTGAACAGGTCAGCACTTTAATGCTGATCCACACATCTTTAGAGGGCAGTAACACAGCCAGTTTTGTTCCTGGGGGAAACAGAGAATAACTGGTTTGTAGAGTTCCCTTTGGCCTTAAAGCTGGCCACAGAATTGGATGCTCCTGGTGGCAAAGATCAAGCGTCATGGAACCCTGTAGTGGATGAGCATGTAGGGCTGTGATGTAGTGAATGAGTGAAAATGTGTCTGTATGAGTCACTGATTTGTTCTTAATGGGAGCTGCAGAGGGACAGAGCAAGGAAAAAGGAATAGGGGAGTAAAGGGAAAAAAGTATCAGAAAGGAAAATTAATCTGAACTATTTCTTTCCATGCACTTATTTTTTAAGACAAGTGATAGAGGGATGGCATACCTAAAGATTATCAAAACCAGATCAGAGAAAATACTACCCCAACTATACTTCCAGCACACCCTGAGCCAGATCCTCTTCTCAGACAGCGGGGGGGGGAAGGAACAAAACAACCACAGATATGGAATATTGGCTAAAATATTTTTCATTTGCACATAGACTTGAACTTCCTGTACAGAGGATCAAAGTCTTCTGCAAAAGGCCCTTCTTGCTGCATTCAAGGCCCAAGAGGAAGCAAGAAAAAGCAGAAATCGTCCTGTTCCGCTGAGATCCTAAAGACGGTTTTCCAAACAGACAATTTGAAGAAGTAGCATTTGAGTCACTGGACATATCTTTATGCTGAATCCAAACGTTGAAACTAAATGCTAAATCTTCCTTTCTGATATCAGCCAAAGTGGAAGAAGCCCTTTTTGCACTGGGTATATTCATTGTCTTTTAAATTGATCTGAATCAGATATGGTATCAAGCCCTGGAAAAGCTTTGCTCTTACCAGCTTTATATGCATATATATACACCGGTTTTAATCAAATGCAACATGCAGGAAGGTAGAATTTGCCCTGCAGTATGTAGTTGGGAGATTAATATTGGCAGATTGCTGTAACAGAACCAGAGATGTTTAAAAAAAAAAGCCAACAAAAGGGGGTCTGCAAGGATGTTACCTTGGGAAGAGCTGTGTGCTACAGCACATGAATTAAATGCATGACTGAAATATCTCACAAACCAGCCGTATCAGAAGACTACAGCATCTCCTGGGTGCGATTTATTGCAAAGCATCATTTAACTACAGATGCCTACAGACTGTAGATATACAGACTGTAGACATCTCCGGACAATTACAGAAAGGCTGTTTTGATGGCTTAAGTAGTATGTAGGTCTTGCAGTAGGGAAGGCTGAATTTCCCACCAAGGGAACGATTCAATTGATAGAGAAGAGTAAAAGAAGTTTTGGCTCTAACAGGACAGGCTCCATCGCAGCTGCTCGACTTCAACTTGGTTGTCAGAAAATCCAGTCCATAATTAGGACACCACTCATTTTTTATTTCTCTTCTCTCATCTCCTTGTTTCTGGAGGAAGGGTGTTTTCATTCACTGCAGAGCTGGTACAACAAGAGCCTGAACACCATCCTGTATAGAGTATCTGGTAGCCTCTCAGCCTGCAAAGGTGAGCACTTACATTTCTGAAAGGCTTTTTTTGCCATTACCCATCCAGATCCATGTCCATGCCAAGAGACCTGTTTGCACAGCCATAGAGACTACTGCAAAAGCCTACGTTTTTGTGAGAATATAGGGCAATTGAAAGCATACGAAGTGCACAGGTGCCTACTATAAACAGAGATTTCATTTGGGAAGGAGGGGATGCTGCATTTGACCTAAACTATGGAAGAATAGTTCTTCTGAGTCTCAGGTGAAACTGTAAAGCTGCCCTGTCTATAAAGCCTTGTCCTTCTGCTGAGTCTGCCTTAGGTTCAGCCATCCTTGCACCTTCAGAAAAATACTCAGAAATATGTTTCCCTGCTTCTTTTTCCAGGGCCTGGGTGGCATGATCTCTTAATGCATCTGCCTGTTTACGTTAGCAAAATGGAAAGCAGCTTTGTTTATGGAAAAGATCTATTTTTGTTTTACTTTTTTTCTCTCAACTAAACTGACTTTTATCCAGGATTGTGTTTTGCTTTGGGAAAAGAAATGTGCTGCAATTCTTAGCCCTAGCTTGAAAGTCAGGTCAAGAGGAAAGGGGGAAATCCTGATCATATTATTTAATTTTGTAGGATTACACTACAGCCTGGAAATCTGAAAAAGCGGAATATTCCCTTCTTCTCTGCAACATCTTGTTCTGTGTCCCTGTGTAATGACATTTGCTGTTCTCCCACATATATTTAGACAAACCAGATCAGAAACAAAATCAGTATTTCCATCTTATGGGCAGGGAGGCAGTGTGTAGCATCCAGGGGAGAAAGAAATTTCAGAAGTCATCATGGTCCCCTGAGGATAAATCATGTCATTGTGTGTCTTTCAACTTTTTCAGACTTTGATCTTGTAAGAGATCAAATAGGGTCAGGACATGGATGGTAGCTTTTGAATGAAAACCCAGACAGGGCATTGTGACGTGGAGATGATGTGGTGAGGTGTGGAGCACAGCACGCAACATTCTCCCTCTGCAGATATCATGAGTTATCTGAAAAGTATTTATGTATATGTATACTGCTTTATTACTGAAAGGTGAAGGGTCCTGCTCTTGACTTGGAAGTCAAACTAAGGTCTAGCCAGTCCTCATCATGAAAGTCTGCTGGATGGTTTTTGGCAAAAGCTGATACTTAAAGCTTGGGTTCTAATTTTAGATGTAGTGCTGACTCACAATATGGATTTTGTCAATTCTCTGCATCCTCCTCAAAGAAATGGAGATCATACTTGCCTGTTTTGCAGAACTGTACTGACCTCTTTGAATGCGTGTTATAGAGTTGGGGGTTGTATAAATTATGGCCATCACTTTATGACATTTAACAATTCATGGTGAAACCCATATATAAGCATATAATATATCCTTAAAGCTCTGTGACATAGGGAATGTATTATCCCTATTTCAATTATGAAGATTTAAATGTGTATGTGTTATGGAAAACAGTGGTAGCATTGTCTGCTATGAAGGTTGTCTGACTTTCCACAGTAATATATTTGTATACATGTGTGTGAGTTTGTATAATGTACATACACATAACTGCATTAAAAAACACTGTGTTAATGCAATGTTATTTTGCTTCCAAAGCAAAGTGCTCAAAAATGAAGCAAATTACAGACTTTAGGTGGGCCATACAACTTCAGTTCAGCCCCACTGTGCCTATGGCTTTATGACACAGTCATTTAGTATATAATCACACACAGTTTTCATTTCACATTTTTCTTCTTTCCATTTTCAGAGCCTTGTGCAAATCACAGTGCTGGTTGCGCCCTTCAGAATAATAGCCATAGGAATTTTTAAATACAAAGTGTTTAAATGTAAGAGTTTGCTACTACTATCCAGTAATAACACGATATGATAGCCAGGGTATGCACTATTGAGAAGGATAACGAACAATGATAATAATCCTTAATCAGTCATAAGAAATAATAAAGTAGGTAATGAGGTGCCAGTTTTCACAGTTAGCTGTGAAATGTTTCTCATGTTGACTTGAGAAAAACCATATAAGGGGATGAAAATGACCATTTCTGTTGATTTACTCTCACTTTCAACGTTTCTTCCTAACATCAAACTTGTGAACTGGAACGATGGAGTTTAACCATGTTCTGATGCATGTTTGGTGCAGAGAAATCTTTTGAAAAATGCAGAATCGATTGAAGAACAAGGAACAATAAGATATCAGCTAGTTTCTGGCTGATTTCCCATCTGACATTGTAAAAGCATCCAGGACTATTTGTTTAATTTGAAATAGAATAGTGAACCATGCCATTCTGGAACCCCTCCTAGCACATATGCACATACACAGACCCCAGCAACAAGCTCCCTACCCACAGCCATCTGTCATATGTGCCAATTCGAGCAAACCACTAATATTACTCAACGAGGAGCTCATTATAGTTAGGACAGGCATTCTGGACTGGGGTGCAGTCTTTTCCATTGCTAAATGTCCACATCAAAGTCTATGTACTTCACTAACAACTATTATTATTGTCATTCAGGATAACATCCCTTCTTCCTAGAACACAGGCCAGCTGTGGGATCAACGTAAAAATGACTGGTAGCCAGTCCATGCTGACCTTCTGTGGACTGTTTCAGGAGTTTATTTCATATTCTCTATCTGTAAGTCTGTTTTGAATCCTCCATTTAATTTAAATTTTTCCCAGTTTCCCACCACCACAAGGGAAGTACTCAGTGGATTTTCAAGAGATACCACAGCTCGGTTCCACCATCACACACTTCATTCTCTGTGATTTCACTGCTGGTAAGTCTATATTTAATAGTTCAGTGGAGTTTCCTGCCCTTGAAACTCCATAAACTCTTTGGGACAGAGATGATTTTGTTACATCGGAGTATTCAGCATCCAGCACAGCAAGGCCCTGATCACAACTACTGCAATATATTAAACAAAAAATGGCAAAACTACAGAGAAAAACTCTGGTGCACAAACAAATCCTTTCTCTTAACTTCTACCTGAAGCAGATGCTGGTGGTATATTTAACGTGTGGGGCTTTGCTGATTTACACCCTTGTAAAAATCAGTATTCAAAGCTCCTTTTCATGTGCAGCTTCCATCTAAGTAAAGGGGATACTGCATATCAAAGGCAGCTGCACCAGCCACTTTAGATTTATTAGTAAATCCATTGAAAAAACATTTCCAGTGAAATAAATCTCAGCCTGCTGACTTCCTCCTATTCTTTACTTATCCTCTTATTGATTTTTGTCTCGGAGATTTAAACCTCTCAATTTGTTTTATGAGACACTTGTCGAACAGATGACAAGAAAAAAGACAGTGCTGGATATTTTCCCTAGCAGTTTTAAGTAGAAATAAAGAGCATTTCTTTGAAATTAGTCTTGCTCTTGTGACACAGTAGGAAGAATATATCTGACAAGCCCTTTAGAAGGCTTTAGTTTGTGCATAGAGAAAGCTTACTGGCTGCCACCAACACAGCTTTGCGGCAGCAGTGCCCCAGAAGCTCATTGACAAGTTTGACATGTAAACAGGCTGTTGCTAAAAATATTTAACCTAGGGGACCCTGGCTAGTTGAAGGGGCTAGTAATGGAATACAGATCCTTTCACCTCTAGGCATCTGTTCAAAGCTAGGCCATTGACTGAAAGTCATTACCGTCTGATGGCTGTTCAGAGAGGAATGAGTAGGTGGGCTCTATGTACTCTGTGTCCTGTAAGTTATTGCATACTAAACCACACTGGGAATCTCAACAGAAAAGTGGTGACTGGGGCAGCTCCTCCCAGGAGGAGGGTGTCCTCAGATTACTCCCCTCCAGGTCCCTTCCAAGGTCATGTCCCCTGGCAGACACTTGTGTCCTTGCAACAGCTCCCCTCCCAGGTTGCTACTGCTGCTGTTCTGGAGGTGAGAGAAGATGGAGGAGCACATGCTGCTCCTGCCTCCTGCCCCACAACCTGAACCGGTCCCAGCCGATGAATGCCAGCACGGTGCTGTTCTGAAACAAAGATGCCGGCTGCAGTCATTTCTAAAGGTTCTTTAATCATGGTTTTCCAGGAAAAGAGGCCACACAGGCTAAAACACCATCTCCACATTGAAAGCCCACTTTCTGAAGCAGGAGTGAGTGATGGTGAAAGAGCAGCACGAGGGATGCTCACTGAATGTGAGGTGCTGGCATTCACTGTTGGCCGGTGCGGCGCCAGGCCTAGTGTGGCCTTGTCCAGGCTCTGCTCTTGGGGCAATCCCACAGTATGGTCTTACACAGCAACAACAGCCATGTCACACACATCTGCGGGCTTAAGCATGGCACCCTGTGCCCTGTGGTCTGCACCATTTCCCCAGGGAACTCAGGCAGGGGAACGCTGAGTGCGAATAAGGAGGGGGAGGCGCACTCCTTCCCTTCGGGACCTCTGTGGGGATCCAGCCCCAGGCAGGGTGAAAGCAGGTCAGAGAAGCCCTGTCAGACCAAGTGCCTGTTTCTCTCCTCTGCTCCACAGGCTGCCTGCAGTGGGGTGGGAAGTCAGGGATAGAGAATTTCTATTTCCACACATTTTAAATTGCTGTTACTTCACTTACCCTCCTTTACACTGGGATGCGTGCTCCAAGATGGCTCTGTCAGCTTTCAGGCAGTCCACTGCCACAGGAACTGGCTTTTGCTCCACTTTGTTATTCAGCTTTATACCTAAAATCATGCTCTGAAGGGACACAGAGGCAGGTGCTGCCACTGCCACCACAGACCCTGGGCTTTCTCATTTCGGGAACACTTGCTAACCCTGTTTTGTTTCCCCAACGCAGCAGAGCTGCCCCTCATATCATCCATAGCCAGCACCCGGCCACAAGCACAGGGCGTGCACCGTGGGGCTGCCAGCTCCTCACCTCAGGACCCAAACATGGCGGGCAGGCCCAGTCAGGGCTGCCCTGCCCCTGCCCTCTCACAGCCTCCCCGCAGCTGAATTTTACCTTATGTCGCATACTCCATGTTAAAAAAAAATATGTATAATATAGATATATGACATAGGTGGGAGAGATTGCTCTCAGACACTTGGATTTGTATGGGATGAGGGCTGTGGGGTATGGAGGCCCTGTCATCCTGAGAGGCAGGGAAGGCTGTGAGAAACCAGACTTGGAGGAAAGAGGTGGGAGACACTTGGCTTTCTAGAGAAAAGTTGCTTTCCCAGACTGAGTGTTTCTGCCCCAGTTGCTTCAGGTTGGCAGAGGACAGCAGGTGCCTTGTGAGAGGACTGAACACTGCACAGCCTGCCGTGAGCCGCGCCTGAGGGGAATTTAACATTGGTGTCCTATAGCAGACTATATCGTTACAGGTCTTCCTGCCCCCAAAAGCGAGAGAATTTAAATCCATTAATTGTTTAAAAAAATTATCAACCTGGCACCTCTCTGAGTTATTCGTTTTGTTGTGAGGCTTTTCAGTTCCCATTTAAAAAGAGACATCTCATTCCGGGAGCACCAGGGCAAACTCCATCTCCACATGCACGGGAACATGATGTTGCTAGGCAAGGTTGGTGTTAATTTAACTTTGGGAATAGCAGGAACAATAGGACTGGAAGGGGCCTTCTGGTTCATCAAACTAGTCCTCTGTTGTTAGAGGCAACTACGTTATATAATCCCTTTTGCAAATGAAGCTAGCTCTATCCTAAAGCCAGCTAGGTTATTTTTGTCCCTCTGTGTCGATGGGAAGGCCCTTGGAGAACCTTGCTGCTGTAAGGACGTCTCCATCTGAGGAGCATCTTGCTCGTCATGGAGCATTGCTCTTATTAATCCCAAACTGAATAGCCTGAGATCTCATCCTATTACATTTTTCCTTGTTCCTAATGCTCTAACACCCAGGATCATACAGGTCTTCCCCTGGAATACTCTGGCCCTCCACATTTACAGCTCTGCCCTTAATTTGTGTCACCAGCACAGCCCTACAGCAAGATCATTGTTCTTGTTTGATATTTTTAGCAATCTTAAGGCTTCGCCTTGAGAAATTGTGCCAGTTACATGCCAGCAGGCTCCCCTTTGGCACAGCTATCATCTCCCTTTTTGAAGGGAATGCATTGGGCAGGGCTATCCAACCTGGGTAAATTCCCATACAGGGATTTTCAAATTTAAGGACGTATAAGCAACTCACATCCTTCTATCATATATTTTAAGGATGAAATGTCCCATATTGGCTGCCTCTGGACAACACCCGGATGCCACACCTTACCTTATTAGGGTCTCAGCATGGGTTCCCTGTATTTATAACCTCCATTTTCTTTTGCTCTAAATCCATGCAGTTTTTTGGACACAATTAGTGTTGAACCTTTCTACAGCATTTGTTTCCATCTGACCTCTTGGCAGGGCAGGACAGATGAGGAAGAATGCAAGACCTTAACTACTCATTGCAGAAAAATCCAGAGGATCTCCTGTTTTCTATCGCGTTGATTGTGCGAGCATTTCAGAGAAGGAGGAGGGCTCCTGTTACAAAGAAAGAGACCTGTTTCCCACCCTCTTTTTTTGGCACTTCTTAGAAGGCCTCTTTGGAAGGGACTAATGGCCCTCTGGGACAAGCCCCCTTCTGCCAATAACCGTAGGTCAAAAGTTAAACTGAACAGCGAAGAATGAAAACCGGATAAAATACACTATAAATCTTGACATTCTAATTGAGAACTGTCCAATGCAAACTGCAGTAGTGTGTCTGTTTTACCTCAATGCTCTACTAGAGGCCAGATCCAACTTTCCTTAATGGCTTGAAGTATCCTACTGATTTTTACTGGGACGTCTCACTTGATTAAGACAAGCAAGATTTAGGCCTATGCAGCCTCCTTGGAAAGACTTAAAGTTTGATAGTTACTGTAATTTTTCTTCTGCAGTTATAGGAGCAGAATGGTGTTTTTGATTTCACACTAAAGGCATGTTCATCTCATCTTCCAGGCAGAACTGACATGACTATGTATGTGTGTGTCTGGGGGCAGAGATTTACAGGACAAAAAGATCTGTGGACAAATATAGCTCAAACAGAGAATTTCTTACTGAGGAAAAATTTGCCTGAACACAACATGTCATCTAAGATGTTTTATAGATATTTTTGCTGTCTGAGGTAAATGGGGGAGGATTACACCTATTTTACAGACTGGTGAAATCAGCGCATAAAGAATTTAAATGACTCACCCAAGATTACACAATAACTCAGTAGCAGACCCCAGCAGACATTTCAGGAGTCTGGAGTCCCAGTGCTTGGAACACTAGCCCAAATTGTCTCCTTGGTCCTGTCATCTCTGTCAGACGTACATCGCTTTCAGACACTTAGAATACATACAGAGTCAAAAATAGAAGAACAGAGCTTGTTTATTCCTCTGCTTATATATTAAACATTAGTTTGCTTTCAGTGAATAGTTTTGTTGTTTACATTTTCATAGGAATTCTAATTATTGAAGCAATTCATTCCAGACTTTTGCTATTCCTTTTCTACAAAGGAACATATAGATACTGGAAGAAAACTACCACTACTGCAAGCAGACCACTGTGTTTCCCATCCTGGCAGCTCAAGAGAACAATCTTGTAACATTAGAATAAATCAGCTTTTTATTAATGTTACACCTTGGAGCTCTTCTCTGAATAGGAAACTTTCCCCAAAAAATTATTTGAAATTATATCCCTATACCCTGAGCTAATTTTTTCAGCCTGGTTAACATCATAAAATGGATCATGAATATGTCCTTTGAAAATGATGCCAGTTCTGTGTAGCTTATACAGTCTGTATGTGTTGGTGCAAAGAAAATTGCTCCTACTGTATAGAATGTGTGTGCCAGAGAAGAGAGGGAGGGTTAAGGAAGGGAAAACATATACTGGAATGTAGTGGCATAACAAATCTATCCCTAATCTTGAAAGCTCCATAGTGCCTGAGTAATGAAACTAGAGATGAATTATTACATCTTGCTCTCATAATTTACAGGTATGTGTGTATTATCTTACAGCATAAATATTCCATTTATGCTTTGTGATGATGTTTTTCTCCATATAGGAAAATAAAAGTAGTATTAGTCACATGTCTATAGCTTTGTCAGTGGTTGCAAAATGTTTTTCTTTCCAAGAGGAAAGCATACTGAATAATGCAACACTTACATTTAGGCTGTTTTTTCATACATTGACACTTTCAAAATCTAGAAACGGTTCTTTTAATTTTAAGGGCTACAACGTCTGCTCCCTTTATTCCTGCCCTTTATCATCTTACACACCATGTTCTTATAGACAAGGGGGAAAAAAAAACATTCCAGTGTCTAATAAATCTGAAATCCATCAGGGGCCGCAAAGCGTTCATTCTCCTTCCTTGGTTCAGATCGTGTTACATTCAGCAGCACAACAAATGCACTTTGTGCACAAGCGCCAATGGATTAAGCACTTTCGTTCATTTTTCCAGGGTAGGAAATGATTCCATTTTTTAAGAGTTTTGAAAATTTTTAACAAAGAAAAGAGCTGCACAATTGATTTTCAAGCAAGGAGAGGGAAAAATTGTATTGCAATAGTTGTTTCTGAGCAGAATTTTAATATTGTTAAAGAACTTTAAAAAATATTTTATGATACTAGCCTTCCATAGCACGCAGTGCTCTACCTTTGGTTTTCTGAGCTAATTTATGAGAATCTCTCTGCGTGCAGATCTCAGTAGTCCTTTTTTTGTTCTTAGACCTTTTCTGTCTGTTATAGTGAAGTTGCACATGCTGTGCTTTCTCAAATGGGAATTTTACTTTTGTTCTTTCCTGTTGCATTTCCCTAAAATAAAATATTTTTTTTGAAAAAAAAAAGTATTTTATTACTATTTGTGTAAGGAAATGTAATGTGGGGCCAACTTTTTGGGCACACCAGGACTGATTTTCTAATACATGATCTCACAAGTATGAGAGATTTTATTTCAAAAGAGCTGAGTTCACAGCCGCATACCTACAAGAGGAGTAGATTAATAGGTGTTGGGCATTTTAATAGTTTCTTTCTGACCCTTGTAGACAGATTTTTTTTAGAAGAGCTGAGCCCTCAGCCAGAGGAGTTCTTCTAGAAATCAGAAGCCAATTACACATACTGAACCCTTCTAAAAATGATAGCACTTCTTTCAGATACCTGCATCTCAGTTTCTGCTTCTGTGAAATGGAAGCATTAATAACAAGCTAAATCATTATTAATGAAATGATCAGTGAATGGTATCTATGAAATGCTTTTAGATTCATGGATGCTAAGTAACATTAAAACAAATAAATAATTTGTAGAACTCGCCTGTCAAGTTTAAAAATGTGCACAGAGATAATCTTTCAAAACCTGTTCCACACAAAAAGTAAGTTGCATTTATCAAATCCAGCGCAATTTGCAAAGTGAATACTAACCGATGTGTACACTTTTAAGGAAGAAGCAGTAGTTAGCTAATGGAACTGAGGCGCTTTCACGTGGCACAAGTTTTCAAGTCCACAGGCACAACAGTTGAAGAGCCATACCAAAGAAAAAGCAACGGGACAGATGTTCAAAGACAAACTTCCAAACAGGCACATGCTGATCTGAATGATCTGCTGAATTTGTGTGTGCAGAATTTAGGGGGGGGTTTACCTTCACTCATGAGCTTTTTTGTACATACCAAGATTAAGCACTTCCATATACAGAAATTGGCAGATTTGAAAACATCTACATTGAGTGGCATGCAGATACATGGGGCACAGCTGTAATCAGGATCGCGTCTCAGCAAGGATTCACTGTTGTATTAACTTTTAGTCTTGTCCTCAGTTTAAACAGAAGAGAAGGCAGACCAAACACCCCGGCCCATCCCATCGCTGGCTTCTGTGCTGGATTAAACAAGACCAGAATTCCAACCTCTCATAATAGGTAAGAAAATAAATCATATCTTCCATGTTACTTCTACCAATCCACCGCTTTCTTCTCGTCATTGACATGTACTTCGTATTGTCAGACCTGGAAGGATGCAAAGAGGTTTCTTTTTTCCCCTTATCATTAAGTCTGATATTTTGAGCATGCAGTGGACACCTGTGCATTGTAGAAGGGTACTTTTGCTCCACTCAGTTTTCATCAGGAGTAGCTTATCAAATGTGAAAAACGGTAAATGGTTGCTGGTGTTTCAAAGCAGAAATTGTCCTTTGAAAAAACAGTGTTCCCAACGCTGGCATGAAATACTTGCCTGGAGAAAAAATGTTATGGTCTTTAAGAAATCATAGATGGTAACAGTAAGGTAGCAGAGGGAGAAAAACACTTTGCAGAGATACCTTGAGGAGAAATGTCTGGTGGTCACTCATTTCTCTGGGTGACCTTCAGTGTTATGCCAGCAATACCACTGCTTTATTTGCAAGGAATCATCCAGTTAAGCTAAAGAAGGTGATCGTATTTTAAAGCAGAAGCATCTGTTTAGAGCTGCAGTCCCCAGTGAGTAAGTATTTCTTAAGAAACGGTTGAAACTGTCAGTATTTTCGGAAAGCTAGAGGTATTGCAGCCGTTTCCTATCAGATGATGTCTCTCTAAGTATTCAGGGTAATAGGGCTTTTTTGAGCAGATTAGGTTAAATACTAAACCTGACTCATTAATGCTGATGGAAACAGAGAGCTCAGTATTCTGTGCAAAATTGTGTTTTGAAGGTAAACCTCCTTTTAAGTAAGAGTGTACCAGTTTAGAACTGTTAAATTTGATACTGTTGTAACATAACACATTTCAAAATGGAGTATCATTTTGAAATAAGAAGTAGAAATGTTCCAGTCCAGCAAATTGATGAATTTTGACATTTTGGGCAGTCTTTCTTTCTACTTTTAAAATTAATTTTCATCAGAAGACTTTGTGTGGGAAATAAATGTGGCAAACTTACTCTCAAGGATCTTGAGGCAAGTAATTATTCAGTAATTTTTTTAGGTTCATTATTCTGATTAAATAATGAATAAAGTTATCATCATTTATCTATGGCCTACTGTATTTTTGTTTTGCAGTACAAAACTGCAACAGGGAGCTCAGAAAGTAACCTTGTTGCCTTAGCAGTACTGGCATCCCTGATGATTCTTGTACAATAACAGGGTAATAATAAACAGAAATGCCTTTTGAATTACAAGTTCCATTGGAATCACAGGGGGAAGGTCAGTGTTTGCCAAATTGAGGAAGACAAAACTGGCATGAAAGGAATTTTATGTTCAAGCTTCTCAGAGGGGATTAGAAGTGCTTTCTTAATAGTGACTGAAAGGAAGCTGGAATGGTGTCACTGAATGTACAGACATTGCCCTGCTTATGCACATATACACACACAGTCACCACATACAGCAGCACAAGGAGCAAATGCATAAAGTTGCTGCAATGTTCGAGGGGTTTTTAAAATACATTTTTTTCATCCTTCATCTCCACATGCTAAATATATAATAAGATACCTTGTTTTCTTGCCCTGTAGACCCACATGACCAAAATGAGGGACATTAGTAAGTGTTAGAAAAAGTATTCAAGTGTGAAATGAATTTCTCAAACATTAATAAGTATTTCTAGAACCTCAGTTTCATAATTTGACAGTTCCACAGTTAATAAATCACAGCGAAAGGAAAGTGTGATAACAGCAGAGCAAAAGGAAGCCTGGATCTATGAAGTGCAACTGAGGGATAAGTGAAAGAAGCATGCTGATGACCCTGAGTTTACTTTTGGGTTTTCTGAGCTTTCACTCAATTAAATTCATTCCTCTCCTCTAAAGACCTATTATGTGCCTTTACCTACGTTCCTAACTGATTTTTCTTGTAATTCAGCTCCTTTGCCAAGTTATTTCCATGATTTAAGGAGCACTGATTAAAAAAAAAAAAAAAAGAAAGAAAGAAGTAACGCTGAGATGAAAGGAGCATCCACACTATATTCGAAAGGGTTTTCTAAAGAGGTGGGTTGATTTTAATTAACTTCCTGAATGAAACAATTCAGGTCTGGAGCTGGCAATCTCCAATAATCACTCTTTGGCCTCTGGATGAAAAAGGGAGTCAATTACACAAAACAATGCAACAAAAAGGCAGTCAATGGAAGGAAGTAGTTATGTGTATTATGGCAGTATACACATTAAGAGAGGCCCAGCATCGAGAGGCCCAAAATGAGATTAGTCCCCACTGCAGTAGACACTAAATACACATTGGAAGAGACAGCCCCCCTACTCCAAAGCTTATCTTCTCTGCAAGACTAGTTCCTGTTTATATATTTTGAGCATTTCCCCTAATTCAAATGCTATATGCACACAAAAAGCCTTAACTTTACTGTGAGTTGTTGTTCCGGGAGTAGCACATGTGCCGAGTGACCATTCTGTAATACAAGCATCGCTTAGCATCACTCAACTGCTCCTGTATCCCTAATTCTTTCCCCCTATGCCCCCTTTTGTGTGTTCTGAAAAGAGGTGACTTACTTAGACCACATTTTCTGCAGGAGGAGTTAGTACAGAAACTTGAGGAAGCAGCCAAGAACTTCCACTTGCCTTTAAGCAAGAAAGGTCAAGAATGAGAGAAAAAAAGTGGCGGAGAGAGGGAATGGCTTGCGAAAGAACACGGTAGCAGGGTAGTATTCAGATCTTTGATCAGCCCTTGCCACAACAGGGCCCTGGTATCTACTGGGGCCACTACCTTTTGCCATAACTTATGTAAGCCATGGTAATAGGCGGGCTGGCAAGCTTGTGTGCAAAGGGAGCATCAAAGCGATATGAACATGGGAAAAAAGTATTCAGCTGGAAAAATGAAAAATATTCTCAGGCCCTGCCCATCTCTGACAAAGATGGTTTCCCATCAAAGGGCCCCAGGATTTGATGTGTCACTGTAGCAGGCTTTCCAATTCCTGCACCTTTCCATAAATCCTGGCAAGTTTCAGGCCCTAGTACTAGATATGCTGAATGAAGTTTAAGAGCTATAGCTATTACTTTGGTCTTTTAGGGATTGAAGTTACCTGCTAGGCATCTGCAGGCTCGGTATGGTTTGAGGTTATGAAAAAACTCAGGCTCTTCTGCGTCCTGTGTTGGCAGAAGGGAGCAGCACTATTTTCACCTGGGTAAAAGGGAAGCTGAAACAGCTACCAAAGACCACAGTAATCAGGGAGAGACAACATGAAAACAAATTAACTTGAAAACAGTGGTTTTGTTTTCTGTTGCATGATAGGTTGAGGGGTGCCCTTGTCCCTTTTTTAAAAGATAGAGGGGGAAATTTTGCTGCTGTTATTTTCTTTCAACTGGTATATGGAGGGTCTGCCTGTATCCATCTACTCTGCAGGGATAGTTCATCTTGTGTCCTCTTGATTTCTTCTGCATTACAAGTAGAGACAGAATCCCAAGGAACTGGCATTAACCACACAATAATGGGCTTAACATGCTGGATTGGATTCTCCAGGAAACTAACATAGCCTTAGGAGTTTGGAGCCCTCCTGAAAATCCCTTCCACTCTCCCAGTAGGAACACCAGTTTAACTCTACCAGCCATCGCTGTCTTTTAGCCTAGATAGAACCTGAATATTCACTGTCAAACATAACAAAAATGAAGGGAAATTATAGCAGAGCAAATCCAGAGACACAAGCCCAGTTGTCTCCTCTCAGCAGTTCACCTTTCCCCCTCCTTGTGCTTCCCCTGCCACAAAGCATCCTCACCCTTTGCAAACATTCATACTCTAAAAGCCACAGCCCAGCAATATTTGAACAAAAAGAACTTGAGTCAAAGAATTTTTTGTCTCTCTTTGGTCTTAATTTTCTGTAAGTAAGTCCTGCTCTGAATTTAATACCATGCTCTGGTCAGCAATGCTTTAAGACAGATGTAGTTCACAGCACCATGACACATCCTCACTTCAGACATACATCTATGCCACTGCACCTTCAACCTACCCAGCAAAGCTCCTGGGCTTCTGCTGAGTAGAAGTCAAGACGATTGTGCTGAAACTGCTTGGTGGTTTTGTGCTGCTAGGAAAAGGAGAAAACCCTTGTGATGGAGTTCAGAGTCTGAACTCTGTCACCTGTCAGTTCTACTAACGTTAATGTGGTAATTCTGGGTTAGGATTTGGTTTAGGAAGGCATCCTCAACCAGGCAAGAACTTTGGTTTAAAAGCAGGCGTATTTATGAAAGGTTGCCCTGGAGTGGTTGTTTTTATTGATATAATTCAGATCAGAATCTGACCCACTGACTCCAAGCCCAGAAGACAATTACTGAATAGTTTAACCAGCGAGGTAGTATCTATGGTAAGAAAATAAAATTGGCTTTTGAAAGTGAGATATCCTTTACCACTCCTGGTGTGTTTTTCCCTTTGTCAGCAAAATAAGCAGAATGGGGCTACAGGAGGAGTAGGGAGGCTTCAGGGCTGTGCTTCTATCAGTATGGTACATGTCCCATTGTTTCATGCTGAATCACCTGATCTATGGATTTAGCAAAAGAAAATTTGAGACACTTGAAAAATGAATGAAAGTGATCCTGAATGGGAGGAAGAAAAGCTTAAAGTAAATAGCTTAAGTCAATCTGTCCAAATGTCGCATGTAAGGATGGCTCTGCTCTGCTTAATGACAGGAGAGCAAGAAAGGTGAGGGGGAGGCAGGGACCCTTTTGAAGAACTGTTGTTCTAATGTACCTGTGTTTATTTTAAAAGCTTTTCAAGGAGGTAGGGAGGGAAGCTACTGTCTCTCAGTGATAAAAGTTGACTGATTGAAGACACCATTTGGCGGCAATCTGTTCTCTGTCTCTGTAGTTGCCCACAAAATTCCTGATATGCAGGTAAAGCAAACTCAGAAGAATGTGGCTGATGAGAGAGGACTAAGAATCAGGTCTCCTGGGCTTTATTTCTAGTTCTGACGCTGACTGCACGTGTAGACAAGTAACGTGAAAGTTCAGTGAAACCACTTATCTGGCAATAGTCTTTACTCCTCTCCTAAGACAAGGAAGCAATGAGGTTTGAGGAGTGTCTGCCAAACAGATTGGTTTCATGAGTGAAAAGTGGCTCAGACACATAAAGTATCTGGTAGTTAAAACAGAGCAGTGTGTAGAGGTAGATCCTTACTGAAGGAAATCTAATTTCTGTAACATATCTGTCCCTGTTCTAATTAGACATGGTATGTGAACATGTGCACCCACCATCTCCCTGTTATGTGGCAAATGATATCATGGTTTATGGCTCCTCTGTTATAAATGGAATCTCGCTCAGTGTCTGATATTAAATGGTTTCAGGCTGGAGTCTACTGTGCTGTATGTGAGCTAGTCTGTTTTAAAAGACAAAAGCTTTTGCTTCAGTTGCTGTCATGTACAGACACTGTAACCTGGCTCTTGTGGAGAAAGCTGGCTGTGGAACATCTCCCGGCAGGTTGCTGAAGATAAAGGTATTCTTGGTTTTAGTTCCAGGAGATTGTTCTGCCAGAAGTTCAGAGTCAGTTCCAGCACTCGCTGACCCCTGCTGTCCTCACACACCTCAAAACGGCCCTTATTTAGCAGAGAGGAAAAATCTCTCTTTCTCTCTGCCTCTCTCCTGTGCTCTCTCTCTAATGTAATGTTGTCCTTTACGAACAATGACATATTCTCACTGCTTCTCGTATGCCCTTCCATTGAGATGAAAGCTAGGTCCAGATTTGTTTTTGCTGTCATTCCAAATGAAGCCAGAAGAGTTATTCCAGGAATCATCTGCACTCTGCACTTTACCTAAACAAATTTGAAAGGACAGGTTTTTGAATGCCCAAATCCTTGATCCTGCAAGGTATACAGGGTCTTTAGTCAATGAGAGAGAAGGACATTCACAACCACACTGCAGAAGACTGGGCTTTTTTGTAGCACATGCAAAATGGTTCCAAAATGGCTTTCTCCCCATGTTTTGTATTGTGATCAACTAAGTCCTCAGAAAACATAAGAAACAAGGAAAGAAACAAAGAAACAAAGAAACAAAGGAAGAGAAGAGAAGAGAGAATAGAAGTGAAGAGAAGAGAAGAGAAGAGAAGAGAAGAGAAGAGAAGAGAAGAGAAGAAAAGAAAGGAAAGGAAAGGAAAGGAAAGGAAAGGAAAGGAAAGGAAAGGAAAGGAAAGGAAAGGAAAGGAAAGGAAAGGAAAGGAGAGGAGAGGAGAGGAGAGGAGAGGAGAGGAGAGGAGAGGAGAGGAGAGGGGAAGGGGAAGGGGAAGGGGAAGGGGAAGGGGAAGGGGAAGGGGAAGGGGAGGGGAGGGGAGGGGAGGGGAGGGGAGGGGAGGAAAGGAAAGGAAAGGAAAGGAAAGGAAAGGAAAGGAAAGGAAAGGAAAGGAAAGGAAAGGAAAGGAAAGGAAAGGAAAGGAAAGGAAAGGAAAGGAAAGGAAAGGAAAGGAAAAGAAGAAAAGAAAAGAAAAGAAAAGAAAAGAAAAGAAAAGAAAAGAAAAGAAAAGAAAAGAAAAGAAAAGAAAAGAAAAGAAAAGAAAAGAAAAGAAAAGAAAAGAAAAGAAAAGAAAAGGAAAGGAAAGAAAAGAGAAAAGAAAAGAAAAGAAAAGAAAAGAAAAGAAAAGAAAAGAAAAGAAAAGAAAAAAGAAAAGGAAAAAAGAAGGCAAGCCAGTGGAGAAACCAACTAAATCAGAACAGTTTGAGGACATGAGGCCAAAGCTGGGCATGAGAACTCCGAGGTGTGGGCCCTAGCCCCATCCCCAGCATGCCTGGTGACAGAAGGACCAGATTTTTGAACATGCATAGCACTCTGACTGTGCTCAGCAAACTGAGCTGTTTTGCAAATCTGATCATTTTTCTGTGTGGCTAAATAGGAATAGAGCTCTTAAAAGGAAAGTGCCCAAAGACTTTGAACAAATTATTTCATATTCATGCAGACAAATCCTTGTCACTAGTGTCCCCTTTTGGATTGTGGCTCCCAGCCCAGTACTTTAATGTGGTAAGAGTCACCTTACAGTAACTCTAAAAACTCTCTATAATGCCTCGCTACTATATTTTCTATGCAGAGGGACCTAAGTGGAATTTAACTCATACATGTAGGAGGTGACGCAGATGGCCACGTTTCAGCAGGGCAAATGGTAAACAGGAGACAAAGATGGAGGAGATGATAAATAAATTACTGATAGCCAGTATAGGTGATAGACAAAATGAAGAAGAGGAGTTTGAACTTCATATAGAATGAGAACAAGGAATTATGAAAGGTCATGGATAGAAAAGAGGAGGATGTTATATTAGGCAGTGGAAGACATAATCAGCATAGAAGCCATCTTGTCCTGAAATTTGGGTGGAGATTGGAAGTTTCCTTAAGCATCTTTTTCCCTAATGAGTGCTGTGAGACAAAAGGAATCATTCTTTGGAAAACAAGGCAGTTCAACAAAATAAGGCAAGATTATTGTAAATAGATTAGGTTATTTTATTCATACTAAAGTTCCCTACTACACACAAGAATTTTCTCATCTTTTCTATGATTTGTGGTAAATGAACACAAAATTTCCTAGAAATAAGCTGAATGCTATCTCAAAACCAAGACAAACAGCATCACCCCAGCAAGTCTTCAGATATGTTTGCATGGTGGTTAGTACTAATCTCAGTGCAGAACTCCTGGACAAGCAGAGTCAGGGCTCAGCATGGCAGAGCAGTGGGGAAGCTTTAATTTGGATTATGCTTTATGTCCCAGTTTCATTTTTTTTCTAGCTCATCATTGGAATTCACTGCAAAGGGCAAAGAGTCACAAATTCTGACCCCTAAAATATCTCCACGTGAGTTCAGCTTTTTGTCCTTGAGGATCTCTGGCTCTGGCTTAATGGAGCTGCAGCCCAAGAAGGGAGACAGATGGTACTGATGGGCTGAAATTATACTCAGCTAAGTGCAAAGCTATAACTGCTATTTGTCATTCTAACATCACTGATTTGCCTAGAGAGAAAAACAAATAACTTGTTGGGGGAGTAAGCAACCGACTGGCTGTGGCCAGGCCAGATTGGAAGTGGGTGTAAGGCTCAGCACACAGAGACCCAGGTGCCATCAGCACTCGAGGGAGGCTATTAGGATGTCATTTCGGTTTCTTTCTCTGTCTGTCTCTCTCTCCCTGCTTGCTGTGGAGGTGGAAGGTGCGCGTGTTGTGAGGTGAACTGGGGAGTGAAGATAAAAATCTGTGGTGAGGAAATGCTACAGCTTTATCTCTGTTCTTTGATGTGGCAGGACAAATTAATTGATAACAGAACCAGCCAAAGCAGATGTGGTCATGGCCTCCTGAACTGCCCTGTTGCAAGGAAAGGGCCTAGCAACATCAAAGACGAAGGTCAGCCAGCATTCCCCAAGCACAAAAAGACAAATCATGACAGGCAAATAGCTCAGGCTGCCATTGGAAAGGGGTTATTACCACAAAAGATGATGTCTGGCACATGGTCACTATCCCAGTCAGCTGGACTCAGTGGCTTCTCTTCTCTGCTATTTCTGCACCCAAAGGCAGAGTTTGGGCATAATATTTTTCTGTAAAAGTGACTGTTACTTTTTGTGTAGTGGCACAGGAGAATTAAAGCATAAAGCAGAATCCAAGGAGCAGGCCAAAGCCCACACAATGGAGTTTGAAAATTGACCTTGGCTAGTTTGAGTCCTCTTGTAGGCATTTCTTTTGAAACTACAGTAAGCCTATCTTCTCGCTTCCTGTTAAGAGTAGAAAGATTTGGATTCTGGTCTCAATTCTACCATTTGCTGGCTGTGTGCCTTGAGCAAGTAAGTTCCTCTCTTGTGTCTGACCTTCTTTGTAAAATGGAGGTGACGAAAAGGCCACTCTGAGACCTCCAGAACTAACAGAACTCCAGATAATATTAGCATTTTATATCTAGTATTGTTTGTTTCTACCATTCCCTTTACTGTTTTCTCTAAGTATCTTGATGTTTTTTCTAACGTGTTCCCCATCCATAACAAACGTTTCAGAAATCACTGAACACTAGACACTCATACCGAAAGAGCTGACTGCACAGCATTTCTCAGGTTAGTTTCTTTGTTCCCTGTTTCTCTATCTGGGAACAGAAATATTTGTCCTTCAAATACTATGACCTTCAAAAGTGAAACCCTCATGCCTCTGGCAAGTAGTTATTAACTAACTTGGGTTGTATATGTTCCCTTTTACCATAGTACTGAATTCCTTACAGGCATTCATGTATTTATCCTTGTATCACCACACAGCATTGGCATGGTATAACAACATCAGCATGCCATTAATCCCTTTTTCTTTACATGCTGTCCAGGTGTTTGTCCAAAATATGTCTCAGTTCCTTGTCAGAAGGAGACCCTGGCACGTATCTCATGCCTCTGCCCACTGATTTTCTGCTGGTAAGCAAGCCAGCAGACCAGAAAATGCCTACCAGAAGATACTGGCTGGAAGGGAGCCATGAAACTTTCCAGCCTAGTTCCTGGACATCCCAGGACACAGGGTCATGCAACAAGAGCAGCTGCCCCACAGCCGAAATGCAATTGGAGTGCCTAAATGACTGATCTGCCCTCACCTAGGAAACCTGTGGCATATTGCGGTCTCTGATCACATATTCCAGGACTTAAGACAGGGCTTTAGCTATTTTTCTACCGTTCATATGAGTAGAGCTGCTACACAAGACACAGACTATGCCATAATCTTGCAATTCATTTCTTTTCACTACAGTAAGACAGTTCAGCAGCAGGTCTTGGTGTTCTCAGGCATCCCAGGAGAGTTGCACAGCACTGGCTACCAAAAGATGCTCAGTTGTTCCACTTTTCAGTGTCCTTGTGCCCATTATAACATTGTAACAAAAATAACCAGAAGCGGCTATGTGTTCCCAGCAGGCATCAGTGATTCATAGCAAACTGCAAAAACCAATGCATGACACAGATAAAGGCATTTGAAGCCCCAAGACACAATTCTGGTGTGTGTATGCACCCTGGACTACGTCACTAGGAAACAGAGGACTGCGAAAGCTTATCTCCCGTAGCATGCAACAATAACTCGGTGGGACAGATCACATTTATAATCAGCCGGATCCTGTCCTTCTCCTGCAGAGAAACTTAAAGGAGAGATCAGAAAAGTAGGAAAGCTCCGGGAGGCAGTCTGGACAATGTTCTCCAAAGCTTTCCTACAGGGAATATGGACAGCTTAAACTGTGCTACCCAGAAACAGAAGGATGTCAGCTCTCCCCATGCAGAATTGTGACTCCCCTGGGGAAGGGAATCTCTTGAGCACAGTGCGATGCCTATTTAGTTTTTTGGTTGGTTCGTTGGTTGGTTCGTTGGTCTTTTACTGGAGACAAGGGCTGACTAGCTTTTGTCCCCCTTCCCCAGGGTAACCTTGCGGACATGGAAAGTTATACTGCAGAGAAAAGCCAGATCAGAGAGGTTAGTAAATGTGCCACGCCAGAGAAACAAAGCAGCCAGTGGGATGTTTTTAGACATGAGAGCAGTTATACCACTTCAGACCTAAAAATGAGCCCTTCTGGTTTCAGGGGAAACACTCTTGTTTACAAAAATGAGAATCTAACCCACTGAAGTTATTTCTGATTTACACTCAGTGTAACTGCAGGAGAGTTAGACCCAACTAGCACAGTTCTGGCAAGTCTGGGGAAAAGGGGAACTGGTGAAATTTGTAGCTTGAATGTGAGAGGCAGCATTAGTCTGGGCCATGAGTACGCACACCAGGAAAGCTGGTCCTGGGTCTCCAAGTGACCCTCATGCACCTACAGTTTCTCTTCGCCTTGGTTTCCCTGTCTGTCAGGGTGGGAAAGTGACATTGACCCTCTTTTGGAAAGTGATGTGACAGCACTAAGTATTAGATTGTTAGACAGCTGTGGGAAGCACTGAGAGATCTCTCGGAATTACAGACACAGAAACAAGGAAAGATTTTGTCAGCTGGATACGAGGACTTAAAAAAAGAGATTCTGACATGCTATTGCTGCTGAAGTACCCTCCCTAGAGAGGTCTGGCGAGGGCATTTCTCAGTGCCCACTCTTTATCTGAACTCCTCCACATGCCTCAATCCTAATCCAGCACAGCAGAGACTCATCCTATTGTGTTAAAATCAAATGTACTTACAGGTAAATGTCACTCTGCCATAAAAAGAAAGGAAACCACTTAACTTTCTGTTTCTTTGTCTACCTCCCTCCATAATAGTTCTTGTCAATTTACATTATTCATGACTAGCAGAGCTAACTTAAAATGTATCTTTCAATGGAATAGAATGCAAACAGTTTTCTGTGTGGGCAGGGTAAAACAAAATAATAATTACAATACATGGTGATAGTGCTTATAACAAAATATTATTTCCATAAAAAGACATTTGTGGCAGGAATACATACTCCAGCAACAACAAAAAATACTGAGAAAGAAAACCGTCTCTGCCGGCGTATTAGATTCTATCAATGACACTGATGGTTTCATTGTCTAAATAAACATTGTGCATAGATAAAGTATGACCTGCAAAGAAAATCCTTAGATTGACAGGATAAAGCAAATCAACTTTCTTCTGTCTTTATGCCTCCCACCAGATACATAAGCAGACTTCTCCCTATGTGGGCACTCCAACTGCAAGCATCTGTCAGGATCATCTATTCTCGTAGCTTAGGTTTGGTAGTTTATGATAATCTGACAAAATTGCATCAGTCCATTTCAGACATTTTTTCCCTCTCTTTTTAGCAATATGACTACTTAACATTATGTCTTTAAAAGAACATTAAGCATAGGTAACTTGATTTTGCAACTTAGGATAATGAACTACACTCTGTGTGTGTGTGTGTGTGTTGTATACATCACATGTATGGAATTTATTTAGAAAGTAAACACATAGCAATGCAGCTACCCCATCCTAAATCAGTGAATAGAAAACCTAAAGGGAACATTTTTCCACTGTTCTAGCTGAGCTTCTGCTAGCTTTTCTGGTAGATTTTTTCTGCTTTAAAAGTGAAGTAAATACTGTTGGATTAAGGTACTCAGTATATCAGCCCCAAAAGTTATGTGAAGCACTAAGAGGATACACAAGAGTATCTAACAAGTTAATTCAGGCTAACTCTACTGTCCAGAGCCAGAGCAATAAATATTAAGATGATAAAGTTGGCATCAAATAACTAAAGCAAAATCCCGCCCTAACTCACAGCTCCAAGTGACTCCAGAAGACAGCTGACTGCATACAGAAGATAAGATGACAGGGATATATTCTCTTACAGCCTTAATCAGCACATCCCACAGATCACAGGCCACACAATGACAAACACTTGATGTAAACAAAACTGTTAAAAAAATACACCTTTGGAAGTGATTGGATTGTGCTGCAACGTGTGAAAAATGATAATCCGTGGCATCACCTGCCTACCTCCAGCTACTCTGAAAGTGCCACTGTTAAGAAATTTTTGGCAATATTTGTGCTGGAAGAGGTCCCTCCCATGTTACTATAGAGTCCTGATGCACCCCTGTTTATACATCTTCCCCAGGACTATGATGACCTTTCTGCAGGGTGGAAATGCTTTCATAAACTATTAATCTCTCCTCTGGGGTGGGTAGAGAGGACCCATGGAGAGAAAGGCTTCCACAATCTTCCTCATCCCTGTCAACAAAGATCAGAGCCAGAAACTAGGTTTCTTGTTTGGCAATGTACAGGAATAAGCACAAAGCTATTACAGGGCAGGGCTCTGTAAAGATGAAGGGCTGAGAAACACGAAATGGAAAAGCAATGCTGCTCAGTAAATATTGATAGATGTTCCCTGTACTCCCTCCACCTCTGTTGCACAGCAATCCCCCTCACTACTGCCTTTCACGCTGTCATTCTGTAGACTAGAACATTACTTCTCTTCACCTTCCGGCTGTTTAATTTAAAGCAGGTTTCTGCATTTGCTCTGAAAAGTGAAGAGGTAAGAGAGATGGTAGGAAACTTTCCACTCAAGACTTTCTGCCCAAGGACAACAGCACAAATGTAACCCCGGTTTATCGCATGAAATGAGGTGAAAGGTTTTGTCAGTGTTGATCAGTGTTCATTTCACTAGTACTGATTGCCCATTTTGGTAGAAAGATCAAGGGCTGAATGCTGAATGGAAGGAAGACTAAGCTAACCTTTCTTCTCAGGAGATGATCATTGTAGGTCAGGCTTGAAGCGTATTAGCCAGGTATTATAAGGGGAAGCAATGCTGAAACTCCTGCTGTGCCTGTTTGGCAGATAAATAAAGAATTTCAAGCTCTGGGGCAGACAGATCAGCAATAAATTCATATTAAGAAATGTCTGTGAGATTTGCTAACGACTTCAAGTACCCCAGGGCAGGGACCATGGCCTTTCATGTGTTTATAAAGCATGCAACTCAACAGAGCCCTGGTCCTGAGCAGGGCAGCCACATGGTACTACAGTACAGGTAAGGACTGTACAACAGTTCTGTGGGCATGCAGGTGCAACAGAGGAATGATACAAGTTCAGCGGTACGGCTCTTAAACAGGTTTCAGTGCTAAATGGTCTATCCATTCTTCTCTCCCTTCTACCAAGCAAGGCAGCTTCTCCCCAGACACAGACAGAGAGGGATATCCTGCAGGACAGCTGCGGGTTGAGTTCAGTTCTGGTTGTCACAAACTCCAGAGTGAGTCCAGTTCCTGCTTTGCCACAAGTTTGATTCTTAACCAAAGAGAAAGAACTTGGGATGGGATGCTCTGAAAATGTCTAAATGACATAAGAGCAAGAGAAGCGACTGAAGCCTGGTGTGCTCCTAAGCTTCTTGCTCTTAGAGCAGCGTGGCTCTTCTCTCTGGACCGCATCCATAAAACTGAACTGAAAATTCACCATAGAAAGATGAGGTTGAATTTGATGACTTTTGCAAAGCACTAACATAAATACTGAGTGTCCTTCTGTGGTAGCAAGAAGGAGGGAGAGTTATGTGAGGTAGAAGAACAAGGCGCTCTCACTAGATTGCTTTCAGTTAGCCACCTATGCTTTTGCCATGCAAAGTTGAGGTAGAACTCCCCATTCTGCTACCCCTCCCTATCATAATGGCATCCTGGCTTCTGCCACCCACCCTCTTTCAAATTAAGCAGGTTCAAATGTGAAAACTTCCCTTGGATGGGGTATTCATGGAAATGTTTTGAGTTGGGAAGGATTTGAGTCTAGGATGCTGCCACATGCAAGAGGGGAAGCAGAGGGACACATTGCTGCTTAGACTTTATATGGACAGCAAATTTATCCTGGCTTCAGGAGGTCCTGCTTTCTCTGCCCCCTCTCCATCATAATTAGACACATCAAAGAGCTGATCTGTCATCTGAAATGGCAAGATGCCTAATATTTATATTAGAAGGAGTCAAGCCCCAAGCAAACGAAGATCAAGAACATGATGGTGAATGTGAGGGGGGAGATTGAAAGTCTGTCTGTGGACCCCAAGGAAGCTAAAGTGATGGAAAGTGTACAAGCAAAGAAGAAAAGGCAATCAACCTTCCAATTAAAATCCCCAAGGATGAGAGTTTTGTCTGTGTTTGTATTAATCAAGGATAAGAAATCAGACAACTCAATGAGACAGGAGGAATTGTACTGAGCAGTGAAGGACGGGGAAGAGCTAGGGGTCACTGGGGGATGGGCACACACAGGGAGAAAGAAAACAATGACTAAAAATTTAACTACAAGGTGCTTAAAGGAAAGAAAAATCTCCCCGGGTGCCGGGAGTGTTCTAAAGGCAAGACTGGCTTTACTCACCCCTCGACCTAAGCAGCAGGCTTTCTTCAAAGCAGAGACCTACTCAAATATGCTTATGCAAAGAGGTTTTAAAGCTTTTATTGACAGCACTTAGCAACTATGGCTTTCCTGAACCTCACCTCGCCTAAGGTGAACATTGCGTAGGTTTAATTTCTTCCTCTGGTCAGGGATACTGTCCTTCGGTTGAGGGACAAGCTGGGCATGAGCTGGGTGCAGCGGAGGGAAGGTTCTCGTTCACCTCTGGAGCTTTGAATCAGGAATTCTGCAGCTGTCCCTGCCTCTTGCACCCACAAGGAGCAGATCTCAGTCAAACCCATACTGATTAGCCTAAGGCAATAGATGGTGTCAGTGTCAGAGCCAGGATTAAAACTCCAGTGGTTTTTGGCTGCCAGTCTGATGCTCGAATCACTAGACCACACCTCTCATTATAAAATAATTGTCTGATTTTCCCTTTGAAATCAAAGCTGTTTACAATTATATGGGAGAGAGCGAGAAAATGCAATCTGGGATGGTTCTCTTTAAAAGCATTTGCACCTTTTTATGTAAAATTTCAGCTTAAACCAGCCCTATGCGTGCAGTTGTTAGGGGACTCTATTTAATCCCTTCTTTTCCCTTCAATTTGACAGTAGGATTTCTTGTCCCTTTTGGAGGAACTCTCCAGACTGAGATGAATTCATGTATTTTTATCTTACCGAGAACTGCTGATTGTGATGAATATAAAATATTACACTTTGAACATAACATATATGTCTACTGCTAAATGAGCAGCTGACGACTTTGGCTATGGATATCTTATGAATTTATGGGTGTTGTGTAGGAGCAAGTTTTTTTCCGAAATAATTCAAGGCGAGCTCATAACACCATAAAAATACATATTGAACATGTTTCTCTATGAATTAGGTAATTTTCTATGGTAAGCTAATATTACTACTAATGAAACAGTAAAATTCTGAACAATTAAGCACTCATAAGTAGTAAACTACTGAGTAGACTAACCTACTGAGTGCCTTCAACTTCCATAAAAATCCACAGAACCACTCCGGCATTTCAAGTTGTGCAAGTATCTAAATACTGACTGAATTAGTCCTTATTTAGTCACAGAATGGGACACCACCTTTGGAGAGATTTGACAGAGTTGCACTGAAACTTATTAATACTGAATATATCTCTGCTTTCTTACATGGAGTTTCAGGAGGGGTTTTTGGATACATTGCACCTAAGCTAGATAAGACTAACATCAGCAGGAGTCTTTCCCTGGAGTTTAAGGGGCTTTGGACTGGATCCTGGATACTTAAAGAGCTGTAGACAAGTCTGTATTGTAGTCAGCCTTCATATTTAGATGGTAATGTATATTGCTCATGGTTATTATGAAAATGATTCCAATTAGAGATACCAGATGCCGTGATATGAGGTAAGCTAAGGAAGCTGTCTTTAGCTAAGAAATCACATCCAGACCTTTCATTAACAAAAAATGGCTGAAGCTGTTGATATTTAAGACTGCACATACGTATTAGTCACTAAAAGCTGTGCAATATGTTTTCTCTGATATTTTATAACTAAACCCAGAAAGAAGCAGAAGATGTAAAAACGATATTTTCAATATTGTCATTCCTTCAAGTGAATTCCACTTCTTACATATTTCATGGCATTTACTTTTTATAAATACATATTAGTTCATTAAATTACCTATTTAAGCAGAAAATCAAAACTAAAAAATATGTTCTCTGTGCAATGCCTTGGAGTGAACACTGTTCTGGAACTTTGCCGTTCTCTTCCCTATGGAAATAGATTATAGACATACATAGGTAGATTACATTTTTCTTACCAGTGACTCCAGAGTCAAAGTCTGGCTAAGAAAGCAATGAGAAGAGTGAAAA
This sequence comes from Grus americana, assembly GCF_028858705.1. Taxonomy (NCBI): domain Eukaryota; kingdom Metazoa; phylum Chordata; class Aves; order Gruiformes; family Gruidae; genus Grus; species Grus americana. The sequence continues at coordinate 7,642,721 of NC_072870.1, read as the reverse complement.
GGAAGGGTAAATTTAACCCCAAATAGTCCAAGTCCTGTGTATTCTTTTTCTTCTTATGCCCCATCTGCGGGAACAATTTTTTTTCCAGGTTCAAATGGGGCTTGGGTGACATGTGTATAGCCTCATCTTCCTGGGTGGCATATCACAAATGTGTTGACACCAATCATGATAACCACATTTTGTTTTAGTGTTAAGCATAATGATAATGATGTAACCTTAGATAGTGCTGTATTGTAATTACACAGTTGTGCCAGTTATTACATAGTTATAACACAGATCAGCTTCTTGATCAGATATGCCCAGGAGCTTCTTTTGCTTTACGCCTAATGTAGGAACAGAAAACTAGATCCCTAATTAACTTTGATTGAACCTTGATTAGATAAGGGAGTGGGGCCAGTAGGCACCAAGCAGGCGGGGAAGTCAGCCCATATGTAGATATGTTAAGTGTGTAGGCACCATTCTGACTAGTCATAGGAAAGAGAAAGGAAACTCCCTTTTCAGGAATTGATACCTCCCGACAAGCACAAAGGAATTAGCCCAGACTAGCCCTCAGAAATTCAAGAAACTTCTTACCTTCCCCATCTAGCAATGCCCCCACCCTATTAAGATGAGATTCTCAAGCAACTCACCTTGGGAACAGATAGATTTCTATCATTCTCTCCCGCCATCACAGGAGGCAATAGCAGAGAGAGCTTTGTGCAAAACACAATTAGCCCTCCTAAGTATTCACTCCTTACTCCTTTTTTTCTGCTAAAAGTGTTGAATTGTTAGTGCCACACAAAGTCCATTTGGCCTCTCTGAACAATTTCATGGAATACATGATTTAATAAACGGGTGAATGAAGCCAGACTTGGTTAACTGTCTGGTGGACAGCTGAAACCTAAAAAGCAACAGATGTATATGAGCAGAGCACAGTAATAATTTTGCTCATGAGACAGGAGATGCGCAGATGCCATTTCAATTTTCCAGAACTGCACCGGCTCTAAAATAGTCAATTTTTGCATCTGAATTTTAGTATGTTTGGTAACGATACTGACAAAACCCAAAACTTCAGTGTGGTAGGATTTTTTCAAGAGTAGGATTGCACATTAAAACTCCAAAATTTTGGTGACTATATAAATTTTTCTAGGAATCATTAATGGTGTAAACTCAACAGGAGCTCTAGGTTGTTTAGTATCTCCTAAAGTCTAACTACTACTACTAATCCAATCTACTTCGAACAAATAAATAAAACTTAGGACACTCTTGAAAAGCTTTCTTAATCAACTGAAGCTGATTTTTTTCCATGCGTTATGCTGTCGTATTAATTCCTAACTGTTTTACAGAGTTCTTTTTGCCTAAATTAATTACTGCATGTGAAGACATTTAGAGTCCCTTGACCACAGAACATTAGAAAAGTGCAAGTATTACCTAAAAGTGCTCTCCACTGCCATGGCATTTTGTACTACCCTGAACATGGAAGGGAACAGAAACCAGTGTTTTACAGAAGCATGAACATCTGATCCCTATTTCAGCACAGTATATAATTACCGTTAAGTGGATATCGTATTGACTGCTGTGACGGTACCAAGCATATACCTACCATACTCTTGAAAGATTTTATGTTATCTTAAGTTGGGCTTATTGACCCTAAAGAGGGAAAAAAAAACCCCTCAAATAAAAACTACTTCAGTAACTATCCCAGTGTGTGTAGTGAATTGACAGTACACCACTCTCTGTAGATGTTATCACACAGACTTTTCTAAGTCACCAAAATATTCTGTTGCATGTAACAGCCAACTTTCAGTCCTTCAGACGCTAATATTATCCAGACAAGATTTTTTTCCTAGAGGGGCTGTGGACATATTCCTCAATGAGAGCTGTTTATGTGCCAAGTATCAAGTTTCAAAGTTCTTTGATACATTAATTATCTGTGCGGTGTAGAAAGGCATGGCAATAATTTCTGTCAAAAACAGGGAAAATGTATTAATTTCACATTTGCAGAACTCAGAAGTGGCTAGTGTTCCATTTTACATACATGAGTGCATAAGTACGAGCACACAAATACCAATATAAACTGAACACGGACAGCTTGCCAGCAAGAGAGAGCTTTTCAGAAGTGAATGAGTGAAATGCGTGGCGCCTGTCCCAAGTTCAGCTGTGGTCAGTTCTGTCGGCGTGTTACAGTCTAGGTGAGGAGCCTCAACACTTCCAAAACTCTGACACCTTCGTTACTTCCGAGCATGCCTTCTCTCTTCCAGTACCTTCTTGAAGTAGAGGACAGATCACCCAAACCTGAACCTTTATCTCAAGCTTCATTCAAACTTCAAATCACCAGCTTTTCTTGTTGAGCAAAGTAACAAGCACACGCTTAGCTTTGAGCTGATGAGGAGCCTTCCTGATACTTGGATGTTTAAATTCAGGATATGCTTCCATGTTTGCTGGATCAGAGACAGTATCATTAGAATTAAGCCACCTTTAATTTATGATTTTCCTGGGTTTAGGGCAAAGGAGCTAATAGTGACATAGCAGGAAAAGCATCCTGTAGACCTCTTAGGACTTTGCAATAGCCACAGAGATTCCAGTACAAATAAACCATCTGATGATACTGATTTGGTTTCTGCTGAGTAGGACCTTAAGAGTGAGATAACACGCTCAGCTCCAAATGGAGAGCTTGGCTCTACATTTGTCCCACTCCGCTCATTTTCATTTCACACAGAAAAAAACCAGCTTAGCAGTTTCGCCTGCTTTACAGCCAGTGACATAGTGACAGAAAGCTGTAATAAATGGTGGAGAGAATGTGGCTGATCTGTGCTTCCAGCATTTGAACCTCTGAAAAAAAATTATGTTTCATTTAGAGCTCTAAGGACAGATTCTGTGTGTAAGTACAATGCTGGCTTTTTCTCTTTTCCGTGGCCTGGAATTCTTTTGCCAGGATTGGCTTCTCTTTCTCCCTTAACAAATCATCACAATTTCAGCAAGCGCTTCATTGACTGCCAATGCTGTGCTACCAATAATTTACCAGAATTGAGAAACTTTTGTGCTTTCATTCTGCACAACTGAATATTCTCCTGCATGCCCAGATTTGTTCAGTTCTGGATTACGTACTAGAGGCTCAATCCTGCCCTAATACTGGGCACTGTCTCTAGGCTTATAAGAGTATGAGCAGTCCCAAGGATTTAAAAGGTAAGATAGTGAGTGAACATTTTGGTTCAATTGGGAACACTCTGCTGTGCATCATGGAAGGAATTAGAGACTTGCGTGAACACTGTAAATCAGAAAACAAAAGCACTTGTTCATAATTTATCACATTTTTTAAGGCTCGTGTAAAATGTTCTGATTTTGGCTACATCAGCTCCAAAAGCACCTTCTGCAGGGTGCTGCACCCACACAGATTACAAATGGTCCCCATTTAAACAGTTTGCAAACTGAGTATAAAACAAGATGTGACAGATGGCGGCAGGACTGCGGAGATACCTTCTTCTAGGAATCTTTTTGGGGGTGAATTGTATGTACAGCGAGGAGATGTTGCATAAAGCTGAAATGAAATTTCTCACGTTAGCCTTAGTGCTTAGATTCAAACTTGTATTAACCTGGGAAATAATATAAATGCCATCTGAAAGCCTATTCTTGTAACATTCCTGACCCACTTCAGGCTCCTTTTGGTAATATGGGAAGGGACCTTTGTTCCCATGGCAGCCCATAATTTCCTGACTGAAACAGTTCAGCTGAGCTCTGAATGACACAGTCAGGCATTTGGATGCTTATCTTGCTTCCAAGTGTTCTGAGGTTCCTCATTTCTCACTTATTGCACAATGCCCCAATCTCACTGGGAAGGTGAGAACTGGATCAGAAAGAAATATAATTGCTTTTTTTTATTAGCTTATGATACAGTCCCGCCCTTCTGTGTTGCCAGCTTACCCAGTTATTCACAAATGATGATATACATACAGTGAATTATATAATTATCAGCCTATAATTACAGGTATATAGATATATACATCCCCCTGGAGGAGAGCTGGGCTTGGCACATACCTGCTTGCACCTCTGGGTCTTTAGGGAATTCATGCCCATTTTAAGTAGAAGATTATTTATTTATCAAATGCTTGAGACATTTTATGAAAAATGAACCCAAAAGAATCCTTTGATTCTTTTTAATAATGTTCATAAAGTATGTAACCGAACAAATCCAGGCATGTAGGAGCAAACTCTCTTGTGCAGAGTGAAAGCAGAGACGTTTCTCAATAGTAGTAAATTATTGGTAGCACAGCATTGGCAGTCAATGAAGAGCTTGCAGGAGCCATGCTGATTTGTTAAGGGAAGAGGAGATGCCAGTCTTGGCACAGTGATCAGAAGCCAACACTGAGAAAGCAGCGTCAGTACTGTATTCCCAGAGACACCTTCTTTTTTTGAAAGCTTTAGACAAGAATTAGTTTATCTTATGATGCCGCTTTAATGCTGTAACCATAGATAAACCCTATTGCCTTCCCACTATGTTTCAATGCCTCATTTTGTCATTGGGGCAGATAGTGATTCTCAGCTGATATAAATCAGCAAAGCTCCACTGATTTTTAACAAAGCTGTGCCAGCTTCTGCTAGCTGAGGGTCTGCCTAGATATTTCTCTAGCTGTAAAGGAAAGAATCCAGCAGGCAAAGCTGATGTAAGTTGGATATTTTTGGGGGCTTGTTTTCCTTTGTTCTATCTTTCAAATGCTGCTCTCATTCATAACTGCTTGGATGCTTTCAAGCCTGTGTGCAAGAGTTATGGGGCCTAATCTGGCTCTTACAATGGTGCAAATCTAGGGTAGCTCTATTTAAATCAAAAGCATTACTCAGAGGTATTGCGCTGCTGTAAAAGCAGCATACTTGTGCATAGCAACTGATCTGTAAATCTCGTAATGTGCCCGGTATCTTTCCAGGAGTTTATTTGCAAACAAACAAACAAAAAGAATCATCCTGGCTGAACAGACTGATTCCAGCCCGAGGAAAATGGACTGAGCCTCCGCCAGAAATAAACTGTAGACACTTGCTAATTACAATTTTGTGGCCAGCTTACAAAGTTCAGTAAAGGAGAAAAACTACCCCATTCAGATCCTCTTTCCCAGTTTGATGACATCATTCACATCATTATGTTGTGATATGCCAGATGGGAAAATTTGAGGTGGGGATGAAGTGAAAATCCTGGTTACACCTTTTCTCCAGGCTATCTGCCTCTCCATCATTTTACAACATCGCAGAGAGTCTCAGACAGTTTGACTCTGCCATCCCCAGCTGGTTCGGACCAAACAGAGAAATGCTTGAACCATTAAGAATCAATACATCTTTCCACCATTGTGACAGGTTATGCTGCACATAGCAAACCTTAATTTAATTAGTTTATTTAAGCTTGCTGGTATATTTAAATAGAGCGTGAAGGTAATAGTATAAACTCTGTAATTTCTATTGCCTGGGAAAAAAAAAATAAAAACAGCCCTGCATCAAATGCTTATTGAAACTGAAACATATGTATTAACATATGGCAGAATTTCACTTACTGTATGTTTTAGTGCAGAGCCGATGAGGAAGGCATCTGTGCTGAGAGCATCTGAATGGAGGCTCGGATAATGAGCAGAGCTCAAAAAATCCACTCTGAAAGGTTGGGATGTGTCAAAGTGCCCTGCAGTTGATTTGTGTCAGACCTGAAATAATATACTTAAGTCTCTGTGCAGGTACATTACTGTGCTTTGCTTTCTGCACTGGGACCCGTTTCGGTCTTCGTATGCTACTTGGGGCACCTGCTTTGGAAATCCTGGACAAATTCTAAACCCCTGAGACAAATGGTTTCGCACCAGAAATGCTGACACAACATCTACTTGGAGCTTAAGCAAGTGCTCTTACAGTGTTGCTGTTTAACAAAGAACAGATTAATTGGAGATCTTAAACAGCAAGCCCAAATCTGGATCCAGGTTTGAAATTCTCTTAAGGACAGCAGCTCTTTGGAGCTGGGATTTTGGGTTTGCACTTTCTGCAGGCATGCAGACTGGTATAGTTGTAAGCATAATCTTGATCTTCAAATCAATCTTAGTGTCAAGAGACACTAAGAAAGGAGAGCAAGCTTCCTCTGCTGAGATTCTCATCCCAGTCATACAAGTTTACGAGGTTTATACAAAGCCAGGTCTTTTCATTCTGAGATGAACCCCTGAGTGCTCCGAATATTAACCACTTCTCTTGCATGTAGTGATGTAGTGTTTCAGTAAACTGTATAAAGACTCTCCGAGGCTCTTGCTGCCAACTACTAATATTATTAATGGGCACTACAAAGCCACATTGTTCTACACCTATTTACTGGAAGTAAGATATGAGGCTACCAGGTGTAATTACTGCCTTAAGGATAGAAGTCTTTCTTTCTGATTTGACCACAGTAGAACATCTGCATCACTCAACCACAGATTACCTGGCTCCTGGGAGATGCTTTCAAAGCACCCAGTTGCTACTTAGTGACCCAGAAGAAAGTTTACCACCCACTCACAAAGCCTCATTTTGAAGTACTATACCTCTTGTAAAAGCAAGGAATCTTAAGCTTCTTCAGAGCACGGGCCACGTATTAAATAAGTGAACTGCTTGCACACCATTGTACAAATCCCAACTTTTGATATGAAACTGTACTCCAGGGATAATTCCTTTTACACAAAAAGTGATTACTGAGACTAAGAAAAAGTATTTAGCACACGCACATTGCTTTTCATGGAAGCTTGCATGGAAATAAAGAAAATAAGTTGGGGCAACTCAAACTGTTTTTTCCCAGAAACACCAAAGAGAGTGATGCGGAGAAGGCATCACGGCATATGAATCAAAATTATGTTTGCTGGGAAGGTTTGAATCTGTTGTATTTCCATTGTTAGCTGTACTGCAGAAACTTCTGGAGGTGTCGGCCCAGTCCCTGTGCCGTGGGCTGCCCCACAGAATGGAGTGGGTCCTGCCATAAAGAGATTCCAGTGTGTGGCCCTGGAACATCAATATTTTTCATATATTTATTGAACTCCACCCAAGTAGAAGTTTCTCCTTCACAGGAAGGACAAGTTGTCCAATTTGGGGTAAACCAAACCAAATATACAAGGGATGCCCTGGCTGAAAGTGCAAACGTGCTGAACTCCTTGAGCTGTTGAAGATAGGATTGCTCTTACTCCCCCACTCAGTCTCTGCGCTGGAGGTTACCTCCCACAGAAGCATAATAAGCAGGAGATACCTGCCTGCATCTCCACTGCTTTGAGACAAAATCAAGGCAAGTAATTTCAGCTCTTGGAAGGTAAGTTTGTGCTAAAGACCCAGATTTTATGCTGAAGTAGCTGACACTAATATTATCTGGGGGATAAGGGGTAGCCTTTGGCAGCAGACAACTGAGAGTTGTATCATCTTCAGCCAACGCAGGAAGATTTTCCAGAGCTTGTCTGTTAGCACCTTGAATAAGCCCCTGACTTAAATCCACCTTGATTGAGAAAAGAGCAAAATAGATTATGTATGCACAGAAGCACACAAAAATATATTTAAATGTCTGTTCAGGTATCTAAAGAGCATTGTGAATAGAGTCTTGGTGTTTTGCTCTAAGTGAGGCAGAAACATTTGGCATAGGCCTGGACACTGAACTTGGATCTCCTGGGTCCCAGCCCACCGTTTCAATCACAAGCCTATTAGTCTTTCTGAGTATGGATTTGTCTATCCCTTATGTCTTTTCCATCATCTCTAAACTTGAGTGACTCCTATGACTAATGTGATTGTAAGTCATAAAACATTAAGTTATGACACAATCAAATCAAAGCCAAGAAATTCATAGTTAGGGTGTAGGCTACATTCTTAACTCAAAACCAGAAAAGCAGCATTACAGGGTAAACAAAAGGGTGAAGTGTCAGCCCTCATTTTTCATTTTTGGGCTCTTATCAGTTTGTATCAATTTAAGCCTATTTTAAATATGTAATTTCTTTGACTTATTTTTTTTTCCCTCTAGGAACTGAAAATTATTCTGCTTTGAGGTCTGGAACCTGCCATACAATAAACACTACTTAATTGGGACATGCTTAATAGGGATGGCCACTTTAATGGGACATCTCCTAGGGAACCTATTTATGTTAATGAGACTGAATGACAATGACTGTTTCTTAAGTGGGGCAACAAAAGGAAAAAAACCCTCCACTTAACAGGGATGCACTCAGCTGTTACTAGTTTGTTAAGTGTTTAACCAGGTGTTAAATAGGTCTAAAATTCTGAGCTTCCATCTTTTAATTCAAAAATTAAAAAATTTACATCATGATGAAATGAAGTGTTATTATTTGTATAGTGGCGTTTAGTACAAAGAAAGGGCCAGGCTGTTTTCAACTATGCCAGAGACAGAGGTTCTCTTCTCCAAAGAGCTTCAATAACCGTTTTCCGCGAACATGGAACTACCTGTAGATTGGATTTGTTCAGAGATTCATTGCAACAAGCTAGAAATAAAAGCCATCTGTCCTAATTCTCAGCCTTGTATTTTACCCTCTTACCCCAAATCTTTCCACTTCCATAGTCAGAATATAAGATGGAAGCAAAAAAAGTGTAAGTAGGAAAGCTTTTTAAATCTAAGTGATCCTAAGACCCCTAAGAATAGATGTCTGAAGAGCCAGGGTGCTCCAAAAGCCTGTAAGCCATCTTGAAGGTTATTCTCTTCCTGAAGATCTTTTGTGTTCTGTGGTTTCCTCTGAAAAGATGTATACATGTTTCGAGGGGGAACAAGAGACCATGTTAAGAAGTTGTCTTAAAAATAAAAATCCCGTCTTAGATGACAGCTATATAAATTTGGGGACTCTCCCCAGCAAACCAAGACATCTGATTATGCCATTGTATCCTGTTTGGCAAAGGAGAGAGTGAAGGAAAGTGATAGACATGAGGGGCAGATGGAGTTTGCCTAATGTGTCTGTTCTTTTCTTCGCTGCCTTTTCAATTTAAGAATGTAGCAAAATAGCAGCTGCTCATAATTTCATGAATCAAGAAGTATGTAAATCTCAGCTACAAAATTTGTGGCATAGTTAGACACACACACGCGCACAAAAAGAAGGAAAAAAAAAAGAAGGAAAAAAGATCTTGCTTGCATCTACAACTTTCTTAATCTTGCATGCAAATTTAGCTTTCAGACCTGGTTCTGCTCCCGTTTCGGAGCGAACCAAGAGTGGCTCAATCGATTTCGCTGCCGTCACATAGGGCAAACACTGTGGGATAATTTAAGGATTCAGCTAGTCTCTGCTTGTTGCCCTGGAAGGATGAGCCTGGCATGAAAAGCTCCTTTCACGCCCCTGAGCTACCATAGGGGCTTTATGCCGTACCTCTGCTTCTAGGCTGCAGATGGAGGTACGGAGGGAGGAGAGGGGTTGCGATAGGAATGTCTCCACGGGCAGAAAAGGTCGAGCTGTGAGCAGCTACCTGAGGATGCCGACAGCCTCTCCAAACTGAAATGGAAATCGCGCTCCTCATATTTCAATCCCTAGCAGCCCCCAAATTAAAAGATGGAAAAAGTGACTTGAAATGTATCATCCAAATGTAAGAAACACTGTTCAGAAGGAGCTGGGGATCAGGGCCTCCATATACTATACAGCTGGTTCTAGTTTTCAGACAAGATTTACTAAACACATGTAAACCGTGCATATCTGTTTGAATACTTTTTGTGCAAATAACTTCCTCTGTGGTCAAGCTGTTCCTCTCAGATCCAGGCTACAGATTTGTGCTTTATACTCACCACTTTTTTACCCTTGGATTTCCACCAGTATCAGTTCACACTCAGAGCATGAAACTGTGAAGAAGGGAGCTGAGTTTGGCAGCACGAGTCAGGAGAATTTACAATGCAAAACACCGAGCAAACTCATGATAAAGGGCAGAAATCATCCCTGGCTTTGCTCCATCCAAGCCAGTGGGCCAGATCCTGAGCAGCTGTAGCAGACACACTACTACCTCTTTCCTAGGAGCTGCAACCGTTTGTATCGTTTGGCCCAACAGCCTCTTACACAGATGCAACATTTTACCAATTCTGATGGGGTTTCTCCCAACTTATACCCTGAGTGAGCAGGCAGGGCAATGGTCTGTCCTCACCAATTACAACTGCTCTGCAATTACATCTGCCGAGTGTCACGAATTCAAACTTGAAACGCAAAGCAACAACTGAAACTGGATATAAAGAAGCAGGAGGGCAGAGTTTTATGATCGATGTTTTATTGGAATCATATAAAAAAGAAAAGCATTTCGCATATTTCATGGAGGTATTTTATGTGCAAATTTAATATGAATCCTCTTCTTGTTAAACTCTTACGTGATCTATGCACTTCAGTATATAAAACACAGCACAGGACAACTATGAACAAGTTTATTAAAACAGCTTGGGCTCCTGTTGACATCACCGACCACAGAAGTGCTTGCTCAGGGTTGGTGTGATCTTATCAGTCTCTCCTTATATTTCAGGTTACCTACTTGTTCGTTTTCCCTATATATCTTTCATTGTTACAAGAATTCAACTCATGGGCAGATCTCTAAGATAAATCTGCCTGTCTGTTTTGGGAATATGGCTCTAGTTCTAATTTTGCAGACTTCGTTCAGGCAATACTCCCTTTGACTTCAGGGATTTTTGCCTGAGTAATCCTTTCAGAATTGGACTCTCCATGATTTTCATTTACTTAACAACTTGGCATTACATCTGTAAAATATTAGCCTGGTAATGTAAAATATCAAATTAGATTTATGTATTAATCTAATCTATACATGAAGCTTGATAGTCGGTTCTGTTACACAGCATTATTGCAATTCCAGGCGTTCTATGTCATTTCACATTTCTTCTGATGATGTAAGAGAAATAAAAAGGGAGGTTTATAGATCAAATTTGGTAACCCATGTATGTGAAAAGAAAGTCTGAGATTTTAAACAAAGTTTTAAATAAATTCCCACTTTCAGATAAACCAGGTAAACGTTTCTCTATCAATCACAAATGAAGGAGAGCACACATGAAGAAGCTAATCTGAAATAATCGACAAAACAATAAGCTATTAAAAAGGAAAGAACAGGTCAAAATAAATATCCAAAATGCAATGTATTACCTAAAAATCCTTGAAAAAGACAAATAAGCAATTGTTTCTTTTCTGTGTGACAGCTGCAGTCTGAAAAGTAAAAAATAACTCTTTCATACATGTTCATAAACTGCATTTATAAACACTTCACATAACTAAATTATATTTGTTTCCTCCAGGTTGGCTGCCCTTGAACATTCTTCTCCTTCTTGCAGTTTTAAAGTTTTTTTTATATAATCCTTTCATGAAAGCAGGTCTTATGCATATGGCCCTGATTCAGCAGCCAGCCCCACGCAGCAGGGCATTTAAGAACACGTTAAACTGAAGTTTTGTACGTGCTTTGGTACTTTTAAAAACTGGATACTTGGAGACAACCCACCAATACGTTATTCTTACATCTTAAACCCATTTACTTCTCTTTATGAATGCTTTCAATTTGTTTTACTCTTATTGGGCCAAATCCAGCTTGTTATTTACAGAAAGAACACAACAAGATTAATAGGCTATGGTCTGCGCTAGCCTACACCCCTGGAAATTCATAGTGATCCCATCAAGTCCTGTATAATTTCCTTGGATGCACATCAGGTTAAAGCCCCAATCCAGGATAATGCCAAGCAGATGCAAACAAGGGCCAGCGTATAAACGTGGAGAATCATGGCCGGAATAAGACTGGATCTGTTTTTTGCAAAGGAGAAGGGAACGTTCATATAAAATTATATGATTTTTTTTTTTTCCTATTTGGTAATCTATCACCACCCGAACACCAGATAGGAAACGATACAATGCCCAGGGAAAAACATCAATTTATTTTGTACATGTTATTAAAGAAATACTGGATTGATATGCTATCCCAAGCACTTTGGTTCACTTCTGTGTCATGACAGGAACCCAGTACACTCTCTTCAAAAAGGAGGTTCCCCATACTAAACTGCTTCCTGTGGGACGCAGCATCACTTTTGCCAGTATATGGCAGCTGCAGTGAACTTATGGCTTCCTCTAAGGGTGTCTATTTTCTCCTTTTCTGCTTTAATCCAGAATTACTGTTTCTCCTACCCTAGCATTCAAATGCAACGACCCCAAACACAGTTGTGTTTGCAGAAAATCACAGTTGTGCCAAGCCAGTCACAGTTGTGTTTCTAAGAAAAGATGTGCTTCCCAAAATGAAATCTCACACTCATTATTGGAAGAAAAACCACCTCAAACATCCGAAACATCACATATCACAATAAAACCAGCTTCCCGCTTGCCCTGATAGATCAGCAAGTGCTGCAGCCCTGTGCTCAGGGTTTGGTTCTCAGCGGTGCAGGAGGCAGGCGAGTCAGCCTGTCTCGGTATCTCCCCATCTCTGCACACACCTGTCTCTCCATCCCCGGACACCCGTCTGCCTCTGCTCTCCCGTCCCTGCGTGTTGCAACAGGGCCCAGGCGCGGACGCCTCTGCCCTTGGCACCCGCGGCTGGCTGTGCCGACGCGGGGCTGAGCCACCCTGGGGATGGACCCACCAGGAGGGGGGCGACCACCGTGGGGTGGTGCCAGGCCAGGACAAGGGGACCAAAAAGCCCAGCGGGAGGAAAGGGGCAGAGGGATGTTCCCTTCTTCGCTCCCCGCACGAAGTGTTTGTGATTGGAAAGTGAAAGAAAAACCTTTTTTTCTCTTTCCTTTTCCAAGACAGCGTCAGCTTTGCACTCACCCGCTTTACCGGCCCTATGTGGAAGTGAACGAAAGGGAAATGGGTAGGTGAGGGAGCAGCCTTTGAGCTCTTTATTTACGTATTTCCCTCCATCTCCTTCTTGCAGTTTCCCCGTTCTGCAACCCGTGAGATGCAAGTGCCCGACACTTACCATGAGATTTTTATCTCCCCATGACCACTAGTATTTTACAGAATGGAGAAACTGAGGGAAGATTCAGTGAATTGCTTCACGTCACGAAGAGCCCTGTGACAGCAGCTGGAAGCAGCTCCCACCCCCAGCTACGGTCACTGCCACGGGGAGAGAGGCACAAAGGAAGCAGAATATAATCACCCCAGCTGAGGTTCAGAAAACAGAAAGGGATTTAAACTAATAATGTTGGTTTCAGCTTCTTATTCTTAACTAATACGTGAAATACTGAACCTGAAGATTCTGCAGAAACTGGGAGAAATATCTGGCTGGGACGGAGTTAGCGGAGGGAAAAGCACAGCCAGAATGGATCCCCGAGGGAGCAGGGAGGGAGAGATGGGAAGAGCAAGAACCTGAAGCGAGGAAGTGGCCTCATGAAGTGGGTGAGGAGATCCATGATGGGAATAGCAAGAGTGAAATACGACAAAAAAGGATGTGCAAAAAACAAACCCCAAACCCCTAACAGAAACCAGTAAGAGGTAAAAAATACGTGAAAGTTTCCGAGTGAGAAAAAAGGTGGGAATTTTGCCTGGGAACATAACCTACTAACTTGTCTCCAAACCCCTTTAAAGGACAGAGAAGATAAATGCCCAAATCAACAGAACAGCCTAAGTCAGAGAGAAGAGTGCTGGAGGGAGCGTGAACCCTGCCCAGCCGAGAAAGGACTCAACACGCCTCCCGTCCAGCAAAACCCCAGCTCTGATGTCATCTTGTGCCTGGGATAAAGGACAGTGAGGCAAGGACAGTGCTCACAAATTAAAACTGGTATGAACCATACACTTAAATAAATTCGGTATGAAACTGTTACTCACTGCCAGCTACAGGGAGTGGATAATCTGATAGGGCCTTTTCTTCTCTAATTCTCTTGATTGCCTATGGGTATTGTTATTAGTTATGTTGGCCAAAACATGACCATGCATCTGGATAGAATATACCGTAAGAAAAGCAGCTATTTGACAGCAATGTTGCAAACATATTCAGTCTGGGAAGACTGACTCGATTCATTAGGCACCGTGATACATTTGTTCTTTTGGGGTCTTCAATAACTCCTACTGTACGTGGCAGAGAATACCACTACAATGTCATCACATGTTTTTGTTGGTATGGGCTGATCCACAAATCCTCAAAGAAGATCTGTTGTGGGTTATGCTGGATACTTATAAATGTCTTCAGAGCTAAACAGCAAGTAACCACACCACTCAAATTTACTTTGCTTTTAATTGTGGCTGTTTTCCCTGCCCTCTGTGAGAATTGCTTTCTTCTCTTCCACCTACCAGTGTGTATCTGTGGCTACGCAGCAGTCACAGGATTTCATGCTTACATCATGCGTGCCACCGTCTACATGATTTGTGCTAAAACTTTCACAAATTACCAAAGAACGTGGGAATCGCCAAGTTGGTTCCAGAAAAAGGGTCCATCCAGCTGAGTCTCCTGTCTCTGCCAGTGACTGTAGGTGGACGCCTAGGGAAAAGCAAGCAGGCACACGGGGTGCTTCTCCCTGGTACCCTCCCAGCTTCCAACCATTTTCTGCTCAGGGGGTTTCCTGAGCTTGTACACATCATTGTGTCCACATGACTGGCCAAATCCTCTGGCAATTTATGTGCCGCAAAACCTCTGGCTACTACAACAGATATAAATCAAGCAGAATTGGAGTCATTGACAATAATTGGGGAAAAAAAATATCTGTGCTTTGGAAGACATATATGAGTTTTGATCTTAATTTGGGCTAAATCTCCCAGCAACATAAATTATCTGTTTGGCTGTCTCTATTCTCTGCCATCCCTATGGAGTCTGACTATGTAACGGCACGGTGTAATAAGGATAGACGGAGCACAGCTTGCTTTCAACTCCAGCTGAAGAGTGAACAGAATGACACTTTCACAGTGGAGAGGGATGTGGGTTTGGAACGAGGGACGCATTTTCAGCGGGCACAGGCATGTGGAGCCGAGGACAAGAAGCAGTTGAAGAAAATGCAAAGATTAGAGTGAGGAGGGAATGGGCTGGACAAGGAGCAGTCAGGGGTACAGATAAGGCTCCAGAGGAACCCTTTTACGGGAACTGACAGAAATTTGGGAGTTCGTTTAAGTGAAAAAGAGGAGAAGAAAAAAAGAAGAATCCATGGAGAAGAGACTCAAAGTTACAGCTTTGCTGGGAGAAGCAGCACCTCATTTTTCAGTGTCCTAGCCAAAGAAATAAGCTAGATTTGCTAAGGCAAATAGAAGCCCAAGTCCAGTGATTAAAATTGGGCTCATGGTCCAAAATATCTTAATGAATGCCGACTGCTGCCCAGAGGAGCAGCTGTGACAATGAATTGTTTCTGACAAGTTTGGGACCCTTGGAATAAAGCTCCATTTTCTTCAGTATTCTGGACAACGACATGTGAAGCATAACAAAACCAATTGCCATTGATGGTCCAATGTGCAAATGTGTTAATCAAATATCTGTATCAGTGACATTTTATGACACGGTGACATTAATAGGAAACAAATTTTAATCAGACATTTACCTAATTCCTAAAATAGTGCCTGTATGACTATACCTGGGAGAAAATGAAAAAGAAATCTGTACAACATACTTACAAATATTTTGGATGTACAAGCATTACTGAAGTACTATTAGTTACTGCCATCATTTTAGATTTAAACTTCAAATACACTGTACTTACTTTTTCAGTACTCTATTAGTGCCTGTTGAAAGAAGTTAGCATTTACACAGATCAAATCTAACCTTAAGAAAACCTTCCTCAAATGAACAGATGAGACTGATTTCTCAAAACATAATAATCCAAGGAAACTTTATTCCAACCGTCTTCTTGCCAGGGTGCACCAAATTTTCCAAGATCCTTCTTCCATCTCCCATAGGTATGTTTCAGCAGGAACACAAAGCAAATTATCGCTTGCTCCAAGGAGCTCTGTACCCTGCAGGATCTTTGCAGAATCCAGCCCGAAGAAATACAGCACTTTGAGAAAACAGAGCTGTCAAGCAAGATTTCCTTGGGCTTGCTGCCACACAAAATGGCAAATAAGGGACTCGATCCTGCACGGAAGACAATAGGAATTAAAGGTGCTCAGCGTTTGTCTTCCGGCAGAGTTAGGGTTTCTCAGTACTTCCTAACATCAGCCGTACTGTTTATTCTTACTCAAAATTATATAGTTAAAGCTTTGGTATCTAGCCACAGAGCTTTTATTTCAAATTGGCAATAATGTGACAAGATGTAACTCCTGCAAAAAAGACTACAATAATGTTAAAAATATCATAAAATATTATTTATATCGGGATACATTTGTTACCCCATATGACAATCATTCATATTTCTTGACAGATATAAACCTCTGCTTAACACATTAGTATCATAAATATTACCAGATATAACACTGTAATTTAATACCTACCAAATGTATTTTAAAATATTACTCAATTTAAAACTTTGGATTTTAACCAGATGTGTTTCCAGAAAATGATTCAGGTCAGATGCTTTTTTCTTTTCCTTTTTCTGTGCGTGCGCGTTCAAAGTGGAGCGTTACTATGTGATTTATTGTACTATGACTGTATGCCCCGAACCTAAAACAGCACCACGATACTTCATCCTTGAGGCTTACACACCTGCAGTCCAAACTAACAAGAGAAAACATCTCCATGGCACGGCAGGAGTCTTTGAAATGTCTCTTTGCAGTTGCCTGGACACAGAACAGACTGGTAGAACAGGGAGGCAGCGGAGAAAGGGTGAAGACAGGAACTCCAGCCTCTTTCATCTAGAAAGGGGGGACCATGGAGAGATGAGAGGAAAGGATTTTGATTAGATCACTGGAATGTGAAATGATGCTTCCCAGGATTAAAATCCTATTTTAGAGCTACCAAACCGGTTACGTTGTTAGTCAGAATTCGGAGGCTCGTGCAGCTCCATCCCTGCAGACAGCTGTCGCTCAGCAGCACCCAACACCTTCTTGCCGGAGCAGGGGGCACCCCGGCCGGGCGCCCCACACCTCCCCACCATCATCCCAGCCACAGACACGCAGCCGCCGTCCCAGCAAAGAGCTGCCCTCCCTCGAAGCGTGGCACTTATGGAGGAAGAGGGGTTTCCTTCTCAGAAGATATCTCCGGGTCCAGCCCCACCACAGCCGCCTGCGCCACGCGCGGAGGCTCTTGCATTTCAATCTCGTTGAGCGCCCAATCTAGTTCCCCAGGTGGAGGCCTGACATTTTCATCACCGAACGCCATTAGTTTTATTCTCAGTACAGCCAACTAACAATTTGAAGGTCTATAGTTGTCGGGCTGATCATTACGTGGAACCATTAACATAAAACCCGCCATCGCAATTAGTATCTTTGTAAGCAGCAGCCTCAGCAAAAAGTGGAAATGAAGGCTGAAATAATGGTGCTCCTCCAAACGAGGACGGCAGCAGATTGGGAAATAATCTGTAGCAATCGCTCTGCCGCTGTCTCTGCCGTAACTTCTCGAAAGATAGACGGAGCCATTTTCAAGTAGTCAACCCACTGACTTGAGTGAGCACTAAATTCACTCGATGATCAAATACAATTTGAGAAAAGATCTACACTCGCTCACTCACCCAGAGGAAGATAGATTTTCCTTTTACAGATGAAGTGCAAAACGGAGAAAGTAGCTGCATTTGGCAAAACACCGCGCAGGGTATTGATTTCAAAGGGGACAGGTACAGAGCGTGGTTTTGCCCATTCCCCAGTAAGGAAATAAGGAATGCTGTCGCGGGGGGTAACGTATTTGCAGGCTGTTTGCGTACACCGGTTTGTTTTGTTAAGAGATGAGCCTGGTAAAATGTTCTGTGCTTTTCAGGAAGGGAACAAGGAAAACGTTCGTATTTATAGCAACATTATTGTTTAGAACAAAATAAGTTATTTCATCCTTTTAATCTCCGTTTCTATGGATATCCTGCGCGGAGCTATGATCTGATTTTCCAACCTTCACGCGAGCCGTCCCCTCCAAGGCAGCGGTCAGTGGCACTAGCCCTATGAGTAAGTGCCTGTCTACATTTAAATAAATCCCTTTTAAAGACGAATTCGTACCGCCCCGGACACAGTGAATCAGGCTGTCTCGAATGTACTTTTTCATTGTTGTTTCCCCTAAACTCTCTCCACTTATCTAATTTTAGACTCCAGGCTCCCCGAGAGGGCGAACAACCTTCCCAGCGTGTTTGGGAACCATTTGCCGCGCCCGATGCTCTGCCGCGAACCCCAGCACCCCGCACCGCGGGGGCTCCGCGGGCAGCGCCGGGCAGTGCCCCCCCCCCACCCGGCTGCACCCCGCATTGCCCCGCAGAGTCCCGTCCCCCCCCCCCCACCGCCTGGCGCCGCCAGGCTCGGCCGGACCCCGCACCCCCGCGGCGGTGGGTGTCTCCCCCCCCCCCGCCATTTCCCCCCCCCCCATCCGGGGCGGCACAGGCGGTGGCGGGGGGGGGGGGCCGCTCTGCGAGCGCGCGGGCGCGGCGCCCCCTCCCCCCCCCGCGAGCGCACGGGCTGAGTCCGTGTTCCGGGCGGGCGCGGGCTCCAGGCCGGGATTTGGGCGCTCCCTGCCCGCCTCCCTCCCCCTTGCCCCCCCGCCCCTCCTCCCCCCTCCCGGCTGGCTCCCTCCCTCCCTCCCCCTCCCTCCCGGCTCCTGAACTCCAGCCCCTCTCTCTCTCTCTATCAGCCGCTCACTCTGTCTCAATATGTCTCAAGATGGCGGCCAATGTGGGATCGATGTTTCAATATTGGAAGCGCTTTGATTTACAGCAGCTGCAGGTCAGGCTCCCCCGCTCGCCGCACCGGCCGGGCCGCGCCGCCGGACCCCCCCTCTCCTTCCCTTCTCCGCCTTCCCTCGGGCCCGGCCTCCCCCTCCTCCTCCCGCTGCCGGCCCGCGCCGCCTAAAGGGAACCCCCCGCTCCGCCCGGCCGCGGCGCTCCGCTCCCTCCGCCCCCCCCCGCCATTGATCACCGGCCCCATCGGAAATTGATCCTCTTTGTTCAATTCATCGATCAGCCCAAGATGGCGCCGGAGCCGGCGCTGCCGGGGCCGCCGCCGCTTCGCCCGCTCCGTCCCGGGCTGCTCTCTTCCCCGCTTCCAGTTCCCCCCCGGCGGCCGGGGCCGTGCGGAGCGGCCGAAGCGGCGGGCGGCGGCGGGGCTGCCGGCTGCCGCTCCTCTCCCCCGCCTGCCTGCCTCCCTCCCCCCCGCCTGCCCCTTCCCGCCGCCGCTTCCCCGCCGCCTTTTCTCCCCGGGAGCCGGGGAAAGTTTACCGAGTGCTGGGACTTTGTGTGGGGGCGCAGGGAGCCGGCCGGGCTCGGCGTGCAGGCGCGGAGCGGCGGGGGCTGGGGGCGCTGTGGTGCCGGCCAGGCGGGCGCTCCCCCGCCGCTGCCCGGCCGCCGCCGCCTCGCCTCGCCGCGGGGTGCCGGTCCCCCGCCCCTCCGCCGCCGGCGGGCAGGGGGGCTCCGGCCCGCCGCGCTCCCGTCGCCCTGCGAGCGCCGCGGCCGGCTGGCACCGCGCCGGGGGTGGGGTGTGTGTGTGTGTGGGGGGAAGCCGTCGCCGGCGGGGGGCGAGGGATGGAGCCGCGGCGGGGTCCCGCGGGGCTGCCCGGAGCTGGAAGGGGGCGAGCGCCCGGCCTCGCCCGGCCCGAGGAGGGGATGCGTGCGGTTGTGCGGGGGGGTGTGTGTGTGCGCGCGCGGGAGGAGAGGGGCAGCCCCGGCCGGGGTGGCTCCCGGCGGCCGCGGGGGGCCGGTGAGGGGCCGGCAGGGCGCGGGGGCGTCCCTCCCGGCGGGGCATCTCCCCGCGGCGGTGGCGGGAGGGCACGCTTACATAATGCACGGGCTCTCCAGCCTCTCCTGCTGTCCAGGATCTGACAGATGAGTGGAATATTGATGCTTTACTATCCTGGCTCATAACAGCCTAGAAGTCCTGTTTCCTCCGAGGGAAAGTCCTCGCAAACCAGCTTTCCTTCACCTTTGGGTGCGTGCCCTGAGGAAATTGCAGATCCACTATTTAATATAATTGCTGGGGTATAGATAAGGCCAGGGCGGCTTGTGGAGGGGGGGGGGGGAGAAGGTTGTCAAACGATGAATTGGTGGTGCTCCCGCCGCTGAATGGGATTGCAACATGCATGTTTCTCCCACTTGATTGGTGCAGGAAAGCGCTGCCCTGCCTCTTCAAGCCCTCCGGTGCCTCCCGTTTAAATAAATTGGCTCGAAAGCCGCCGGCTGCCCACCCTGGCCCCCTCCGAGGCGGGCTCGGCGGTGCCCGGCCGGAGCCCCTGCAGCAGGTGGAACCATGGTGCGTTGATGCTGGGCAGAGCCGCAGCCCCGCTGGAGGTGAGGGGATGCTGGCGGGGGGGCCGGGAAGCGGGACCCGGGGCCCGCCGCCCTCCCCTCCCCTCGGCGGGGCTCGCAGAGGGTGAGCTAGCGGGAGCGATGCTAAAAAAAAAAAAAACCAAAACCAACAACCAAAAACCAACCCAGCAACCCCCAAAACGGGAAGTGCTATGTAGGATCTGTAGTAGGAGGCTGGTCCGTTCTGACTTTCAGGTGCATTAGGAGGTGGGGTAAAGTAGCGTTTTGGTTTAGATCTTTGTTCCCCCCCTTTTGTGTTTTATTGTTTCTTTTAAAGGCTTTGGATTAAGGTAGACTTGGCTGAACTTTGCTAACTTGAAAGGGTTCTTAATAGTGACCCAGAATACCTACAGGAATATAGAAAATGAGATCCAGATGTAGAATTGTATAAAATAAAATGGATTAAATTAAGATGTAGTTAAACAAAGTCTGACATCTTTAATTGTGGACTTTTGCTTTTGCCTCTGTGTATGTATGGTTGTACTTGCTTAGCATAGGAAAATAAACGCTCCTAACATCACTGCTGTGGTGTTACATTTAACTGTGAAGAAGTCTAAATATTTCCTATAAAAATAAAGCCTTCAGAAATGCTTATTGATTAAAACATATTGCGCTAAAGTATCTATCATGTAAATTAAATTCTAAAATGTAATGAACGCAGCCAAATGGCATTTTGATAGATTGTTCTATTCTGTTTTTAGTAAAAAATAGCTCACTTTTATCATAATTTAATTTCTGTGCATACTGTAAAACCTGTTGTGGAGTATCACTGTACAAACCTTAATCTCGTTTTTGCAGACTAAATGTGACAGTCTGACTTAAACAGCTTGTAGGTTTTCCTTTGAAGCATTCTGGTAACGCTTGCTTAAAGTTGTTTGAACAATACTCATTACCCGCTTTTGAGGACGTGTGATTATTTATATGTGTTGCGGGTTGAGGCTGTTCACCTTTTGGCAGGTTCACCGGGCAATCTGTATGCAGTGCAAAGTTTATTAACTTCGCAGGCAGGCTGTCTGTGGAGAGTCCTGGACTGACCAGAGAGGTAGAGCGTACCTTCATCCATATGCAGATAGTTAATTTGTTTCAAATTAGCTTTTTTTTTTTTTATCCACCCATCTGCATGAAGAGGTAGTGTAATATTTACTCCCACTTGCAGATGAAGCAATATGCTATAAAAACTATCGTTACTGAGTATGAAGTTCAGTCTTACAGAACTGTCCATGCCTCCCTCCCTCCCCCGTCATTCATTTGCACTAACGTATTTTGAGTGTGGAATTACAGAAAATAAAAATGCTTTCGTCTGCACTTCCGTTACCCTGTTCCAGGGCAAAAACCTGAAGGATTTATGCTTGACACAGTTCCACCTGTGCCCTGTAAACTCCAGCTCTTGTAGCTCTGGGTCTAGATGGCTTTGAAGCTGTCATTTTTCTGCATGAGAAAGTTGTAAGGAGCTGAGACTGTGTAGTCCCGTATCGCTGGCAGCGGAGCAACATGCACCCTGTCTGCTTGCAACTTCCTCTTCCACGTTCTGTTAGAAGAAGACGTTTAACTGTTGATGAGCTTCGACCTGCCTTGTAATATTAAGCAGCAGGTTTCTCAAGATTGTATCAATATTAATTAAAAACAGAGCCAGGAACACTTTAGGGTCTGACTCTCTTAATTATTTATTTCCTTTCACTAAATAACCTCTTGTTTATAGGAAGAGAGATTTCAAGAGTTAGAGGCAGGATTAAATAATTCAGAACTTGGATTAAAGAACAAAAAGGTCTGTTCACAAATGGAATACGAGATGCAAAAATGGCAGTTTCCTACAGGTATCAAACGTGGCTCTTCACTTGAGACTGTACCTGAAAGGCGTGCAGCGGAACACTTAACCCTTTTCTCTAGGAAGGGTTAGTGATATTTCCTAAAGAAACGATGGAATTAGCATGGCGTTTCTGCATCAGTTTGCTGTGGGGTTGAAGATGGACCCGTGTTTGAAAACTGATGGCAAGGGAATCGCAGCGTGTAGAGAAAACAGATCCTTGCAAGTGGTGAATATTGTGGCAATAAATGCGAATTAAATTACTGGAGAAATGCTGTTG
Source organism: Grus americana (assembly GCF_028858705.1). NCBI lineage: Eukaryota > Metazoa > Chordata > Aves > Gruiformes > Gruidae > Grus > Grus americana. The sequence goes on along the minus strand of NC_072870.1, from coordinate 7,620,404 downwards.
CCCTTGAGTTAAAACCGCATCTCCTGTTTGGAGGCAACTGTGTGATCTGAATCAGGTTGACATACAGCAGTGTGAAGGTTACCTGCTGTTGCGTGGTCCTCTTTCGAGTTGTAGTTTTTGGTGTCACCATCACCTTCACCGTAAAAACAACTCTCTGCTGGAGAACAGGAAAACAAGTGTTGTGTTCCCCTGGGTACGGCATGCAGTCCCCTTAAAGATTTTGCTTAATATTTCTGAATACGTGTGTGTATATATCTATACCAGAGGAGACAGTTGGTCCTGCCATATCTTTTTGACCAGCAGTGTTGCATGCGTAAGTCTAGCTTGGCTCTCAGATCTAAGTTGAATCTGCTGGATGAATGGAAGAAGTTAATACTATTTGAAAACTAAACGAACTATGTGTTGAAGTATTTTGACAATAAACACAAGTCTCAAAAGGTCATCATAGCTTTTTAGGACAGGCACACATACTGGTAAAAAGTACAGTTTCTTACTGCTTTTGAGCAGAACGGCGTGACTTGTTATGATCAAGCTAGGGAATGAAAATCTAAAGCCAAATCTTGCTCGTGTGTTTCTGTTTTTTAAAATCTCATACTGGTTTTGCATCTCATATGATTAGAGTCAGGATGGAGTATTAGTTCTATGCATGCCGTGACTAATTGTTTAAGGTAAACCATTGATCTTGTAACATTACAAAATTTGTAACAATATCTGGAAAAACTAAGTAGTAATGAGTAGCTTTTAAATACCGAAGCACTTGTATTATTTAATTAGAAACAGGTGGAGTCCTTGGCATCCCTTACTTGTATCTGTACCAGAGCACAAGCTGATTTGCTTTGAGTGAAGGAGTTAACATGCTTCATCAGAAGTGGAATTAGCAATCGCATCTGGGTGTTTAATTTTGTTTATCCATGCAGGCCACTGTAGAACTTTTAGTTTCTGTCCTAAAAGTAGACAGCGCTTTACTATTTATAATGGTAGTTAAATGTGTATCAAGAAAAGCATCTCTAGCTACTGTAAATGCATTTCTGCTCCTCCCCACCTGATCAGAGATGTGGAGTGAAAGCAGCTTTGTAGTTCTTCAAGAAGATGCAATGCAGGGAACTGAGAAAGATGTAAAAGCCAGGGCACCGCTGCCAGTGTGCTCTGATAACATCGTTGCTTCCCTGCAGCAGGCAGGCTTTAGCTTTTTGTGGAGGTCAGGGTGGTGTCCCTGGACATCTAACACACGTGACCTACTGGAAGAAAGGCCCGTGGTGTACTTCTGGCTCGAGAATTTGGCTTTCATAGGATTCCTTGAATCCTATTCCTTGAGACCTGTTCCTTGGAAAGAAATTTCTGAAAGCTTTTCTAGCCCTCTTTCTTGTTCCTCAAATGAAATAATGCCCATCTGAAACATGACAGAATTAATGTGTGTTTCAATCACTCTGCTCTTGTGCCAAGTTTGTGGTTAATTGGATAATGTATTGAAAAATGCAGTAGTGAGGATTTGGAGTATGGTAATGGTTGGGATTTTTTTGAGAAAAGATTGCACTACTTGGCTGTGTATAACAATACCAAATAAGTAATGGGTGAAACATTTGCTATAGAAGAAATTACATGCAGTCTAAAATTCCAGTGAACAATTATTCTTTATTTGCAAGCTGATTCGTCATGCAAAAAGTGGATGTAGAAAAATGCATAATCTAAAGTTTCAGTTTGATCATGCTGAGGCTGAAAATAAAGGCAGTTTATTTATTGGATAGAAAACAGATACACACATGGATGCTCAGTATTTTTTAGGACACCAGGCAGGCGGCGCTCATTGACTTGGGGTCCTTTTTATGTAAGCAGGGGAGTAAATTCCTGTCTTGTGTATTCTGGTTTCTCTTGCACGTGTTCTTTACATTTTATGCTTTGCTTATCTTTGTGCTTGGTTGTTTCCCATATACTTTATGGGCGAGGTGTTGAAAACATAGTGTTTTCTGGATTGAGAATGCAGTGACAATGTTCCAGTGTTGCATGAAGGAGTAGGGAGGAAGATGTGGAGCTGAGAGGGAGAAAGCTGAAATGGGGAAGTTAGTAGATGACAGGGAGTCTAGGGCAAAGAGATTTGTACAAGAGTGCTCACGCACCAGGTTGTAGGTGTGGTGTTGAATTTGCCAGGAAAGATGAGAGAAACTTGGACCTCACGATCAGAATAGTTAATGTCCTTAAATTAGTAAAGATCAGATAAATCTTACTCATTGTGTGACATACATGTTCTCAGCTTGTTTTTGTTGTCTCTGGTTCGACAAGGCAAATAAGTTAGTAATTTCTGCTTTTATTGTTAGTTATAATGAAGAAAATGCAGTATATTACATTGCTTGGGTTGTGAAGAACATGGAAATCCAGACAGATAGCCAAATGTTAACAGCATTAAGCTTTTATGAAAGATTAAACACGAAGTGTGCAGATGTTGGGTGTAGGCTGTTGGATGTAACGGTGGTCTTCCCTGTTGTCGAACAGTACTTGCATTTCTGGGAAAGCAGTAGGCAGGAAAGAATTTGTACGAGATCCACCGCGGTTCCCTGATCGTGCTCGTGTTTTGACTCTAGCAAGGGACAGCAATTCTTACTATGCTGTTACTTGGTCACTTCTGTGACTTAGTAGAGTTCAGTATTTAGCGTGAATAAACGTATTTCTCGGTATGAAGGTGCTAAAGCCCGGAGATGGCCTGACGGCTCTGTGCGGATGTGTTACAGCAGACGTAGGTTTGAAGTTGGAGCCTTTCAGACTAATGTTGTATAATAGCTTTTTGCCTCGCTGGCAATTCGCTTGCTTCCTTGCCTTGCAGTAATTTAATGCTTTTGTCGACAGTTGGTGGGGTAATAAGGAAGTTTCTGTGAGGGCTGGAGTTGTGCTGTTGTTTGACGGGGAGGAGGGAGGGGAGGCACTTGTCTGCCTCCTGGTCGGGTTCGTGGACCCACAGTGATCTGCTCTGGGGAAACAGAGGTAAAGATTACCCTTTCTTTGAAAAGCTCAAAAGCAGGTGCACAAAAATATTTAAGCTGCCGTATTTAATGCTTTAAATTCCCCCATGTCTTTGTGTTTCTGGCTGTGAGCTTTTTAAGGTATGTAAGGGTGTAGGCTGTGGCTGTCTCTGAGGCTTTTTCAGAGGACTTCATACATCAGAGCTGAGCAGATCCTGTTGTTCCTATCTGCGTTGTGTGGATATACGCAAGCTTGGACATAACAGCATCTGGAAGTGCTGCTGCAAGGTTTCTGTGAAGGATATGAAAATTTAGGCCAAATAATTGGTAAACAGCTAGACTAATTTTGCAGTGGAGGTAGACCCCTCATTACATTGAATTCAGTGATCTTGCATTTGGCTAATGGTCAGGTGAGCCCTGGTGTGCATTGCACAGGGTATGCAGGTGGGACCAAACTGTGGTCTAATTCCTGCTAACATTTTATAGCATCCCTTGCGCTTTGGAGATTGGATGGTCCTGTGCTGCTGCATCACCATGTCGCTGTGGGATTGCTCTTACAGCTTGGGGTGTGTGTATGTACAGGGAGCCTGAATCACTTCTGATGCTTACGTTGTTGAGGTCTGTCCTTGCTGAGAAGTGTTGGCTTCGGTCTGTGGCTCACATCTGACAAGCTGAGGACAGTAATGCTGCAGGGAAGTAAAAATAAAAACGAGTGGGGGAAGGGATGCTGTTTAAAGGACTGGATGGGGTAGAGGGAAGTGGTGAAGGAAGGAGGGAGTTAAGGAGTGAGCTTAAGCCTAGGACTTGTAAATGAAACTTGTATTGCAGTGCATTTTGGAGAAGAGGAGAGCTTATTTTAGAATTTATATAAATATTCGGCAGTGCAGCTGGGGAGTATGGAGGGTCTCCCAACAAGCGCCTGGCAGTAGTGTTGCAATCAAATCCAGCTCACCTGCACGTGCTGATGGTATGAAAGGATAGCCTGGGGTTTACCACCAAGCTGTTCTTGCGGGAACATCCTGGGAAGATTTGTACATGAGATACCAGGGTGATGGTATGACTTGAGAGTACACTGACAGATTTTTAATGTTGCCCTGTGACAAACAGGGCATATGTTCCTGTTAGACTTAAATAGCTTTTTAACCACTGGGATGGTATTTTGAGATATTGTGAACAGTAGAAGTATTCTTATTGTTCTTACTTAAAAAAAAGAGAAAAGAAAAACAATTTAATAGCTTTTCATTTTTTTTTTTCTCCCTTAAATGAAGACTCAGACTAGATACATCTTAGATGCAAAAAGGTTGTGTGTTTTGCATGGAAATGCCCTGGTTTATTCCTATAGAAACTAAACTGCAAAGCTAAAAGGCAGCGCTGCAGATGATGAAATGCATGAAGCTTGATGGATTTTCTTACTCTTCCTGCTCTCTCTGGTACCTCTGCTAGGTATTTGAGGTTGCGTGGTGTTGCTGATCCATTGTTTGAAGGAAAACAAAAGATTTCTCGAACCAGAATGGTAAGCTTCAGCTGATACGCATCAACCCATAAAAATCTATACACTGTGAATACTTACTTTGGGCAATAAAGCTTAGGGGGACTGGTACTAATGTACAAAGCCCTTAATTGGTTTGGATTCAGTTTGAGCGATAGTTACTAGGTAGTAGTGACTTTGAAATAAGCTGGGAGTTTCAGCCTCGTTGTTTGCAGTTGATGCATGCCTGTTCTTGGCTCTGCTCTGGGTCTGCTCAGGCCTCTGAGCATCTCTCTCGGCTTCTGCTGGTTTACTTCTCTATCTGGGAAACAGTGATAATGCTTCTGACCCCTCTTTGAGGTACAAGATTGTGAATTAGCGCTTGCTATTCCTTTTTGCTACTGCTTAATTCTGTGTTGTGGATAAATAAGACTTAGTTGTTGTTACATTTTCTGCACCTTTGGTAGCTTTCTTTTTAAATGGGTTAAACAGGGGATATACTGCTGTTGATTTGTAGGTACTTTTCAGGCTTGTTGCTGGAAGCAATGTCTATAGAAATGAATGGAAAACCAGAACTGAGTAGTTGGGTGTCATAAAAGAGTATCGCTGATGATTGGTACCAAATCATTGGGAGAAAATGTTTCCTGCAAATGGTTATAAAGTTATAATCCAGACTTATTAGTACACACGCTCTTAACTTTAAAACATACCTCCATGTTCTTTGGTATACTGTTTGAAGGCAAGATATGCAATTTATCGAGTTTCCTTTCAGATTTCTCTGTACATTAAAGGCTGCTTAAAATTTACATTATAGGCACCCAGTGATATGAGTGTTGAATTTAATATTCAACAGTTTGTGGTTGCATCATTTAAAACTGCAGTCCTCAGCTAGGAAAGGTTTGAAACAGCTCCCTGTTTCAGACAGACAGGCCGGCCTCTGCCAGCTCAGGTGAAGGATCTTCAGTCGCTAGCAGGGCTTTTATCCAAGCCACGCTCCGGTGGTTGTGAGGACTGTAAATGGCAGCCTGCGAGCCCCCCGAATGGCGAAAGAGAGGGATGTGTTCAGAGCAGGTTTTATGGAAGGTGTTAGACTCGTGTCTGAAGGCTGGAATTCTTTAGTCACCAAAGACATATGATGGGGTAGCTTGAAACTTTTTCTTACAGCAACTTTTATCTTTTATCCAAGTTGTTCAGGTTTTGTAGTCTGAGTATCGATAGCCTTCTGCTAAGACTGTCAGCAGGGTTAGAGGTTACGATTTAGATGTCTACTTGTGCCATCAGAAATATTGATCGCCTACTCATTTCGCGTGCGTTCGCTTCCTGAATAGCTATGAGGCTGGAGAGGTGCTGCGCTCCGTTGCTGAGCTCCTGCTCACCGCTGCTGCGAGTGGGTCTCGTGTGCTCGGCTCGGTGAACTTTGCAAAGGTGAATAAGCTTTATCCCTATTTAGCACAACACAAAGGCCCTGACCCAGTAAGCGTTATCGCATGTGCTTAATTTTTAACACATGCGTAGTCATAGTCTACTGACTGAGCTTGGGTGGGGAAGGAGCTGCCTTTTCTAACCCGGCCCATGGTGAAGTTGTGAATAGAGATGAATCTCTCCCGACTAGTCCAGTGGCTTCTCGGTCTCTTCCTTTGTATCTCATGTTTCTAATCAACTTAATTCTTTTTCTTGTTGTTTCATTGATGTGAAATACAAATGCTGTCAGAATAGCTCAATAAAATTTATACTTGTGTTTTGTCTGTAATTATTTTTCATTTTATTTTTATTGGGTATTTACACATTTTATTGCATGTGCATGTCAAAGTAAATTTCTATCATATTACCACTTAAAGACGTTTGCTTCGTTTTCAGGCATAAATAAAATGTACTCCTTGTCTATGATCTGAAATAAGATAATGTTAATTTTGTCAGCAAACTGTGTATCTGTGTTTCTGTTGCAACTTTTGTGTGTGCGTGTTAATATTGATAGTACTCAACTTTGGTTTGGTATGTCTGGTATGAGCATAGTTGCTTTTCTAATATTAATTGTGGAGATGGGATAATATTAAACATTTAAAAACAAGGAGCCAGTAGTCTTGCAATTGATTTTCTGTGGAGAGACCTCTGTACAGAGTTGCTTACGCAACTCTAACCTTAGTTTCTTTTACGTGAGTGCAAGAAGTGTTTGATATATTTAATAAAGAAAAAAGTTATAAATACACTGGTTACTCCTCCCTTCCCTTCTTGCAGCTCTGTCCTGTCTCTCTCAGGAGCTCTAGTTTTCTCTTGCTTATAGGTTTCTGCACATTTTATTTGGCATGGAGTCTTGCTATCAAAATTCTTCGGATGTTGGAAAAGGGCAGCTTGCTAATATTGTGTCTTCAACTCATCTCTCTGCCGCTGTTCACAACAACCTGCCTGTTTTCTCAATCAAACGTACTTTATACTCGTAACCACTGCTCAAACTCAGAATATCTTTTTTTTTTTCTTTTTTTTTTTTTTCTCCGTTCCTTTCAAAAGTGAGTCGATACTTGCTGCTTTGTAGGGGTAAACTCTGGGGGCTGCTGTGCTCTTGCTTCACAGGATGGAAGAAGCATTAGGTGCGTGGTGAAGCAGACAGTAAGGAGGGAAGAATTGGTCTGTGAGAGTTTATCTTGTCTACTTGCCTAACGAAGAAAGCTTTTCTAGTGTGAGTCTTGATCCTGCGAGACCGTGGGTGCCGTCTGTGTTACTGACAGTCCTTAACCCCTGCAGGACTGGGGATTATTTCCCTGGTTTAGATCAGGATTTGAATCAAATTAAATTGTCTCACAAAGCCATGCTCTCAGTTTTATGTATAAAACATTGTTTGCTGTTTCCATGCTCGCGAGGAGGAGCTAGTTTCAGGCTTTTTATGTATGTGCAGGCAGAGCTTTGGTCAGTCCCGTGATTGGAAAGTTGTATCGTAAAGCTGCTTTCTTCTGTGCAACTGCCAATACTCGTTTCTGTCTTTCAGAGTCCTTTGCTGTGCCCCATGCCATCAACTCGTGAAACCTTGTGGTTTTCTTCTTTTTTCTTGGGATGGTATGTTAAATACAGCAGGAACGATTAAAACAGCACACACACTGTGCTGTGATCAGCTTGTTTTAGATAATAAATTAAAATCCGTTAGCATCTGAGATGTCCTGGCGTATCCTGAGAAGAGTTAGTTCTTTAATGTGCCAAGCTAAGTAAAACTTGATTAATGTCACTATCTGGGATTTTCTGTCCTGTAAATAGGACTTGAAGTCTAAAATTAGAACTGTGAAAACCGACTTTAAATAGGATTAGAAGAACCACCTTAGTAGTTCAGATTGTTTTCAGAATCTTAGAAAGTGGTCGCTATGCCCCAGAGCTGTTGTACATGCCACCTTTTTGAAAATTAACTTTACTGCAATGACTAAAAAGTCTGGGGCCTGCAGCGTGCTCTCCTTGGTCATTCAGTGCTGTAAAAGGTGCTCGCTGTGCTTGGCCGCTGCCTGCTATGCCAAAGGTTGTTATGTCTCCAGTCTCTGGGCTTGCAACTTCTGATACCCTTTAGGATCCTTGCTGGTGAAAGGTGATGGTAGGCAGGCATTTGGCATTAGAAGCTTTCTTCTAGAGCACAGAAGCAACTGTGGAAGCTCCTGATATCAGGAAATGATGGATGTATGTATTACTTTTCATTTTCTAAGTGAACTCCGGTGTTGTACAGATAGATTAAATGGAAGCTGGTAAGTTAGCAGGCATGCCTGGTTTGGAAAAGTGCACCTACTTCTATTGTTTTGGGGCATTCATTGCTGTCTGTCTTGTTTGCTTCTAGATATGTCATGACAAAATGCATTCATATATCATAGTGTTTTTATGCCCTATGTATTTGCTATAATAATTTTACCAACAAATTGTGAAGTTAATTTCAGTGGTAAGAAATTTTCATTCTATAGCTAGTTGGTTTTTTTTTTTTTAGATGTTGACAGTTGGCAGCAGCCTCTTTGTACAGTTTCTTGATTGTCAGCTCTTCATTATAAATTTACTTTCTAAATGCTGACTTAAGGCCTGACACTTTGTTTGTTTAACTGTCAGTTACACTAGTTTGGAGACCTAATAAAAGCCTCTCAGATCTTCCTATTGAATTAGGCCACCCTTTGCCACCCTAGTGATTGAAGTAAAACAACTGTAAGAGTGTGTTTCAGTATTTACCCCGTTTTTGCTGGAACCCTGCTTAGGGTGTCTTCTGATACTTTATCCTCGGTGTGACAGTAGTTAGTTCTCTGGTAAAAGGTCACTGTAATGTTTTAATTGGATTTTTCAGCTGCAAGGAATATAAAAATACAAGTTTATTAATAGAGTGGCTTTGATCTTGAAGGATTCCAAAACATTTGCTGCATTGCACATGCAGGAATGGTTTAGTTTTACTGCTCGTTCAGGGATAATCAATTTTATCGTGGAGGGTGGAAGCTGGATGTTGTACCTAGCAGATCAGGAGGTGGAGTGAGAAGCACATCCGCGTGAGAGAGGGGGAATCTGGGAAGGCAGAACGTTGTTCCCAAACTGGAATTTCCCCAGGATATAGAATCGAACTGTGCTGTCGAAGGTGCCAAAGGATCTTTCACAAGTTGTTTTGGTTTTGGTTTTCATCTGAAATCTTTGAAAAAGGTCATGGGCAATAGACAATTAGAGAAACACTTAACTGACCTTGTTAGTGTATTTTTGTGGAATTATTGTGCTTTACAGTTATTGCTGCTTTACACAGATGGTTATTGCTGGTTTCCATCTGTTCATTAAGGAAAAGTAAAGACAGAAAATGGCAGCTTTAACCGGATTTTTAACCAGAACTTTTAGGTTTTATTTCTTCTTTGACCATGTCAGGTTAATCTGTTGGGTACAGTGCACTGTGGTTTCAAGGAAAAGAGATCAAAGTGGGAGCACGTCTGTACAATATGGGTCACGATAGCAGTTTCCTGTGTTTCGGGCACCCTTTTCTTTGAAAAGCCCTCAGGTATGCAGTACGCTATCACCCTGGCAGGTGGCCAGGCCAAGGGAAGGACTCAGACCAAGACCAACATTATGGAAACCATTTAAGCGCAGTGCTTCATGGCCAAAAAAGATCCTTCAGCTCATGTTGCTGCTTATTTCCAGTTTAACCTTAGTGCTCTCAGTATGAATGACTTCACAGTGCCCCAGTGGAGTTTTCCCTGGTTTTGCTAAAACCTGCTCCTTTATGCTATCGCAATGGTTAAAAACTTTAAAAATCTTTCAAGGCTGGCAGGTGTGGAAGCTTCCTGCTGGCACTGATGTAGCTGAGCTGACATCAGTTTTAGCGCTCGTGGCGATCCTCCGTTTCTCGATTTCTGAAGAATGGTGGGGGAAGGAGCCCCAGAGGTGCAAGAGAATGATCTGGGGCTTCACCTGATGAAGACCAAAGCAAAATGAAAAACTTCTTCAAAGTCCCGTCATCCTGCTTGTGGCACTCGCAGAGTTTTTCTTCACCTGACTACTCTCTTTGAACCAGTGGATGATTTGTTCTTGCAGGGCTGCTTTCTGTCGGCAGAAATTTCAGATGGGATGGAAAAACGAGCCTGTCTGGTGTGAGAGCTGTTTGCAGGGGTCCTAAGCTCCTAAGCAGAGTACAGAACAGTCATTTTATTTTTTCGAGTCCTTTGCCAGTTGCTCAACCAGATGTCCTCAGTAGTTTGTGCTATAAGATGTTAAGTAATTAGATCATTCAGATTCTAGTTAAACATAATTAAAGCCCTGTGTAAACTGAGTGAAGCTGACAGGTTTTATAGGTTGGTCATAGCAAAAATATCAGATGATACAGCTCAGCATTAATACAAAAAGATTTAAGCCTCCCTGCCCTCAAATGAAGAGGTGTTTAGTCTCCAAATTTAATCCTTAATTAGAACTACAATTTATGGAACTTAACTAAAATGTTTTCAGGATCTTGGAAGCCTCACTCAAAGTGCTGCCATATAGTGTTTGCTGATTAAAGTTTCTTCTCCTATGCTCCTGAATTTGAAAGAGAGAACCTACCGTGCAGTTGCTATGTAAAGTTAAACAGAAAGGTGACAGAATTTTGCATTTTTTTTCTTGTAATTTAAGTTAGCGGGTAAGTCAGTTGCAGCAGTGCTCCTTGACTTGAGAAGGGTCTGAACCAGTAGCACCATTGCCAGTTTGTGCTCCCGTGTCCTCTCCCAGCTTGTAGCTGACTTGCCTTTTTGGATCACCTAGCTGTAGCACAGCCTGTGTAAGATGCCTTGTTTGCCACCAGCTATCCCACTGCAAGCTGAGTTCATAACCGTCAAATTTCTTTGGAGACAATCTCCGTGTAATGTGACTGTGTGCATAGGTACTGCAAAGTAACAAAAGTAAATGCAAGACTGCGAGCAGAGGGCTAAAACACGAGCTACGTGTTCAAGGATTTGAATAGTGTTCTTTTATTACAGCTCTCAGTCATATGCTCTGATTCAGCTGGTCCTGTGTGGACCCAGGAGTTGGACTTGATGATCCTTATGGGTCCCTTCCAACTCAGGACATTCTATGATTCTATGACTCTCTGAAGCTAATCCTGATTATTCCTCTCCCTCATTTTACAGATATGACACATTATTTTGTTGTTTGTTTGCTGGCAGGCAAAACATATTTTATGAAGGAAAGTGTTAACAGATACGCTGATAAAATGTCTGTCTTCTAAAAACTGTCTGAAGACAAATTGAGTATTTGTCTACATGTGGTGTTCACACTGTTGTTGTGCTAGCTACCGAACAAATTAACAAGATGATTCTTGTCTTTTATAGAATGTAAACTTTCTTCTTTAGATGTTGCAGGAGTCCGAAGTTGTGAACTAGATCCAGGGTGATCCTTGTTTTGCTGAATGCTCTGAAAGCTGATTGCTGCGTCGCTTTGTGATGGATAATAAAGAACAGTTAGGTACAGAACATTCACAGGAAAGTAAAAATATGCTGGAAAATTCAGATTCAAGTAGCTAAGGGGATTTTGTAGTTAGACTTAGTTAAAAAGAAAAATCAGAAGGAAGAAAACTGCAGTTATTTCTTGGTAATCCTAAATGATTAAGTTGTCTTGCTTGGTACCGAAAACAGCTCCTTTGCATGCCCTGCAGAGTTATTTCATGCAATAACTTCCCACGTCCCCTCCAGCCTCTCCCCACCATGCTTAGTTATGTCACTTGTGTGATGCTTCGAGCCTTGCTGTCCTGGCTGGAATCTCGAGACTGTTTCCAAGCTTGTATTTCTCACTTGGCAGCACATGATGCGGCTGGTGGGCAATCTGCCGTATCCCTTTTTTGTCAAACAGAGTTGGTGTCTGACACTGGATCCGGGAATAAGAGCGGGGAGAGCAAAATGTACAGTGGAGCCGAAGATATCTGCTGGGTGTCTGTGCATTTTTCTGTAGTTATTGCTTACGATAGATACTCAGTTCTTGTGGTGATAGAGTGACAAAGATCTTGCTTTTTCCCTTCGTATTTTAAGTGATTAGCATGACCTGGTAAGTGGAATTTTCAGCTGCTTTTTTTTGTATTAAGTGCTTACAGGTGAAAAACTCAGTTTGAGAAAAATCCCCTGAAGTTCTATGGAAACAAAACACTTCTATAAAGGTGTGTGTATGTGTGTGTGTATGTTTGTGTAAACACACAAGCTCACACAAGCACAATCTCCTTTCTGGATCAGCTCCCACCATGCAAAATATAAACCTGAAAGTGCTATAATTGATTATGTGCAATAGGAGACAAACAACCAAGATTTTGGGAGAGGGCAGGGTGTGGTCCAGATCTGGCAAAACATTTAAGAACTGAACATTATTTTTTCAAAGGTAGGGAAACTTTAAAACATTGGTCCAAGAGTTAAGACTGGTTGGGAGAAGGAAAAGAGTACAGTAAACTGAGACGTCTTCTTTGTAGGGGGAGGTGTTGGGGGAGGAATTGGGAAGAAAGAACACGCAAGTTTAGGTTAGTACATGTTCATGTTCTTCTGGTTTTTTAACTTCATTTGTTTCCCTGGCAGATGTCCCATGGCTTTGAGGCCTTTGTCTGTGTGAGAGAGAACATGAAGGAGGGCTTGGCAGAACGCTTTTGGGTTGTGCAGAATAGCTAATAGTCATATTTATAGTTAGTGTTGTCTCTTGGCTTATGCAATTTTGATAACCAGCAATTGTTCCATAAAGTTACGTGTTATATTGGCAAGTCAGCTCTCCCTGCATTTCCTCCACCAATTCTGTGTTGTAGATAGATTTCATGTACAAGGTTTTGTAAGGTCTGAATAGGACTTGTCGCATCCACAGTACTTTACTTTCATAGAGTACTTTACTTTTGACAGACATCCCTCCGAGACTCTTTCTTTTTTAAAAATGTCTTCATACAATCTAAGATACTACATGCAACCCTGCTTAATTAAATTGAAAAGAAACAGTATTTTAAAACAGATCTAGCAATCCTTAGGTGATAATATTTTTCTGAGCATTGTAGCGCATATATATATATGCGTGCTGCATCCTCCTTTGAAGGCTCTCCGTTCATTTTTTAATGATCGTTGTACCTCAGTGCTTAATACTGTGTTCTTTTGGTGTGCTGAAATTCATAGTGGAGGTGGTCCTGCAGCTGCCATGGTCTGCAGGGGAAGAGGAACAATGTTTGGCTGCTGTGAGGGTTTGAACCTTCTGGTAGCCTTTTACTTTTTCTGTGACTCTAAATGGATTTATATCTCTGTAGCTTTATGTCTTTAAAACACCTGGTATAATTGCTTAGAAATATACTCCATGTCAGCCTTTATTGCTTATTGTGATTATGTTTCTGGTAACCATCCTTTTTGGCAGACTCATAAAATAAGTTTCTCATAATAGGATTCCGAACAGACTTAAACAATATGCATAATTTAAAGTGCAAATATGTTTTATTGGGGAAAGGAGATTATTCTGCTGTTCTTCAATACCTTTAATTTGAGACTTCAGAAGGTGTTCTGAATTAAATAAATGTGTAAGTTTAAAAAAATTACCTTTTACCCATTTCATTGATGGGAGGTACGTGGAGGCCTTTTCTTTGTATGGCAGGTTTATAGTTGAGAAGAATATACAGGCAAGTTCTTGAACTTACAGACACTGGTTTTTTAATCAATTAGCATAGTTTGTATATAAACTGTACAAAAGGTTGAAAAAATGCTGCTTAATGTTGCTGATTTAACACCTAAGTGCTGTGTGAATACTGATAAAGATCTTGCACTTCCTCGTAAAGCAGAGGGTCCTGCGAGGCTGTCCGTAGGGTGTGATGGATGAGCTTATTGGTACGTTTGGTTGCAGTAATATGTTACATCTGATAATTCTGCATGCAAGAAACATATCAAGGAGTTATGTATTCTCACGACAGTGAAGGTACGGAGGATAGAAGATAACAGAGACAGTTGAACTTTGTGTTGTACTACTTTGATCTTGATGTCTCACCTGGCATACTTTAGGTGGACATCAGAGGGTTGGCAAATTCTAGTTTAACATTGCAAATCAACTTAGTGTATTAATTCTTGTAAACTGTTTCTAGAGATTGCAGGATTGAGGAGGTGTTATTTATCATCACTTTTAGCTAAAGAGTTCCACCCATGCAAAATTCTTAGCGCTAAGAGAATTAGACTTTTTGGTAGGCGGGTTGTTCTCAAAATCTCGAGCAGAGGAAAAGGTGGTGAATAGTTATTTTTGGGCCCTTTTAAAATATGAAAATAAAATTACTGGGGTTAGTCAATGTTCTTTAAATCAGCACCTTTATCCTCAAGGATATTTTGGTATTTTTGCCTTTGAAATTTAGGCTAGACTTCAAAGAGTAGATGGAATTTCCCGGGAGAAACAGGGTGCTATAGAATGGTAGAGGTTGGAGTTGGAGAAGACAAAAGTGAGTGTGGGTCGCTTGGTACTGCTGGCCTGTTTGGTGTGTTAAATGAAGGTAGCCAAGCCTTATCCCACACTGCGGTGGGAGACCTTCCGAGGATGCACGTGTGCCTCAGAAAACGCTCCTGAGGATTCGGTTCATGGTGCGTTTGCCCATCTCACCTGTCTGCTGCAGAGTTTCGGTGTGCTTGAATATGGCTGAGAACTTCTGCATTAGCTGATGCGAGGCACTGGGTTGGGTGACACCATGTGCAGGTGCTTCATGCTGTCGTACAAAACCTGTTTGAGTGGTTTTAGCCATTTCCCTGTGGGACAGGGATAGTGAGAAGTTTAATTTCTTTTTTAGGCATAGAGTGTATCATACAAGTATAAAATCAAAAGCTGTGGGATGGCAAATACTGTTTTTTAAACTAGTTGGCTTGTTGTAGCTGTGATAATCTGTGTTGATCAACCCTTTTGGTGTTTGCTACAAAATTTATTCTAAAAGGCATGGTAGCTCGTTCTTGTTGGTGGCGGTCCAAATCGTCTCTGCTGCCAAACTTGGCACTGGTGCCAGTGGTTTGCTTTAGCTGATCTAAGAATATAATACAGATGGTTTGATACTCAGTACAGATATATACAGATGGCTTGAAACTTTTGCATGTCTTTATTTCATTCCAGTGTTTCTTCTCGGTACATCACGTATCTCTGGATCTATAATAGATATTCTTAAAACAATCTGAACTGTATTTGGTTCAACTTCTGTCTGTTGTTGCCGTAAGAATTTGTCAGCAAAAGGCTGCTGTTTCGTGCAAGTTCAAGTGTTCTGCATGTCAGTACAGGCATGCTTATTTATAATGCACGAGAATATTTCTGTCAAGCTGTTTGACCACCACACCTGTATGTATTCTTCAGTTACATAGGATATAGAAAGCAGATCCCATGAAGTAAGTTTGTAGATCTACAAATCCAAAGGTTGTGGTCGCTGACAGTGGCTTTGCTTCAGATTGTTGCTGAGGCTGCCAGTGACATCTTTGCAGTCGCAGCAGTGAAGTTTTAGCCTAGTGTATTAGTTCAAGCAGAGACCAGTGAGCTCTGGCTAAAGGCTGGATAGCTTGTTTTCAGTACTCATTACAGCCTGTTGATCTCTTGCCAGCAGAAATTTCTAGGTTGTGAATTTGTTTCTGTTGTATACAGGCATATGACGTCAGTTGCCTGCTAGCAGGACGGGGCGTAAATAGAATCATGACAGCATAACTTCAGTGCTCTCCGTGTTGCACCATGCATACAATATATTGATGTTACAGTAGCTGATCTGACATAGCTCATTGCTTGGGCAAATGGTAAAAGCAGCCTCTGCTTTGATTTGCTTCTGATCTGATGGTGTATGGGAGATCCTCGTGCTGCACTTCAGGGATATCGACAGCTCTGTTCTGTGCGTGGAGGCTTGGAGGTGGTTAGAGAGACTTACTTTTGAGCAGTGATTTACTTAGCTTCCTTCATAAGGTTGTTAAAGTGCTTAACAACGCAATTAATGTAATTTAAGGACAGTTAAAAGCACTAGTGGTTCTTTTCAACTTAATTTTAAATGCTGAAACAGATTAAGCAGTTTGAACAATGACAAGATTATGCTCTATAGCCATGGAGTGTATAAATAAAATATGCCCTAGTACTTGGTATTTTGAATCCAAAACTTATGGACCACTGAAATGAATGATTATAGATATATTGCCTTGTTCTGGGATCATCAGACATCTGACAAGTTAAGCGTGATCAGTGCAAGTCAGTATTTAGATGTCAAGCCTGTAATGAATATTTCACTGCTGTAGGAAGTACTGCTGGTGACTTCAATACATTGTACGTCTCTTGAGTTCATTTCAGTTCCACTGCAGATACTGACATAATGATAATTCCTGAGATGAGACATAAAATAGATTTATGCATCTCTGAATGCTTCTTATTCCATTTGCACGGAGGCAATAGCATTTTATCCAAATAGTCACATAGTTTTTGTGCGTGTAAATGGTTTATGTTTTGCAGGCTTTTTTCCCCATTAGTTTTGTTAATGCTTCAGTTAATATTCTTAATACAATCCATATTTTTAATACAGAGAAGTTCAGATTTTACTGAAGAGGGAGCAAAGTTTCATAAGAGTACCCTTGAGATGAAGCTACCGGCCAGGTCCATCACCACCAGCTCAGGAATGAGGCAGTAGAAGTCTTTTTCCTTGGGCACAAGAGGCCTGGCCCGTTTGATGATTGCTTTGGAGCAGGATAGTTCCACCTTGGTTGATGAGAAGAGAGATGTTGACTATCCACGTTTGTAAACACACCAAAAGTAAAGTGTACATAACTGTTCCTTGTTGGTAAAACAAAAGCATTAAGGGTAGGTGGGATGTTGGGGAAAGCATTGTTCTACAGTCAGTGCAGTGGGATGCTCATGCCTTGAGAACGAGCTCACTGGAGGTGTGTGTAGCTTGAAGGGAAACATGAATCTAAAATTGAGCATGACTTTGTAAAAGCCTTAATCAAAGGATCATTTGCACTTTGAAAACAATGACCCTTGAATCATACCTGGATGCAGTGCCATTAGCTGACTTCGGAATCCAGTCCAGCTCCAAATTAACTTGATCCTGGTGGAGTCATCTGAGGTGGTTTGACACTAAAAGTAGGCACATCTTTTAACAGATCGGTTGGGAGCAATGTCTTTGGTAAAAGTAGCCTTAGCTTATGGGCATTTAAAATGTTAAAGTTAGTTTTGAGAAGATAGCTTGTCTTTGAAAAAACAGGTGCTTGTGTGATATGTTTATTCACACAGTCCTTTTCTACCAGCTTCAAGAGCTTCTGTTCTACTTCAGCCTTATTTAAGACAAATCAGTTCTTAAAATTTATCTTCATCCTTCCTTAGTAAGGATAGAGCTTAATTGGGGTGTTTCCCAGAGAGCTGGTTTAGGAGTGACTGACTGGTAATGATGAGTGACAGAATTAGCATAAATTCAGATTAATGGAGATATGGTTGGCTAGTGCCAACTGGCTATGCGGGTATAAGAGTCGGCTCTCGGTAGCGATGACAGAGGCTGATTTTATCCCTCCCCCCCCACCGCCTTCCCACCCAGACTGCTGAATATCCAACTGGATGTTAAATACTTGAAAATCAACCTACTTAGCAGCCTGGATCAGGCTCTAGGGATGAAATTTTAAAAGGGAGGGCTTGTTTGGAGTGTTTTTGTACATGGGTGTCTCGTCAGAGACTGCTACGGAGAAGCTGGCTGCCAGCGTGCTGCTGCTCGGCGTATCAGGGTGTCCGGCAGCTGGGGAATGCCAATGGAGGCTCCGGAGGTGGTTGTCTGCGGTGGGTGGCTGGGACGTCTCTCCTCGGCACCCCGAGCTCTCCAGTGTCGTGCGATTCCCCGGCGAGCGTTGCTGTTCGTGGCACCCAGCCAGCTTGTCATGTTAGCGTTGAAAACTCTCGTACACTTCTCCAAACATTTTGAACCTGTCTCGATCTGCCTGGTAACCTCGGTGTCTCCACCAGCTCCACACGCAGAGCAGGACTTTTCAGCTGACAGCCTTTTGACCACGTTTGACCGACTCTTTGCGGCTTGTTAGTAGCTGGGTCAGATCATCCGCATGCAACGTGTTAGCAGCGTGGAAAACCCAGGGTGTGGTGGAGGAGTGAGAAGCTGTGCTGTCCAGGTGACGGCATCTGGATCAGGCCAAGCAGGTCTTGGGGTCGTATGCCATCCCGGGCAGGGTAGTGGATCTCTACCTGCCTGTTGTGGCTTGGGAGTGCTCCCTGGTTTGCAGCCCTGGCCAGGGAGCTGGTATGGCACTGGCACGGGGTGCAGGGAAGGGGCTCCCCTGGGGCTGGGGCTGCCTCTTGGCTCTGGTGCGGCTGCAGAGCACGAGGTGACCTGCTGCTTCTCCCAGGCTTGGACCAGGGGCCAGAGGGTGAGGTGAAGGATGACAGATACCTTCCTCTGTATCGTCCCCTTTGGGATGCAGTCTACCAGATCTTCTTTGTTATCTGTGTTTTTAAAAATGAAATAGGGATCAAGTGCACCTCTGTATCTGTGTGAGATGTCGCCAGCAGAGTGGAGATTTGTCTTAGGAATTAACCATTCTGTATTTTGCTGTCTCATTACTTTTGGTACCCACCATGTTGGACTCCTACCTGATGATACCACATGTATACTGAAATAGCGAGGGTGGAAGATGCTCAGCCTTCGGTTTGTGTCAGTTGTGGAGTGTCTGGGTCTGGGCAGCACTGGGTAGCGTGTTCTAAATCCACACCCTGACAGCAGCGCTGCCTTTTTTCCTGGCACGTGCTTAATCAACTAGATAAATAGAGTGGCTGTTCAAATGGGGCTACTAAAAAGCACCTGCAAAATCAGTAGTCACTGCTGAAACCCTAGTCCCAGTATGCTGATTAGGCTCTTCTTTTTAAAAAACTTGTTATGAATATGTTTAAATTCTGAAATGAAGATATTTTCTTCTAAAATACACTTTTAAAATTGTTTCCTCTGATGCTGAAGAATATGTAATGCTTCTTCCCTTTTATTGGTGTAAATGCAATCCTGAAACATTGTTAGTGTTTCCTAATATTATTTCTAATATTTTTCTTGGTCAACATTTTTTTTTGTTTTGGCTTACTGATGAATTCTGTGACTACTTTTGAGACTAAAAGACTTGGTAGTATTCCTATTTTTTTTTTTTTATTTTTTACTTGCTTAGAAATAGTACCCTTCTTGTTTAGTATAACTGCATTGAGCTTTGAGAGTAGATTTATCATGAAATTTCACAGGTATCACTTTGTTTGCATTGTCTGCTTCTCCCCACCACCATGCACATCCAGGTTGCAGTTTTCCTGCTGTATGTTACTGCTTTGGTTGTTTGGGTGAGATGATAACTTGTTGAACTACTAAAGTGGACAGAGTTTAAAATTACAGACACATTACTTTCCTTTGCAGCCATAATATGTTTGTTTTGGCAGGCTGGCTCATCGCTGTAACATGGAACAGTTCCTTTTTTTTTTTTTTTTGCGATTATTCACTGTTTTCAGTCATACAGCACCAAGTATTATTCACGGTCTTGGAAAAAGTTACTCTTTCACAAAACAGAAGCGTAGGAAGTACTCTGAGCTACCTCGTTTTCATAATTGACAGGTATTAATGATAGGCGGGTACACATCGCAGTAACAATGTGCTTTAAATTAATAATTGGCCCGGGGTGTTTATGGCTTTTGAGCCACAGGAGCCTTCTCCAGGTCTCATGGGGCTTTGGATGTCTTGGTGGTTGTGCTGTCGCATGGTACCTGCGCAGATGAGGCTTTGTGGATCCACCACGACTAAACACTGCGTTCACCTGGGCTAGTGCTGAGCTTCTCCCACATGGTGGAGCTTTTACCCTCAACTTGACCACAAAAAGACGTTTATAAAATGCAGAGAGCCAGCTTAGGGAAGGAGGGCTCTGCTTGCCTCTTCTTTGATCCATAAAATTTTTGTGTCTTGTATAATGATGTGTTTGAACTGCACAGACATGGACACTATCGCTGTACTAATGCCTGCAAATTGATTAGTATTAAGTAGAAGAGAGGCTTCGTGGATACCGTCACAATCATATGGCAGTTTCTAAATGGCATATAGCTGCAAATGCCATGCAGTGCTAGAGCTGCTGAAACACCATCATCAGCTTTTAAACTAAAAAAGGCTAATCAGCTTTGCATCGCGTTCAACAGGTATCTGGCCTGTGCTCCCACCCAGTATTTCCATTTCCAGCTGTCTTATTTCAAAGCATTTTGCTGTTGTGTTTCTCATAATACAGGAATAGCGTTAATTATTGAGATGAATGATTCTTACAGCAAACCGCTTTTGAAAGAAGTATTGAATCATCTGGGAATTTGTGTGATTTGAACCATACCTTGGAACTGGGGAAGAAGTGCTAGTGAGAACAACTGCCTATTTTGCAGAAATCAGCTATTTCTTTCTCATTACTTTTTTGTAGTATTCTGATGCTGAGCAGTCTTTTAAAGGTGTTCTTTGCTTATCCAGTCAAACTGTAATTCATTTTAGTGCTTATCTATTTTCTAATAATACTTAGAACAAGAGGTGGCCTTTCCATTTTTTTTTTTTCTCAGGGAAAAGAAAAAAATAACTTGTCTTTTTTTTTTTTTTTTTTTCTTCCTTGAGTAAGGAAAATAACGTTTCCTCCCAGGGAAATGAGTAATGGTGATGCAGGTCAATTTAGACTTTTGTATTAGCCACTTGTTTACATAAAAGTAATCTGTTCTTCTGAAAAATCTGTAATTTTCATGGGAACTGTGCATTAATTTTAAGCTCACCCTGTTCAGAGCACAGTAGCATATTTTTCACCTATTATTCCTATGGTTGGAAATCACAATTGTTTCTCCTGCTATCCCTCTGTCTGCTAGAAAATTGTTTTTGCTGCTGAGGTCCTTTAATGCCCATGTGTGTACTGCATTGCGTGTTCTGCCACCTGGCCTGTTCTCCCTGCCAAACTTTCTGTTTCTCGGGTCTCGCTCTTTGCTGCTTCTGAAGCAAATCCCTGAAACATTTTTTTCCAGTCTTCCACTGCCTTGTGGTTTGTTGTTTTTTTTTTTTTTTTTTTTTTTAATAAAAATAAATTGTAGAACTGATCTAACTGTCACATGTCTGCCCAACTGTTCGTGAGTTCTCCCGTACTAATGAATAATATTGCTAACCCTTCTTGCCTGTTCTTACTGCTCACCTGGCTGCATGCTTAGGTGTTTGTTTGTTTTGTTGTTGTAGATCTGTTTTGTAAAAGATTTAGATAGTTTTATCAAGTGATGAGTGAGTTAAGTTCTGCGTTCTGTAATGCAGGAATAAATGTTTTCAAATGATAACATCTTGTGAACAAAATGATGCTTCCAATCAATGGATGGTGGTTCTTTGACAGCAGGAGCCTTGGTTTTGTTAGTTGATATTTTCTAGGTGAGAGTAAGTAATGGCTTCTTCCCATAAACTCAGGTAATCTTTTAATTTTGGTGATTCAGTCTTTAATATAAATACAGTAAAGTGACAGGCTTCATGCTCTTAATTTTTAGGGCTTTTAGTCATCCTTAGAATTAATTCAGGTTTCAGTAGAAGCATTTGTTATTACAGAAAACACAGACTCAGATATTTAATTACTTGATTTTCTTTTTTTAACAGATCTTAAGAACATCTGTGGATCCTAATGAAGTCAGTGAGACTCTCAGCCCCTAAAAACTGCCTAAATTCTTACAGTAACGTGGGAGGAGGGGAAGGATTCGGGTGGAGGGCAGGGTACTGTGAAGATGCTTGGCATGTATTTTCAGAAGGCTTAGGGTATTTTTAGCTAGTGGGTATGTTTAGAGTGTCACTCATTTTAGAGAGTGAGACCATCCATTTGTTCTAGACTGCTTGAATTTCTAGTTTTTCTGTAAAATGCAGTAGAGTTTTCTTGTGGCGATGCTTTAGTTGGATGATTCTCAGCTGTTGATTATCTTTGCTTCACTGTTTTCTTTAGATTTCAAGAGGTTGTGCTTAACATTTCAAAATTAGTTAAAGGACTCCTTTCAAACTGCTAAATTATACTTGCCAGAAGGCTGCGAAGTGAGGTATGCGTGCCTGCCTGAACTGTAGCTGCTCTTGACGGCACTGCAAATAAATTATATATGTAAGCAAATTATTTGGAAAGCAGTAGTTTTCAAATTGCGATGGTACTTCTATATGTGTTCACACATCTTTTGCTGTAGCTGGTTAGCAGGTGAATTTGAACAGGAATACCTTTTGCAAATTTGCTTTCACGTTTTCAGACAAACACAATACACAAATTCTCTTTCTGTCCTCTACAAAGAGGAAGGAAGGAAAAAAACCCTCAAATCTATTTCAGTACTTTCTTAGAAGTTTGCTCGCATAAAGTATAGATTCGGAGA
Organism: Grus americana; assembly: GCF_028858705.1. Taxonomy (NCBI): domain Eukaryota; kingdom Metazoa; phylum Chordata; class Aves; order Gruiformes; family Gruidae; genus Grus; species Grus americana. The sequence goes on along the minus strand of NC_072870.1, from coordinate 7,598,204 downwards.
AAAAAAAAATTAAAATCAGCAAAATTCTTGAGGACTGCTAGAATAATTTTTCTTTTTAATGCAACATAATGACTAATGAGAAGAATCTGGACTCTTACAAAGCACTGTTTTTAAATGAAATATGTAACAAATGGCTGCTTTCAATTTTGAGTAATTTTAATATATTTTTTTAATGAACATGGACTTATCAGAGGCTTTTGCATGTTCATGCAGGGGACCATGTGTGCTGGTGGCATTTATGACTCTATCAATGAAGTTTTTACTTTACATTCAGTTCTGCTCAAATGTCTGTACTGACCTAAGAGACAAACAGAAACCTTTGATTCCCACAAGGAATACAGACATTACTGGGTTTGAGTTTTGCCTTCTAGTCAGTCTTTTTGTTCTTTGTGGTCTTGTAATTACATTTTCTTAAATGCAGTTCTCTTCACTGTTGTGGTACAGAAGAGTTTTAAGGAAGGGAACTGTGCATGTGCAATAGTTCATGTATGGTCGGAGTGCGTAAACAAAGAAGAGAAAAATGTCTCTTATCTTTTTCCGTTATCTCAGCTTACCTCACTTTTTTGGGGGTTGGTTTCCACCTTAAGAACACATTGCCGCAGAAGGAATCTAATGAAAATCATAGAAATAGTGCTTGTGGCTTCATGGTGATTGTATCACTTATAAATGAAAATATTTAGCTGTATTCTTAAGGCCCTATTTTGTTCCAGATAAACCAGCATGTAATATCAAGTTAACTTCGTTGTTCTTAGAGTGCTCTGTATGACAGGTATTCTGACTTGGGTGTGGGTTTACACATTTTGGAGAATTTTGTTCAAATTAGGGATTATCTTTTGCGTATTTAAAATAACCAAAAGCGAGCCTTAACCTCTGTTGATACTCTGGGAGTGGGGGAGCTGCCAGTTCGTCTGTATTCAAATACCCTGAGAGCGAGCCTAAGAGACAGATAAGAAACCTCGAACGGGGCTCGGGTTTTACTCTCCTCGGCGAGCAGCAAGGTGGCTGCCCCTAAGTCATCCCCTGCGCCTCGTAATCTAATCTAAGTGGCACGCTGGAGGGTTTGTGCAGTAGCGTTCAAGGCAGCAGTGCCAGCTGATGTGACTGATGGTATTTGTGGATTATATCAACATCAGTGGATTAGCTGCAGGAGGAGGAGGAGGAGTATTAGAAACAAGAATGAATAATGTGCTAAACAACTAACTAAAAGTGGCTAATGAACAGGAGAGTAGCAGTGTTGTAGACTGTAGGATTTATGGTTGTTTTATACTTGACGGCCTTTTGGTAATTTCTGTAAGAAAGATTGGAAAAATCTAATGGAGGGGTGGCAGTGAGTATCAGGCAATTTACTGAGCGATAGGCATGGCCCTGAGCAGGGGCTTGAAATACGGGCTATGGCTGTTCTAAGTTAACAGAAGGTGAGTCGTGTTTGCCACTGAGGGGGGTAACATCAGACACAGCTGTTAGATCGTACAAACGGGGAATTCTGAGCGATGTCATTTGTTTCATCAAGAATTGGTTTGCTCGAGCATTTTACTGGTGGCCAAAGGGAGTGATTACTTTAAAAAAAAAAAAAGGGGGGGGGGTATTTTTACTAGATAGCATTTCAGTAAGCTTGAGGCTTTAACTCAAAATAGGTACGGCAGCACTAAGAAAAAGAGCCTCATCTGTGTTTTAAATTGTCTGGCTGCCAAGCTTGGTATTTAATGGATGGTAGCGTGTTTCTTTGTCATTTAGCCCTGTTGTAGAAAGCAGAAGAATCTAAAACAAAAATTAGAAGTCATTCTGACCCAGAAACTACCTATAGTAGCTAAATTGACTTGCCAGTCGTATCTACTAGTATCCTTGGTGCCTAGAAATAAGAATCTAAATGACTCAAGTATTCTGAATACATGTTTTTGATGACTTCAGTAGAAGGCATGATTCCATGAGTAGTTTCTTTCTAAATAAAAAAATAATTTTGTAACTTTCATGTGTGCAGTGTTTCTAGCTGTATTTATCATAGGCCTAAATTATTTAAACCATAAAGCAGCATCTTGCAAGAAATTCCTATGATCTTTTTTTTAAACATAAATATTTCAAGTCTATACAAAAGACAAACCTTGTATAAAAATACTATATCACCCATGAGTAAGAAAAGTTATTAAAGGTAGGCACAGACTGAGTAATGAAATGGGAACATCAGATTCCTTAGAATAGCCTGTTACTAAGGGATGCTGAATCCAAGATAAAAGAACTCCTGTTTCTTCTAATTTTTAAGACTTTTTTCAGACCTATTTAATTATGCCTTGAATATATCCAGTCTGATGTTGATGATGGTAGTTGCTTTGGATAATGATAAGGTGTTGCAGCAGAAGGATTCACTCAGATTCTTAATTTAGGAAGTAGAATACTGATTTTTTTATAAACTTGGCCTGCAAACAGCAAACTATTTGCTAAGATGATGGTGGACTCTGGGATGTTGCCTTGGTCTTCTTTCTCAGGAATCAGCAATAATATGTAGCGATTGACTTGTTTTGGTCAACATTACCTTTTTCAGCCTTTTGTATTCTCCAAAATAGTTCATAAACCTGCAAATAATGTTCTGCCCAGAACTCAGCCAAAAATGAGTAATTTCCTTTTTTCTTCACAGTACTTCGGAACTAGTCTGTAAGATTCTCCCCAATGGAAGAATAAGACACATAGTATACTGGAACCAGAGCCTATAAGAGAACCAAATTAAAATTAAAATAACCCTAAGAATTCCTTTTTTTGCTTTACTGTGTATCTGCATGCACAAAGTAGTGCCTTCATCTTTCATCTGCCGGTTGCCATTTTAATAAGCTTTTAGGTGTTTATTAGAAAATGTGCCATTAACTTGCATCTGTTCCACTCCAGGAAATTGGCTGTTACCGTCTGTTTTTTTTTTTTTTTCTTAAAATACTTGCTATTCCCTGTATGAGACTTTACCCCCTTAAATATGGTATTCAATAGGGTATTGATAGTAGGCAAAGTCATCTTACGACTGTTTTGTTTTCCTGCTGTTGCTGCAAACAAATCTTAAGAATCTTTCCAAAAAGAAAAATCCTCAAGGATCCTTCATTAGATGTACTCCTGGGAATTGGTAATAGATACTTGAATATCATTCATTTTAGGAGCAAGATTTTGATGCCTATTAAAATCAATGTGCATGCTAAATATTTACTCTGTTTGTTTTGAAATGTGTATTCCTTTTAAAAGGGCTTCTTTTGCATCTGCACTGTAAATGCACAGCTCCCTGATGCACTGTGAGTGAGTGGTTCCTAGGCTCCCCAGGATATTGGTGTTTTCACTGAAGGGGACCTTAATTTCCCAATTCCCGATAGCTGCTGTGCTGGCCTTGTACAGGAGCAGATGACAGAGCAAGAAGAGCTTGCAAGTTCTGCGGGCCAAGGTTTCCAGCAAGCAGAAAAAAGGAAATGTTAATATAGAATCTTGAAAAATCCCCTGATAAAGAGAAGGGAGAAATGCCAAAGGGAAGAAACAATAGTGTTGCTCTAAAAGTGGTATTCCAAGCTCAGACATAAAACTACAGCTATCCTGATCTCATCCGTGCAAGGTCTATAAAATCCAATTACTCTGATATCTGGAATTTAAATAACTAGAAACTTTATGTCTAGTCTTGTCTTGCTTTTAGCTTTCTTTTCAGTGGGAAAAACTGTCCAAGTCAGTGATAAGGAACCATTTTATTTGGGGAGGAGTTTTAAACAACACCCAAGGATGATGTCATTCCTGACACTGTTCATATCCTGATTCTAAATCTGCGATGGTGAAAGAAAGAAGTATGTATTAGGAATGCCGTATCACTATAAACCTATTAGGCATTGTTTTAGATGTTTTAAAACAAGTCTTGGCATATAGAGCAGTTTACTGGGTTTATAGAGGACTGATCTACTTTTTTTAACTGAAAAAAAAATCATTACTCAGACAGCATCTGATAAAGTGATAGTGCATAGATTTTAGGCTACAGTACTTTTTTTTTCTTCCCATGTTTTTAAAATGGGAAAGGTACTAAGGTTTTTGCAGGTAAAATATTACACCTTACTTTTAAAACATTAAAGGAGAAAAGACTTGGAAGCATCTGAAAAGGAAGTGAATTGTTAAAGTTGCTTGAGAATTTCTTTTGCTGTCTGTTTAGGTAATCATAATTAAAAAATGCCTGAATGATCTTAATAACACATGATTCAACTGACAAGCACTAATTGCTCTCTATCAGGCCAAGAGAAGATGAATGTTGTCAAGAAAACCACAAGTCAGACAAGCTGATTCTCTTCTAGTCTGACACCATGTTCCCATGTACAAACCAGTTTTTACTGGAGTCTTTCCAACATCAAAAGAAAATCCTTGCCTTCCCATTAATTTTCATTGCTGGCAGGCTTGAGCTGTTTGTGACGAGCTACCTCGTTACTATTGCTGGCCTGCTAATGCACAAGATTGTGCAAAGACAAAAATGTAAACAGGTTTCCCAACTTCTCTTTATCTTTTGTAGTTTAAACTGAATGCATTCTTACACTGGAATACAAAGCATTAGGTATAAAACCCCCTTTTTTTTTTTTTTAAATTGTCATAATAATCTTTTTCTTTTTTTCTTTACTCTGGAATGTACAGTGCACTGGGCCAAGTAGAATAACATTATTTTTCTTCAAAGATTCTCTTTTTTTAAGACAACCTATGCAAATTATGTCACTGCAGTGAAAAATCCCAGTTTTATATAGCAGATGCTATCTGGCAGGATTTCCTGCAAGGTGATGTGTATCTAGTGCCATATTTTTTTTTCTTTCTTTTGTTTTAAAAAAGACGCCTTTTTTGTCTGTGCTTCTTCTAGTCAAATTGAAAACTTGTCCTTTGCCACTTGACTTTTCTGTATTCCTTGATTCTGACACAAGTAGAGAAGATACTCTGCGTTCTTTCATACTTTCCATTTATATTTGGGCATTGGTTACTAAGTAGTATTGGAAGGGTATGGGTCACTTGGGCAACCATATACCAAGATAAATCTGATGACCTTGTAAACAGTGTTTAAAAAATAGCACCTGCTTTGTACTAAGTAAATTCTAACTTAGTCACTCCAATGTTAAATATGAAGGGAGATAATATTATGTTTTAATGTAGGCTTGAGACCTTACAAATTTAAAAAAAGATAACAAGAAACCTTGGGATCTTTCTGTAAACAAAATATCTCCTTCGACCAGTTATCTTAAGTTGGATCATTAAACCTCTCCCCAGAGCTCAGTAGTGCCAATTTGTCTTTTAATTAGTTTTCCTGAGGAACAGGAATATTGACTTGGTTGTGAATGCACCCTTGCACTCTGGAAGGACTTTAACTTGATCCACTTTATGTTCTTACGGAGAAGACTGAGATCAGCTTCTTAAAACTTTACCATAATTCTCAAACTTTAATTCTTTAACGGCATGTCAGTTATCAATCTTGATAATATTTCCCTGCCAGATTTGATTACTGTTTTACTATTTGGTGCCCACCTTTAGCATATCTGGAGATACGATATCTTTAAAAGGACTGATTACTTTGTGCAAAATGAGACTTTGAATTCTTTCTCAAATTTGGCATCTAAACCAGAGTCCCTTGTCAACATCTTGGTATGCTAAACCTGGGTTAGAAACGGAGTAGTAAGGAACGCATTTTCCTTACCAGTTTCTTTTGCTGGCTACAAAAACCCCCTTGATAATGGGTAGTGTTGAAGTGCAGAGGGAAGGATGGGTGGAGAACATGGTGAAGAGAGTGTTCCTGACTTGCTTTCCAGCAAGATGCCAGTCCCTCCTGTTTACTGGGTCACCCTTACAGGTATTGCTCCCCAGTTTTTGGCTCTCTGGCAGTAGAAAGAAGTAAATAAATCAGAGTAGATAGGCAAGACCGTGAGCTGACAGTGGGATGATTTGTCATTTCAAATCTCCCAAACCCAAAAAAGTACCCGTGTTTTTATGTCAAAACTATTATCAAATCTATCTGAAATTATAATAATTGCTGACAGTTTAACAACATCGCAGGTTATAAAAAGCGTAGTGATAAGTTCCTTTTCTTAATCTTTGCATGTGATGGGGGAACAACAAATTCCCTCTCTCCTCAAACGGTGCCCTGAGATGCTGTTTATTGCGGTGCTGATCAACACCCAGAAATACAAGGGGCTTTGTTAAAATCGGAGGGCAGAGCACTGTGCTGTCAGCTGGGGTCAGATCCTTTCGGGGCAGCAACAGGACAGGGTTCATTTGTTCCTACTTCAGAGTTTTCTGTAGAAAATAATGAGAACCCTAGAGTCTGTCCTGAAATTGTAAAATCCTTTGCTTCTGTAGAAAAGTGAACAACTATTAAAAAAAAAAAGGGGGGGAGGGGGAGGTTAACATGGAGATAACTGTGTTACCTAAAAAGCACCAGCCAGCCATGGGTTATTCTGAAAATAGCCATGATCAAATCTTGTTGAATTCTTTGTCAGTGATTCAGATATGATAATTCTAGCTTCTATTTGAGTAAAAATATTTAAAAAAATCTGATCCAGCACCTTCTGCTGTACAGAACAGTTTGGGGTATCTCTAATATCATAGGCTTCTGATTGCTTGGTGATTTTTTTTTTTTTTTTGGTGTGTGTGTGGTGGTATTCTTTTTCAGTGAATCACTTAAGGAAATAGTTTGGGGGATTATTAGTTGGCTTTGTAGAGCAAGGCATTCCCATTGATATTTGTGTCTAAACATGATTATCAACCTGCTCTTCAGGAGCAGATCTCTATATTCTGATCTGGTGGGCTTGAAGGATGGTTGTCCTCTGGTCACACTCTTACGCAGAAGGTGATGGCAGCACTGGGATGTGTAAATGAGATGATGTCCCTGAAAGGGGGGCTGCTGCTCTGCCCTTCTGCCCAGGACGGTTGCAGAGGGACATGGCAGCCTTGTAGGTCCTCTGCTCTCGTGCAGGGTGCCCGAGGTTTCAGTGGATGCCTTTGAATGTATAATCCGTGATACGATGAGTACGTTCATTGGCATGGCTCCTGTAGCCGAGCGGGGACCGTGCCAATGAACGATAAGCAGTGCCATCTAGGGTTGAGCCTGGCCTAGGATTTTCATCCTAAGAGCCCTGTCTAAGCAGTCAGCTGCAGCCCCGGGGTGGAAGGTTTCTGAGGGCAGAGTATGCTATTACTCTTACAGAAATACGATTTTCTGTAGATGATAATATGTATTTTAAAAGTACTGAATATTATGCCCTAAATCTTACCAAGAACTTATAAGCCTGATGTTATATCAAAAATACATACCTGTGCCAGGAAGATTGCAGGATATTTTTGCTGGGTCTGTGATGTTACGTGAAGTTTGGGAAGTTCCTGGTGCATAGGTGATGAAGCATTTGGATTGTTCTTCAGAACTAGAGACATTAACTTCTAGCCGATGCATGCAGGAGAACATCTGCTTGAGGAAAAGTTGCTGCATGTATCTGAAGGGGAATAATGTAGTTTGATCATACGGTTGAGCAAACTTAGCCAAGTCAGATGAGTTGCCCAGAAGTAACTGGGTATCCTGTCTGGATCTTAATGTCATTGCAAACCTTTTTTTCAGGGTAGGGGGTGGGTTTGAAGTAAAAAATTCATCTTTTCTGTGCGGCAACATGTTTGAAGTTCTGAGTAGCAGAGTCCTCTGACAACACATTTGTATATATGCCGTGTATCTCCATTTCTTCTGCTTTGTAGCTGAGGCATCCCTTAGAGGCAAAGTCTGAAGAAGTCAATTAACTCTAAAACCGACCTATACCCAGAAGGAAAAGATTTTGTTTTACAGATTTATCTGAGGTTTGTGTGTAGCTTTGGGGGAACTCATTAAATTTGACAGCAAATGCTATGGTCTTGTTAGTACCATCCAGAAAGGCCTTGTGGTTTAGGCTTTGGATTCCAGTTTTGCACCAAGAACCACATTATTTTAGGGTAAGTAATTGAAGAAGGTGCCAAGGTTAAAGTTCTGTTGTATCCTCCTATGCCCATACAGCCCAGTCCAAGGCCCACGCTCCAGGAATGGTACTTGCTGGGGACACTTAAACGTAACCTTTGCACAAAACGGTGTGGAGCAAACACAACCAATGAAGCCCTGGTCCCTTTACTCCACCTGTCCGTCCCTGTGCACTTGGCACGTACATAGTGCAGCCGGTCTCCGGGCAAGCTCGGGAGCCAACTCCCAACTACTGGTTGGTGCCTGTGGGCAGACATAGGTTTGCATTTTTTTTTCAGTAATGTTTAAGTTCAAATGACTATAACTTATAATAGCAAAACCATTATTTAGTAAACAGTTACAATTTATTTCCCAAAGTGCTGAGCACTCTGTGCCTTCTTCTGTCACCAAATTATAGCAGGATGTACAATGGTCTGTGGATTTTACTTCTTTTTCCTGAATTAGACGATTTTCCTAGGTGGGTTGGCTATGTTTAAGAACATAGCGTGGGTTTACGTGAGGAGAGTGGCTGGTGCAATGGAGTCACAGCTGTCAAGTACAGCTTGTGCTCAGCGATTCTTCCCTAACTCTGTGGGCTCAAAGGGTCCCTTTTGACCCAGGTACCAAACCTTTCTTCAGCTTTCATTTCATCATTAAAATTAGTCATTTTCTGAGGAATTTACTTACCTTTGGTTGGATGCATTAGGCCAGGGGGGGTTGACTGTGAGCTCAAACTATTTAAAGGTAGTTATTTTGAAGATGCCCTCCACCCCACCCCAAAGCGGCAAGCGTGGTTTGCCTTGGCTTTTCAGGTCCCTGTTTCTTCCTGTTGGAATTTCTCTATTTGCTAGCTTCAGGGTTGCAGTTTTCCTTTTTTGTTTTGGGTTTGTTTTTTCTTTTGTTTGGGTTTTTTTTTTTGGGGGGTGGTGGTGTGTGTTTTGTTTTGGGGTTCGATTTTTTTGTTTGTTTGTTTTAACCCTTTTTTTTCCTGAAAGTTCCTGCTGAAAACTTCTTCAGCGAGTTCTTTGTTGGCTCTCCTCATCGAATGACTAAAGGCTGGAGTGGGAAGAATGTCTGGCCTTCAAGTCTGTGATCTGCTGATTCACAGATAAATATCCTATAAAATGCATAGTTGGGCTGCTCTGAGTTTAGGGCTGCATATTCTTTCATGATTTGTTTGGGAAAACAGCCACAACTTGACTCAAACTTTCCAGTTTGGTATGTCTTGGTTCCAGTATTACGAAGTTCATCAGCCTGACTTAGAGGGAAGTCTTGGTTCTTGCTCCTGTGCCTTGAACTCATCTGCGCGCTCTCACGCCGTATGGGGAGCCAGTTGTGATATTCCCCTTGCAAAGCTCTGTCACTGTGGGCCTCAAGCTGCAATATATGTGATCCTGGAGCATTGGAAACTCATCTTTCCCAGGGGCCCAATTCATTAAAAATAAACCTCGTTTCAAAATATTAAAAAGAAAAATCCAAGACAGCTCCTGTCTACCAAACTGCTTAAGGCTACGGGCAGAGAAAAGCCCAAAAGCTTTTTCTCCCGTTTTCTTTTTCCCCCTGAAAAGGGAAGTTCAGAGAGGAGACGGGCCTGTGAAAGTGTGTCGTTTTCTGTGGCGAAGGAAATAAATGATTTTTGTAAAATTTGCACGGTATTACTTGTAGGGAAAGAGGGAAAAGAGATGGATGAAGATGAGTGCTGGAACACAGTGATATGTAGTCCCTACTTGGTTTTCTGTGGGAAAAAAAATAAAATCATGTAGCTAAGTGAATTATGTACAGTCTGAGAAGCACTTGTTTTCTTTCTTGATGTTGTTAAAGCATTTCTTAACACAATGGCTTTTTTTCTCAAGTATTAGCATTAATTACTGAAAATGTTAATAGGTTTTGTGGATTGTACAAGTGGGAAGACTAGCAACAACCTGGTATTTCAAAAGAAAATAATATTCCATCCTCTAGATTCAAAGATAATTTAGGAAAGTAATAAAAGCTTGTGAAATCATATGAAAGAAAGCTTTATGTCACTTCATTCCTTCATCAGATAGAAAGCAAATACCTCATTACATTGGCCAAAACTCTGTGTTTTGGAAGTGACCCTGTAATTTTTTTCTTTTGCAAGTCACCAAGTTTCACATATTTCAGTGGACTATTCCCTCCCCTTCTCGACCGGTAATCTTAAACCCTCCAATGTCTTGGGGCGTTCTGGCAATCCAGCTTGGTGCGTGTGCTTCCTGTAGTCAGTGTGCACAAATGATCACTCTTTAAATCATACAGTGCAAGATTTCATTAAAAATTTGGAGAACCATCTTATGACTAGGTTGATGATCTCATTTTATCCATACATGGTACTTATTAAGTAAATACCTTTGAAGGATAGGAAACCGTCTGGGAACTGACTTGTGTTTCTTCCTCTGCTGTGTTATCTTAATTTGATTGGTAGTACAGAAGTCCTGAAAATATTTTCTAAGGGAAATATACATTGGAAATAATACAGTGCTATTCTTAGCTCTTTTTGCAAACTTCCTACTTTTTTTTCCCCTTTTTTTTTTGTTGGGACCTTTGCTGTCCTTCAGGTGCTTTAACTTTGTATTTACTCAGATTCCCTCAAGGGGAAGATTCGGTGCAGTACTGAGCACGTTTCAGACCTGACTCCAAGGCAACAGGAGGTTGTCCAAGAACTAATTCTGGCCTTTTCTATGAGAATCCTTGTCAGCACATTTTTGCTGCAATGAAACGGTGAATAAACCAAAGTATTTTTGGTAACAGTGGTACACCACACCTCTATGGTGCCTGTCCTTTGAGGATGTGTGCGCTTCAGAGACTCGGGAATTACACATCTTGTGCATGTTTCTGCTGTAGTTATGAGGAAGTATTTATGCCGACAGGCCGGGACAGCAGCTCTCAGGAGTGATCGCTTATTGTTTCACCGTGGATAATAATCGGCCTCTCACCTTCTGCGGTTGTTAACTGTTTAGTTGGAGGCCAGAGCCTTTTAGAAATCTGGCTGAGGGTGTCATCTCATTGCAATCAGGCTCCTTTGGAGGCTTTCAAAGGAAAGATCCTAGCATCGTAGTCAGGCTGGTGGAGGGACCTCCAGCAGGTCTCTAGCCTGATGTCCTGCTTGAAAAAAGGGACTGTTGCCCATACAGTGACAGTGGCTTTGTCCTAGCAGAGCTTTGGGAATCCCCACAGATGGAAATCCCCCCATCATGAGCTCTCAGTGCTTTACCACCTCAACAATGAAAATGTCCCTTCTGAGCATCCCGAAGAACAATTTTGGCTGCTGCTCCTCAATTCAAAGCCTCCCACCTAAGACTGTTGTTACTCTTGGACCGTTGCTCGCAGCATGAAATGAGCTCCTCTTAGTTGTCAGGGCTGGTAGCACGGCTTCTGTGTTAGCAAAGCCAACAAATTCTTTTGAAAGAGGATGTAGCTATTCATCTGAGCGTTAATTTTTATATATTAGTGTTGTTACCTCTGCAAAGCCAACTTCTGTGTTTGATAGAGAGAGCAGCAGTTGGAAGGCTCTTGATGAAGAGGAAGAGGAACCACCCAGCACTTAGCCTAGCATTTCTGTGCATTGTGTTCTGGACTTTCCAAATTGGATTGAACGTTGTGATTGAAAAGATTGTCAGCACTATGCAAATGAGAAAGAGAAGTGAAAGTGCATCTCATGCAAGTAATTTCTATGTAGATAATTTGCCATAAAAATTTATATTGCAGTCCTTAAAACCTTCAGAGATTTATTCTGTCTAGGGAAAGGTGATTTATATGGTATTAAAACACTTTTTATGTTCCAGTCCTTTAGATTTAATGTTTATTGCCTATAAAAATGAAATCTTCCTGTGGATATTTAAAAGTTTTGGTACTGTGTGAAATATATATTCAGCTTAGAATCTGAAATGCTTTAGAGATGCAGTAAATAAGTGATGGAGTGTTACCTCAGGTTCACCAGCCTCGGCAGTCCAGACTTACTCCAGGGCTGAATCCATTATGTAGATAGCATTCTGCTTACCTTAGACATATGGTACAAGAGAGCCTATAATGACGAAAGTAATGTGTAATTTTGTCATTCTTTTTTGGCTGAATATTTAGGGCACTTTGTATAAAGGTTTTTGAAGCCGAACTTGCCCTGATGTGTATAGTCAGTATTAAAATGCAGAAGTAGGCTTATTCCTTACCCACGGAGGGCCAGATTAAAGCCCAAGAATAGGGTACACTGCAGGAGTATCAAAAGAAGAAAAGGCGTTCTGCATCGTTTCTCTAAATAGCTTCTACACGTGGTAACGAAGGGAATAGGGCAAGGCAGTGCAGGACTGCTGCAGTCCCTGTGCATAGTTGGGCAAGGAGGAGTCTGTGTTCTGGGTTTATTTCTAGTTTAATTGTTGGTTATTTTCTCTATCCCTATTATTGTTTGGGCAGAAACAAAGAAGAAACTGTACTTCTTTCAAAGCGTAATTCCTAACCTCATAGTGTAGGACCCTCTCCCCTTCTATCCTAGAAAATTTTCTAGAGCATAATCTATCTGTCTAGAAATGTACAAAATACAGACCATGAAAGATACAGAAACAAATCAAGTGAGTTTTTACACAAAAATAAGAAAGCGTGTGTAGGTGGTTGTTTTGCCATGTAACTTCTTTAATGGTGGTGCCCTGAAAAAGTGAATGATGTAACACACGTTGCTTTTTCCCAAATGTTTCTCATCATTTTAGAGTTCATCCCACAGCAAACCTATGGAATTAAACTCTAAAGCATGTGTCCCACTGAGTACTGATAGAGATCGAGGAAAGGTTGGCAAGTCCTTTTCAGATTTCTTGTCTGCAACTCCAGAATCCTGTATATTACTGCACACAAAGCACAAAAATTAAAGATTGATTTATAGTCACATAACTAATATAACCAGAGACAACTGTGGCAAATAATTCTGGGGGCTTACAAATAATGCTTAATTTGCAGTGGTACATCAAATAACATCTAGCAACCCCTTTCCAAATTATTTTCTTCTAAAGAAATCTAACGTTACTGTGAGTGCCTGGACGGATTGCACTGGAGCCCAAAGCCCTGCCTCTGGCCGCAGCAGGCGTGCAGCACGTCGCAGGCTTTCTCACACCGCTCCGCGCGTCCCCATCTGGGAAAGGATGCAACTCGGGTGTTGCAACATCAGGCAGCCAAGTGAATGGCACCGGTTCAAGGAGGAACTTTGGTGAAACTTCCCAGGGTTGTAACTGTCTGTGCCCTGGCACATGAAAGCTGAGGAAGCGTCCGAGTGCCGTAGCAATAATCATCAAGTCCGCATTAGTAAATGTAGCATTTGATGCAGCGCGTTTAGCAAAGGTGGTTTGTGTGGTGTTTAAATGGCGAAGCCAAGCAGTTGTTCTCAAGACTGGGTGGGTAAGGCTGCTTGCAGAATGGGACAGGCAACAAAAAATCCCACAGAAGTATCAGGATAAAACTTTTTTTTTCCCCCAAACAAAAATACTCCCAACAAACAAACAACAAAACCAAACACACCCACCCACCCAGTTTTTATTCTGGTCTGCATAAGAACTTTGGAAAGCCAGGATCATATTCTAAATGTCTTTTTCCAGAGTGGTGTGAGAGAAGTGGAGAGGCAGGAAAGCAGAATAAACCTGTGGTGGGTTTAAGCAGAGTTTGACCTTTGCTTATAGGATTGTAGAAATATGATTTAGCTAAAGTTGAATGAAAAACAATAGCTGAAAAAATAATCAGATCTTCAGCTGCATGGTGGTTGTTCTTGGTTCCCCGACTGTTCAGGTTAACATCTCTAGCATGAGATTACTGCTGTATTTCAAACCTTTTCTCCCCCAATGCTGTTTCTCTGGCTCCAGAGAATTTTTTTGCAAGGTGTTTTCGCTGATCTGCTTTGGATGACTCTCTTCATAACACAACAATTAAACTCTCATATTTTTCTGTGTACTGAAATAGTAAACTCTGAAAAGAATTAAGAAGTTTTAGGCTGTCTGTGCTGCTGCTGTTGAAGTTGACATCTTTGTATGTCTTTGTATAGAAATATTACTGTTTTATTTAGATTATTCTTTGTACTTATCAGCCAGATACACTGCCAAAAACCAGCGCTGGTGGTCTGATAATTCCATGGTTTTGTGGGGCTTCGTATTTGTCCATTTGCTTGTTCTGCAATAAGCTTAGTAGTTATATACTCAGTTCATACCAGAAATGTGTTTTCTTTTAAATACATAGATGTTCTTTAACTAGAACTTTTTTCTTTTTTTCCTAATCATGAAGGATATAAACTAAAAGAGAGAAAGAAAACCACTACTCAAAGTGAAACTTTTATTGTTTGATGCAACATGTAGCATGTTGTGTCATCTCAAAAGCAGCATTTTTGGATCGAACTTTCATATTGTCAGGCCTAGGGCTTTATAGTGTTTCATCGCTTTTCTCAACAGAAGTGCTTTCTGGAATTTGTATCGGGGTGTCCAACACTCTCATCTGCATATACAAAAGCTAAAATTTGGCTCTTCAAGGGTGTCTAGATGAAGGATGGAGGTACTAGAGGCACTGAATCTGAGAGTGAGTAGATCAGAAGTAATCGAGCTATTTATTTGTGGTTTGTCTGAAAAGTGCATGGGGATGGAGAATGGCGATAGCAACTTCAAACGGTCACTAAAAGCCTTTAGCTTGCTGCTGTAGGTCACACATTTGAACACTGGTTTTAGTTCAAAAATGTGATTCTGATTAAATACATAATAGAGATAGGAAATTATTCATGAGAACCTGCCTTTTGTTTCTAAAGGACTTGAGGTAACTCTGGACTTGGTTTCAGCCACAGCAAAAAAGAGGGGAGGTAGCCCCACTGTTTTGGAAAGCGTCGCTCTTTCTCTCAGTTTTCATGTAGGAGAGAGAAATATATGTGTGTATACATAGACTGAAAATCACTGTATGACAGAGTGCCTTGAAAAGATACAAACGTAAATGATTTCTTGGTAAAGAGATCACTTGCGTCCCTTGTACATCATCTACCTCCCCAAATTGCCGGGAAGCAAAAATTACTGTCGTGTAGATAACTCTATTTGTAGAGTTTCTTTCTGTGTGTGGGGAGGGAATGAAGTAATCTGTTCCATCAGCTTGTAAAACTGAACTAATTAACAGACAATCAGCATTGATTGAGACAGCTGCATTCTTTACTGAGGGATTGTAAACACAGAGTCTTCACAGAATTGTTTTTACTGCTCTAAAGTGCAAGAAATTGAAATTGTATTTGATAGCCAAAATTAAGGACTTTTTAGTGACAGTGTATCATGGCAAGGTTGACAGTGCCACCGCAGCTAAGTCTGTTGTTTCATTTTAGTGTGATTTCTCACGGTGAATACTGGGGGAATTCTGTAAATTATCACCGAAGAAGTTTGTTTTATGGTTAAAAAAGTATTTTAGCTGTGCTGGCTACCTCAGTTGTGTTCATGGAGCAAGTAGACCTTGGCTGTCCGGAGTTCGGCGCTCATCCTGGTAGGCGTGCCTTTTACTGATGTAAAGTGTGGTACTTCTGCTGAACTGTAATCGTCCAGGTAAAATATTGAAAACGATAAAAATTGTCTGAAAGGCTTCAAAATCTAGTATTCTGTTTAACGGTCCAGGATACGTAATGCTTGTTACTAGTATTAAATGCCAGACATACCTTTTACCATTGTGTGTTGTCATGCCAAGCTGGATCGTTATTTGGGATTTAGATCTGAAAGAATACTAAGAAGCCTAAATGGGAGTTCAGTAGTAGCAAAAACCTAAATAAAGAAAATATTGCTTTCTTGTTTCCTATTTATATCTATTTTTTTTAGCAAACATCCACCAATTGCATTCATGGGCAACTTCACAAAAAAGCTATATTTTTCCTATCATGGGAAAATGTATAAACCTTACGGCATGCCCAGAAAGTCAACAAACTCAGACGGAGGGAGGAAGCACGTTAGTCAGGAGTCAAGGACCGTTCTCTGAAAACACTCTGCCAAATACTCTTCCTGCTTAAATTGTTTATCAAACAACAATTTCATTTGCCAGTAAGTTTCTTCTGATCTTGTTTTTGTTACTACTTATTTCTTAATACAAGTTCCCCATCTAGCTTCCTCTGCAAAATGCTGCGGTCCCTGTCCTGTGCCCGATGGTGCTCTGGTCGTCCAGCTGTGCCGTGGAGCTGCTTTGCAGCTCTTCTGCAGGGGAAAAAAGACCATGGGTGAAGGAGCATGTTGGCATTTAGCCGTGTCCTTTGATCAGCAGCAAAAGGGGAAGGTGAAATTAAGTCTAATAGGTGTGTGTGGGGTATCACTGGACAACATTTTCAATATGTATTTGGTAGGTTTTTCCCTAGTGCACGTGCCTGTTGTTAAGGATTTTAAACTAATAACAACAAGAAATTCCAAGTTAAGACTATCCTCATCTCTCCAAACCATATTTCTCATGGTGGGACAGTTTATTCATCTATTATACCCCTTCTGTAATGCCCAAAAAACATGAGAAGGGAGTGAAACACGAGGTGGTGTGTTAGTTCAAGTCCATGGTAATTTTTTCCCATCCCTCAAGGAATTACTTTGTTGGAATGTGGTTTTAAAAGTATTTTTAGTTTGCTTTTTCAGTGTGTATTTATACTTTTGTTGGTAAATATTTTATGTCTGAATGTTAGGAAGCAGCTTAAGTAGCTTTCAGATTGGTGATTGCATTTGGAGACCAAAGGATTATTGAGTGGTTGTTGTGATGGACAGTTGGTCTGTCTGTAATGGTTAACCATGTTAAAAAAAAAAAATCTAAAAATAAAATGAATAGCATGTGTTGTCAAAAGAAAAATAATTGTAAAATTTTTTTCTAAATAACACTTAGTATAGTTAGGATTTGAGTGAAGTTAAATAAAATGTGAGCAAGGAGTTTGTTTTCGTTTAGAATAAAAACAAAACAAAAAAGCTTGAGTTTATTTTTTTTAAACAGTAAGTTCCCAGAACTCTCACTGAAACAAGACTGTGTGTGTATATATATTATTGATTTATTAGTGGCAACCTACATAGCAAGTTATAAATCCTGGCCAGTGTTACCGTATGTGTCTTGCTTAAAGCATGGTTATGCTTCATTTACTAGCAAAGCTTAGCCTGAAAAGGGGAGTAACTAAATACCTTAAATGATGTAACAGAGCTTAGTTAAAGGGTTGAAGGTTTTGTTATTTAAACTACTCTTTTAAGACTACATTTTACTTTGATCTGCAGTTAAAAGAATTATTTAATGTAACTCACGGATCTGATCTTACTTGGAAGCAAGATGTTAGCTGAGGTTAGTGGTGGTGTTTTATTACAAAATGGCAGCGTAATCCCTTTCCACCTGAAGACGGTGGCTGCTGCAGTAGTGCCTTGAAACAAATGATAAGAGCAGTGCATTAAGTAGTTTGTAATTACTCATCAGTTAATGGCTTTTTTTTTTTTAGGGGCCAAAGGTCTTTTAAAAATTGCCTACAAAAGATGTGTTTTATGGGGCACAGTTGCTGTGCACCTCCTAGCTAAAACCTTCTGATTTGCTGGTATCAGAAATGTGATTAGACTGTTTCTGTCTCGCTGTCCTTCCCACGTGCGGCTGCTCCAGCCCCTGGTGCTGCCGCGTGTGCGGGGAGGGGGCTGAGAAGGGGCCCGGGGAGACGCCTCCTGCCCCGAGCTCCGAACGGCCGGTGTGGGACCCAGCGTGGTGTGGGCTTGGTAGGGTGGTGAGTGCGTTCTCTCTTGCCACTTAAAAGGAGGAGCAATTTGTCTGCTGCAGAGTGGTAAGAACTATGGTGAGTCTGGCTGCTGCCGTTGCGTCTTGGTCAACTTTTGATCAGCTAAGGAGATAGAAGGTCAAGCAGATGTGTTCTGCTTTGTGCCTTGCCTAGGCAAAGTCTTTGCAAGCAACAGTGGGTTTCCTTTGGTTTCCTGTAATTTATTTTATTTGGCAGAAGGTGATGTAGTTTGATTCCTCACCACCCTGTAGCTGCTATGAAAGTCACAAATATTAAGCTGAGGCATTTTTTTGTTTCTTTCAAAGTAATTAACCAGCATATACGTGATTAGCTAACTTAATTTTATCATGTAGAAAACCATGAGCTGCATAGGGCAGGAAAGCAGGAGTTTACATGGTTGAAATGTGACTTACTACGTGGCCCGGAGATGATGGGTGAGCAGAGTGCTCCGAGTCGGAGCGGCACTTGCTGCTTCTCGCTGTACGCTTGTTGTCTGTCTGAAATCCTACCTTCTGGGAAGCCTCACTGCAGCAACGTTTAAATTAATTCATTACTTTTTGGCCTTTTCTGTTGTAGCTATTGAAGCAATTAGTTTGAACTTTTGCTTTTAAGTGGAAGAGTGTGAAAATTAACGTGTGGGAAGTCAGGGAAGTTGTAAGCAGTACCCCACCGGGATGAGAGCTGCAGCAGGCTGGCTGCGGATGTGCTGCGTTTCCAAAACGAAGGGAGCCCTTTCTCCAGCAAACATGGGTGTTTATTTTTTAGGAAACATCTCCTTTGAAAGTGTAATGAACTGAAATGCAAACCCTGGCAGAGTGTTAAGTAACTGGTGCAGTAGGTTTGCTAAAAGGTAGTGTTTTTGTTGTTGTTGTTGTTGTTCAGGTTTTTTTGTTGTTTTGGGGGGGTCTTTTGCCAGGTATTGAAACCAAACTGCAAGGTCTTGGGGTGAGGTAGTGGAAGGTGGTGGTTTTGTAACGTAGGGACTGTGGTGCGAGTAGGAGAGTGTCTGTGTGAGAGTGACTTTAACGAAGGCTTGGAGAGGAGCAGGATTAGAGATGCAGAGAGCAGTGAGTGCGGTGGGGTCCAGGTGACACCTTCCTGCTGGGTTTAGCTTGCCCAATGCTTGAGAAGAATGCTTGCTGCTCTGCGGTAGCGATGGGGTGAAAGTAGACCTGGTGGGAACAAAGGCAGAGATGACTAACAGTCTGGTGTAGAAGCTGAGGAACACGCGGAGGAGGAGAGAAGCTTTGGGGTTAGGGTTGAGGACGCTGTGAGTGAAACTGGAACCACGTTTCTGGAGAGAAGTCAGAGCACATCGCAAGCGGTGCCACTGCCACCGGCGGCGGAGACCTGGCCTGGGTGCTGCTTGTTGGTCCTGGGGTGTGTGAAGGTGTTCTTCAGCCCTGAATGCATGTGGCCTTGAGAAGGGTGGAAAGAGGGAATAAATAATGCTAGAAGACGAAAAGTACCTTTTGGAACAGATAGGAAATGTTTCATTATTTTCCTGATTGAGAGGAAGAGCTTGTTGGCATTGAGAGTCTCCTGTTCTTTGCATTTTCTAAAAAGTTTTGATTTCAAGGTGTAGAAGAAAAGACAGAATGTTGTGTTGGCTGTGGCGCTGGCAGCCTTTTCCCCTGGTAGTGCATTTGTTGCTGGCGTAGATACTTACGTGGCTCCTTTTGAAAAGCCAGTGCTAGCATTTCCCTCTTGCAAGATTTTTTGATAAGCTTTCCTTACATTTATGGTAGTGACTGGTGTTATTGTGAACAGACAAAGCAACAACACAATTTTTTTTTTTTTTTCATTTTCCTTTTGGTTTTGTTTTTTTTTTTTTTAAGAGCCTGTTAGTTAAGGTATCTTATTGATAGCCACATTGGCACCTCCATTTTTGTTCTCTCTTTGCTTTACGCTGTGGCCACCACACACGTTGACTCAGTGTCCAAAAGCGTAGAGCACAAAATTTGTTCCAGTTAAAGCTTGTTTAAAAACCTACTTGGAGTCAAATTACTTGAGTACGCGGAAATAAAATGTGTTTATTGAAATTTCCTAACTAATGCTGTGTATGAAATGTTGCGTCAGTTTGCCAAATGGCAAAATGCTTCTTAAGAAACATGTTCTGTTTAATGCCTATGGGCTTTGATTTTTTTTTTTTCAGGACTGTACAAAGCAGATATTCTGGTCTTTGCTTTGTTATTTGTTCATCATTCACCGCTGATTTGTAAGGCAGGGGAATGGTGGCTCCTGGTGAACTCTCTGATCTTTCCCTTTGCTTGTGTTAAAAAGGGGCTTTACAGCGAGGCAGACACAAACTCATTTTACAGAAGAGAAACTTCTTCCATCGTTGCATTCTTACAATATGTTTTACCTTTCTGAGCATTTTCAGATTGGAATTGGTGCTTGCTTTTTACAGTCAAAATAGACATTAACAAAAATTCCCAGTGTCAGCTTTGTGGTTACTTCCCTGGCCATAATGTAGAGCTTTACCAAGCGAGCATGCCTGTTTGTTTTTCCAGAGAAGCACATCAAGCTTGCAAAGCAGCTTATAATTTCTGAAATATTTCTGAAATACTTATGTAATCATTATGTAGGCTCTGAACAGGTGAAACTATGGGGTTTTTAAGATTGAAGGGTAGATTACCTAATATATCAGTTAGGGAAATGTAAAATTTCCCCAAGACAAGTAGGCTGTGCATATGCAGAGTTGTGCCAGACACTTCTACATTGGTGTCGTCGTTGCACTGAGAAGTTTTCTTGTAGACGAAATTAAAAATTGCAGAAAGCTACATTGAGAGCTTTGATAGATCTGACAAATGCAATCCTGAGAGAGGATGAGAACAAAAAGGAGACTACTGAAAACTCTTTTCAGTAGCAGATTATCATGTAGAGTGGGTAACTGATTGAAATGATGATAAAGGGAAATACCTTAAATACACAGACACAAGATTTCAGGGGAAACGGTTACTACTACTTTTACTGGTAGAAAATTCCTAATCTACGTGCAGTTGTGATTTGTGTCTATCCTTGTAATAAGTAAAATGAGGTTTATGGTGAAACTGTGCTGTTAACCTCTGCAGCCACATCTAAGGCCTTTGAAGGCATAGCCTAGGCATTGCGTCCGTGACTAGAAGTCTACCAGAAAAAAAATCAGTTTGTCTTAAAGTGGTGATATATGTTTCTTGCTTCAGTGCAAGAGCTTTGTGGTAAACGCAGCAGGGATTAGGCATTTTAAAATGGGACAATAACAAAATTTTGGGATGCAGTTATATCACAGTACTTGCGGATGATTCTTACAGCTTTTTATGACTTCTTCCATATGAAAATGTAGGAATACTGGTTCTAAGCAGAGACCGAATTGTAGTTACGATAGATTATATTAGAGCAACTTTTGGGGGATTGGGACGCTGGAGTGTGTTGCTTTCTTGGGTGCTGAAATACCCACGTCGGGGCAGTGGCCGTGGCTGTTAGAAAGGCCCCAGCTGACCTTGGTGGGGGTCTCAGATGCATGGTCAGCCACGACAAGTGGTAGGGCAGAGGAGAGCTGGACATATGAACGGAGTTGGCCGGAGCATAGAGAAGCACTGGTTTGTGTTATTTATTCCATTCACGCTGCTTGGAATGAAAAGGAAGTATGGCTATGGAGAAACGGAGTGTCCGTCCTCAACACCCTCGTGTTCAGGCAGCTTTGCTCGGGGCCCGTCTCTTGCTGCCGGGAGGGGATGGAGACCTGTGCAGCCTCTGCCTCTGTCACACCCTTCCAGACCAGAGGTGATGAGTCTGATTTTGGTGTTGCCTCTCTTCCCTCCTGGTGATAGAGATGCATTGCAGAGTCACCTACACCTTTCCCACCATCATGCTCCCAAATTCACATTTCCTATGTATCCTTTCTGCAGTGTCCGTAAAGAGAAGGATGCTGGTCTTGTCTCTGGCTTTTGCTTTTCACACAAATTATTCTTTTTTGTCCAGTTTCACTCACATAAGCAGAGCAGGGCAGGAGTGAGCAGCCTTGGCACCATGGGGTTATCTCTGCTTATATAGTCCCATTTTCTCCCACCTTTTGCATGGGGGAACAGAGACTTCTTAAATATCCAAGAAAGCCCAATTTCTTTCTAGAAGCTTTTTCCCCAAGTGAGAAGAAGCTTTTTCTCCAAGTTTTTGGAGAGCCCATGGGACTCAACTTGGAGAGATGCTGGCCAGCTGCTTGCAGGGCTCAGGCGGCAGAAGGGCTGCTTTGAAGCTTCTTGCTATCAAAAGGGAAGGAGGGCTTCGGTGTGCTAAACCGGTCCGTTGTCAGTGGTGCAGACCTGCTGGCTAGGTCATTATTGAGGTATGCATCTTGTAGGGAAAGATGTGTTGGCCGTACAAGAAAACAACCTTGAAACCTGCCTGTAGTGAGGCTGGAGTTTTGTAATTACTTGGGGTCAACCTCATTGTAGGTTGGTGTCAAAAGGGGGGATTCCACCAGCCCCCTCCCTCCAGCGGTGTTTTCCCATCTCCCTTTTGTATGGTACAACACTGTGTAGCCACAGAGGGGGCCTGAACAGGGAACTGATTCAGTCCAACAACAGTTAGGAGGGGAAAGGTGGGATTTGTTTTTAGCAGGCTTGCTTTCCTGTTGTGGCTCCCTGCGCAGCCGTGCCATCATGGTGACAGAGGCAGAATGAGCAGGGATGGCTCCTGGGGAGCCTACAAGAGGCTGGAAATACTTGCATTAAGGGGAGACAAATTCACTTCAAGTTGATTGTTGTTACAGTGGATAGCAGGTTGACCCTCCTAGTTTTAGATTTATTTTTTTTTTTAATACTGCATGAAAGAAACCTTTTAATGTTTGTTTTCTGAGGATTGCTTTTAATGACTTCTGCACTTAAGAGCATAAGACTCTCTTGTCTCCTCTCTTCCCACTGCCTCCCTCCCACCCCCAATAAAATTGTTGAACTGGGTCAAAGTAGGAACCCTGGAGAGAGTTCTTTAGTTATCTGTGGCTTAAGCAGTGTGAACTGTGTCTGCCCTAAATCGATGGGACTTTGGGGCAAGGTGAAAGATAATGGTCTTGCTTGTTCTCTCTCAAAATGCGCTCCAAGTAGCGACTCATTTTTTGTAGTGATTGAACGGTGGCTATTTTTGGCCAGAAAGTTTATTAGCCAATGCTGAATCAGTGCAACTGAAGCTTCCAGGCTTTGAATCCTTTCTGTAGGCAGGTCACCGCTGCGACATCTTTGAGCCCTCATTTCTCTTTGCTTTTCATTGGAACCTTTTTGATTTCAAAGGTGTGGAGAATGATACTGAGACGTGGTCTCTGATTTTTGTTATGCTCTGAAGGACACACCAGTATGTTTCTGTCTGTGCGGTATTACATCTCTTGTTACTTCATACCTACTTAGAGGGTGGTTGCAGTGCTTGGGAAGAGTGTCTACCTTTACGCGTTATGCAGTAGACAGGTTTGAGATCTCAAAGTTAATGCTACTCTCCCCTTAATACGTGCTTGCTTGCAGAAATAATGCATTGGCCACGTTGAATGTTTACAAAAATAGGCATATCTTATGAGATGAGGTAACAAAAGTATGAAAAATCTGCCATTAATGCTTGTAGATTGTAATCCTATATCTAGTATTATGTTTAAATAAATGAAACTTGCATTGTACATGGTTGAGATCAAGTAAGAAAGAAAAAAAATAGTGATTTTTCAAATAGTTTTGATTTGGGGCTTCTTAACTATGATAAAGCTTGAAGATTTACTGTCTAGTTTTAATCAGATCTTGTATATGGGACTAGATAGCTACTGTTCTTCAGCTGGAATTGCATCTTACCGTATCTGTTGTTTCTAAATGCTAGGCAAGGTCTTGAGCTTCTGGGCTTCAGCCCACAGCATTGCATGCTGGCATTTCTCCTCGGCGATGTCTGTACCTGAGGTGTCACGTAAGGAAATGTTTTACGGTGAGAAATGACCAGACCTGTCCCAGAAGGAGCTCTGAAAGTAATGGGAAGGTGCTCGTAGTAAGTGCATCGTGGCACTGGTATCAATCAAGCAGTGAGGGCGAGAAGGTTATTCCTCACTTGCCACCGGACTCTTCATAATAACACAAAATATGAAATATGATTTACTTTTTAATCAGTTCTTTTTCTTTCTTTTCTCTAAATTTGGAAGTATAGGTCTTTAAACGTCTACTTTTCCATTTGTAAAGTTGCTTGCTAGCACCCTATATTATAAAACAAAACATTTGATTCTTTGGTATACTGAAATTCCCCCTTACATTGTCACTTGTGTTTGCTTTGCTTTGCTTTAAATGTGTGCTTCCTTTTTAAATATAGTTTTCCAAGTTGCTGGCCGTACCAGATTGTTTATATTTTTTAAAAGCCTTCTGCTTAGCCGTTATATTGCTCTTTATAGTACTGCTTAACCACATTGGTTTCTGTTGCTCTTTTTTCTTGCATAAACTTAGCTGGGATGAATTTCAAATGTGGTTTATCCAACTGTTAAGTATTTCCCACTTTTCTGCAATAGATTTCACATATGTTACAGAATTCCAAACCAAGATCTGGTGGACATATTGCCCTGTTTTCTTCCTCAAAGTCAGAAATAGAGGGGTTTTTTAAGCATTACAGTGACAATATTTAGGTCACTGACTCCAGCATGCTGCCTAGCTTCAAATCCATTTGTTGTATTTAGCTCATTTCCAAGGATTAAGATAACTATGGTCCATATATTTATTGAGGGGGGAAGTTCGTCTGTCTGTCTCTTATTTTTTTGGTGATAAAGGGAGAAAAAAGTATTGATCCTTTTGAATAGCAAACTGCAGAAGGCTTTTTTTCCCCTCCAGGGGTCGAACTATGCAGTCACGTAAAACATGCGTACATCCATCCAGTCATTCAGTTACAGGATTTGCCCATATAAAAATGAAACTACCAATTTGGAATTGGGCTTTTTCACAGAATATCTAGAAAAAAAACTCAGGAGCTGAATTACTTTTTACCTGCTAGTCCTCTATGTTCTTTTTTTAAACTTGCAGAACAGGGGTTTAGCGGGTGTCCTGTAGGTACCTGCTGTCTGCTGCTATTTCTAATGCCCCTGCAAAAATAGGAAGAGGCAAATCTCTTTGTTTTCCCATTTTGTTTCCCCATGCTGGGTGCCCAGTTCCACTGGGAAGCGTATATGACCCAATGCATAGTAAAGTTTTTATGATAACCATCTAGTAGTAACCAAATCCGTTTTACTGTGGTTTTTGTGTGTGGTGGTATCAAGAGAAGACCTGGTCAGTGACTTGACCGACTACTGGGGATTTGGAATTAGACCTGACAGCAGGTCCCAGGCTTGGTTTTTGTCTGGTCCATTACGCGTCGGTGAGTTCTGAACAAATGCCAGTGGCATGGCTGTGCAGAACCAGCAGGTTTTCTGGCGGAGGATACTGGGTTCTTCGCGTGCAGATCAGAGGTGCGTTGGCAGTGATGTGATGAAGACAGCCGTAGAGGAGACCGGCTTTATGTCTTGCTCTGGCACATTGTTCTCGCTTTTTGTGAACTTCTTTCTCAGAACCAGGTTTTTCCCCTTTTGAATTCATAAGGGGGGAAAACAGTGCCAAACTCCTCTTACGAATTCTTGGTTATAACCCCAAGTAACTTGGGGAATGATGAATTTAGCTGAGCAGGGGGTTTAGCCTTTATTTTTTTCCTATTATGTGGAAATACTGCAGAAAAGGAATAAACTGACAGGGAAGATTGAGCATTGTGGGTTTACGCACTGATAAGTGACCCACTCAGTCTATTATGGTGACATTTGGAAGCCCAGCACTGAGGGAAGAAACTGGGATGGGGATAACGCACTTGGACAAAGCTGGGCAATGGTCTGTAGGCTGAGCCTGGAGTTCAGCCTAGTAGAAGCTGTTGGAAGATAATCTGGCATTCATCAGATAATAAAAGATTCTGTTCTGGGGAGGAAACAGGGATATCTGCTAATAATTTTGGAGGAATAGATTCCAATAGTAGGAAAAGATAATTCTTTATTCAAATAAGGAAAGACTTAAATGGAAAAAGAGCATTGCAGTGGCAGTATAGAATTATATACAGTATGTCATTTGGAATTAAGAGTGACTGAAGCATAACTATTCTAGGCTGAAGGATAAGATTAACCAGTATTTGAGTTAATCATAATTTTTTTTCATAGAGTAACTCAAAAAGGGAAAATCCAGTATCTTTAAAAAGCAGACAGATGAAAATAAACCAGGCTTGAACATCTCTAAGATCTGTAATCTTCACTGGATTTGGGAAATTATTAGGATGAGCGTATTGCATGGCACTGTTGTTATCCTGTGTAATGTTGTGGTAAAGCCATGAGTGCTTTTGAGAAAAATGGTGATATTTTGGTTGTAAGATGGAATCAAAAAGGTTGTAGAACTTCATTTGATGTTACTCAGGAGGTCCAATTTCTGGAAGCACGGTGCTTTGTTCTGTGCTGCTCTGTAGTCCGACCATCTCGATATTCCAAATAACATGACGTACATATGAGCTTTTGTTTTTATTTCTGTGAGAAACTGAGCTCTGACTGTAGTTCCCTTTTTTCTGTTTTGTTTTTCTTGACAGAGAGAGCTCGATGCCACAGCAACAGTATTGGCTAACCGGCAAGATGAAAGTGAGCAGTCTAGGAAAAAACTTATTGAGCAAAGTCGCGAGTTCAAGAAAAACACTCCAGAGGTAAGGAGAAAAGCTATTCCAGTCTGTTGAGTTTCTTGCAGTAGTATATGGTATTAGGCCTACTTAAGTGTGGGTGGTTTTTTTTCTCTTAATGTTTTTTTTTCCATGATTTTCTCATACATATTGCTAAGTCCACCATCTTCACTAAGACTGTCTTTGATGGCTTTCTCTTCAGGCAGTTTTCCATTCTGTAAATAATGAAATATGAATTGAGGTTTTTAGAGGAAGTATGAACATTAGCCTTCAAACAGGCTTGCTCTAAATTTTGTAATAATGTAAAACCTGGAGAATTGCAAAAAAAAAAAAAAAAAAAATTATTCTTTACTAATCCAAACTCTCTTAGCACTTGGATGTAGAAAGTGACATTTCGCTGCCTAAATAAATCTATATCAAGGGCATAACTTCAAAGATGCTCATTTTTCCATCAAAAATGAAATTAAGCTTTGTTGTTGATTTTACTGGAAATGCAACAAGGTCAGTGCTGAGCTCTTTAGCAAACTCCCCTCGGAGGATGTGCATCGCACACGGCAGTTGGTGTGTAAAAGGTGCGGGGACGAGTGCTCGGCAAACCTTGGAAAGGTGACTGCTACGTGTAGGAAGCTGGGAGTATTTAAACTCTTCCATGCTTACATTAGCCTGTGCACATGTATGCGTCATTGTATAGAAAATGCATATAAAGTAATTTTATTAACTGTAATGAATGCACAGCGATGCAGAGGGCTTTTGTTTGGTTTGTGGTGGGGGTTTTTTCCACCCCGATGATTGCCAGCAATCTGTTAGTCCAGGAATGTTCTAGGGCTTCAAAGCCCACTCCAGATAACCGATACACATGTATGGGTTCCTTCCACATATCTTCTGTGAGAGAAGCAGCAGGCAGCTTTTCTAACCTTCATTGCTGTCCTCAAGTAGCAGATGCTGCTTGGCTTCCTGTTGGTACAGAGGGAGAGATGCTGGAGGAGCCCGATCCGGAGAGGGAATGTTGGAGCAGGAGTGACTTAAGGGGATGTTTTGGGGGGGGCAGAAATCAGTTCTGTTTGTGTGAAAAAGGAAAATTTGGGGACTGCAGCTTTGAAAGAACAGAACTTTTAAAAAGGAGCAAAAGAATGTGGAGAGTGAATGCAGTATCTGAAAGGGTGAGGGATCAGCTGGTTCCTTTTGCTGGAGAGAGCAAACTATTGGGAAGGAGAGGAGGAAGGAGAGAAGTGAAAGAATACGGAGGGTATAGGAAATTGTACAAAATCCAGGAAAAAAAATAGACTTCTGGGCCCATATTTTCAAATTGTTTGCTAGAAGCTTAAGTTCATTCTCCCAGACTTACCTGAGTTTCCTGCTTCCTTCCTTTTTTTCCTATAAGGAAAACGACAGATTCTTCAGGTTGTGGCTGTAGCTGTCAGCTACTAGCTGATAGCATACTTACAGATGGGTTTCAGGATGATTTCTTTAGGCCAATTTTATCTTTATGGAGCAGAAGGTTAGTGTGGGGAGAAACAAACAAAAAAACCAACCAACCAACACTGCACTTTTAAGTGCATTGTGAGGGGGCCTTGGTAACTCGGTGGGACTTGATGTGCAGAGGAAAATTATATACTCTGCATAGTTACTTCAAGAGACATAGTGGGAAAACAATATGCAATTAGTTCTTTCCAGTAAGCAGGATAGGGAAGTTAAATCATTTGATGGTAAGGTTTTAAATATAATTTTACAAAATAGATTTCTGTAGCCTCTATTCTCTTCCAAAATGTTGTATGGAAGGTCTTTCATTCATTCAGGGACCTTCTAATGTTCAACTGTCTCCCAAAACTGAACATCCGCAGTGTTTGGGGAAGTTTGGATCTCTGCTGGATTCTACATCCTGATCTTTTGTCCTGGGACTCCTGTGAAACCGCATTCCTTTATAAGCTTCTGTGGATTTTTTAATATTCTTTCTCTGTCTTCTCTGCTGTAATGTTCTTTCTGCAGCTTTGTTTCCGAACAGCAGCACAATCTAACTCCTCTTCTGCTTTCTCTGACAGAATTAAAAACTGAAAATGGGATCAAAGAATTAGAAGAAAGTATCCAAACGGTAATAATAGCCAGCTGTTACAGATGTGATACGCAGTTATTGCTTCCAGAGGCACGGAGGAAGTGTCTGAGATGTAGCAGGTCTGATAGTGCCACCCTTTCCTGCCCAAGGCATTGGTATGGTAGGCGTGGGTGTGTAAGAGGCAAAAATTGAGCAAGACAGTGCCCAAACTTCACTGGCATTCCTCATCACACCAAAGCTTAAGCACCGTGTTCACCTGCAGCTGTTTCCTGCCCTCCCCATAAAGAAGAGGTCTGTGAATAATTCTCAAAGCATAGGCAGTTTTAGGAGACAGTTGAACATTAGAAGGTAGGATTATAACTACTCAACCTGTTTTTTTCCTAAACTGCAACTTTATCTGAAAACCTACCTGATATGGTGAAAACATCCTTGAGGTGGTCAGGAAAAGCACAGTGAGCCACTGACACTTCCAAATGGATCCATTTATGTCACTAAAATGTCAAACATGCTCTTTTTGATAATGAAAAAAGAGTTCTGTAGTAGAAGACCAGCTTGCAGAACAGTTCTTCAGATAAATAAGTAACTCAGTGTATAGCTTATTTTAAATTTCCATGATTAAGTAACATCATTCTTAGTGTATATATATATTTTAAAAAAAAAAAAAGCAAAGCCACAAAGATGGAGTTGTTAAATGTAACAATTTGTTTCACAATTCTACTTTCCTTTTTCATTCTGCCTACATCCCTGTCAGTGCAGCAGTGGTTTAGCTTGTTCCAGCATCTCTTCTCCTCTGCTGTAGCCAGTCTCGCCATAAATCAGGAGACAAGTGTCGATTGCCTTGACTTTCCTATCCATTGCTGTCTGGGGTGTCCCCTGGACTGTCCATAATGTCTGCTGCAAGCAATCTCCTGTGTAGCAGAAAAGGATTAAAAAAAATTACTAATGAAGCTGAGGATATTTATACTTCTATTTACTTTAAAAAATGTGACACATCTGTTTGGGTCAATTCTGCCTTCTGTGCAAATTATCAAATTGCTGCAAAAGAAATAGAATATTTTCATGTTTATAGGAATTACTCTAGGGCTTTTGGTATTTAAAAATGTTAAAATACTATTTCTGACTTGGCATACTGGGAGACGACTCTGGGAAGAAGCATCTCATGTTTGGGAACCTTGTAAGGACAGAAAATTCGGTGGTGGTTGTTACATGCAGAAACTGTTAGAAAGGCTTCTTAATTCCTGCTATTCCAAAAATACTTTTTACCTCCTCACACCTTTTAAGAGGTCATATCAGACCTGCTGCTTATGGATGTCTTGGGGTATTTTCAGTCTCAGTTTGTTTCATCCGGAGCAGCTACGGTGGAAGGCTGAGACTGGTCAGGAGATTACTTGAAACATCAATTTTACATGACTGTTACTTGGAAGACATCTCAAAATATATCATGTGAATTGCCACCCTGCATCAGATGATTATTTTCTTATAGTGATAATTCCTGAATGCTTGTGACTAACTGTGATACTTTTGGGGTATTTTAACCTCTGTGAAGTAATTTGGTGTAATTCATCATGTCCTCATATGCTGATTATGGTGTGAATAAGCAAATGTTTGAATGATCATCTTAGAGAATTTATTTTTTTAGTCTCTAAATAATTTCAGTGGCACAGGTTAATAATTTTTGGCACAAAGTGAAGGTACTTCCTAACGTTGATAACTTTGCCTTCATTTCTACCTAGATTCCTAGTTGAGTAACTACTTTTACTCACCTGTTTCTGTTTTAAACCCTAGAAGGCTTATCTAATACTTCCAGTGGTGTGTACTTTTAAGCTGGTCAACAACAATAGTGAAAAATATAAGGAAAACAAATACCTGAGTGAGCCTAGACTTTGTAAATAAGTAACGTGTAATTGTTAAATACTCATGGAGAGGGCAGACAATAATACTGAAACCTGTTTAACCTATACTCTTCATTGCTTTCCTTTGTGATCTAGCCATGTAAACTAGATAACGCTGAGCTATGGTGGTTGTTACCAGGCTCACCTGAAACATGGGGCATTAAGCTGAGCACAAGACAAAAGACCAGCCTGAGAGGCCTGGGCCAGCCGCTCTTGGGAAATAAAATAAGATATTAGGTTTCTAATGTGAGAGCACGAGCTCTGAAAAACCAGGCAGATGTGACGTGCCTGCATAAAGCATGTATTTGGACACAGGAGCTTACCCTGTGAGGTCGTGACTTTGGTCGTGATTAGGGTTTTTCTCCCCACCGATGGTAAGTTCAGCTGTTGATTCTGCACTGTTGGTGCCCTTTACTGTTTCTAGGTTGCAAATGTGGAGAGTCAAGATTACCTTTCAGTGCTCAAATTGACATCCATATTTTGTACAGCAGATTAAAGATGAGATTGCTGGTTATGGAAGGACAGGGGAGAACCTTTAAACATAGACAGCTTAAGTATGTTCTCAAATAAATACCTTTGAAATGCCCTGGAAAATGGAATATTGGAAGGTGCCAGAAAACAAAATACATCTCTAGCGAGTGACATTGCCTGCCTACCTAAAACCTGGGCTTCCATCATTGCTCTTGTTACCTGAAACCATCGCATCATCCCCGTCCTGCTCGGTTACTCTTCTGCAGTGCCGCTGCCGCAAAAGAGCAAGAAAGATGAGTACGTAGAATTTTTTGTTACAAAAGGAATAGTTTTATTCATGACATCGCATATTAGGGTGATGCATGTTTTTAAGATCTGGGTTTTTTTACGAAAATAACATTATAATTGCAAGTCTTAACTAGCTAAAGGAAATGAACACAGTTATTATGCAAGGGCTTAATTTTTTAAAATTTAAAATTCTTAAATTCTTAGTCTCCAGTGTTTCTGGATCATTCTATTGAATTATCCAGTCTACAGTAAAAGATAATCAAGTTAAGCTTAATAAAAAAAGAATATTAATTCTGCTGGTTGAGCTCTTGAAATGAGAGGAATATCCTTCTAATTTTCGGTAGTGAATTGTGGTTGATTCCTAATGACTCTGCACAGTCAACTTTGGTCTAGCCTGTGTAACAAAGCAAAAATAATAACATGCCTAGAAAAACTACTGAAAAATGTACGCTCTCTTTGAAAATAGCTGATGCTCTCAGTGTCTGTGTACGTAGGGGTGAATATTGATTTGCTGCCATCTAGAGCTGGGTTTTCTCCTTTTTATTTTATTTTATTTTAATTTTTTTTTTAATTTTTAAATTTACTTTCCTTGCATGCCTGAGAGTACATAGTGTGTGCATCTTCCTACCTCCCCTTCACTAGGATTTCGCCATGAACATATAGGAATCCTGTTAATTTTAGTTCCTGAGTATGGAAGAAAACACACGACATTTTAATGTAAAAATTAGCTAGCATAATACAACTAAATGCAGTTAATGCAACTGGTAAATAGTAAATATCTCAGTGCATCGTAGAGAATAAAAAAATACCACCTTTCTATTTATCTCCTGACTTATTACTTAAAAATTATTTCAGGAAAAAGATGAGGAAGAGAAATGCTGCCGAAGTTCTCCCTTCCTTCTCTCTTCCCATGACTTTGAAAAGGAGAGTTTAAGAGACTTTTGTTAAGAAGAAAGGAATTTGCAGTTAAACAGCTTGTTCAAAAAGAATATTTTCTATTAATTTTTATGACTGAAATGCAATTATCAATGTTTGTTTAAAATGATTATAAAATTGTTTTGTATCTTTAGGAATCTTCATATATTTAAAACCGTAGCAGAATGCTAAATACATAGGTGGTTCTCCTCAGTGAGTTCGAACACGACCATTTCCTTCTGTAAAAACCAAAATTCTAAGAACAGAGAAGTATGACTTATCTGGCAGCTTTGGAACTAAGACGAATATCTCTCCTTTAGGATAATGATATTTACCATGTCTTCCCTTTCACTGTTTTTATTGAATATTACCCTTTTCTGAAGAGGTTCTGTTTGCAAGGTAAATGATGTTTATGGTAATTTGGACTACATGGGCTTGTTATTTCAGAAGCTAAATGAAGTAGTATATTATTATTATGTGACTTTTTGCAGAAAAATAATATAATATAGCTCCATGTCTTAAAATGTAATCTAAAAACTAGTCTTGTGGAGTCAGGTTAAATCAGATCAAACCTTATCCTGGAGGTCCCTTATTCATGAGTTCTCAATAATTTTGTTGTCATTATTTAATACATATTTGACTTTAGCATATTCTAATTGTTAATAGGAAAAACATCAGTGTTTCTGACATGCTTTCCTCTATTATGATCTCTTGCTGCCTTTTCACTTTATTGGAAGTGAGGGAACAATGAAAGATTTATAATTCACAGTTGTATTTTTCTAGGATTCTCATAAAACTGACCTCCATTTTTCTGCACATTGACCATTCGCACCACTATAATTACTAGACATTATTAATTTCTTTTTTTTTCCAATTATCTTTATCGACCGCACAAAAAGCTCAGCCAGAACCTCTGGCAGACGGCATCTCCCCTGCTATTTGCTCCGCACACATTACTTGATGCTCGCAGTGATTCTCGCTGGAGCTCAGTGCATTGAGGAACAGCATATCCAAGCCAGGAACAAACCTTTTTAACGCGTACACCTTTACCTGGCGTATCTGTGTTGCAATATAGGTGTGAATATTCCCCTCACCTCCTCTAAACTTCCAAAACCAAGCAATTTTGCTTTTCTCAGCAGGGAGAAGATGGCGGCAAAGGCTGTAGGTGGGCAGCAGGCTCTTGGGTTGCAGAACCGGTAGAATTATTTTGAGGTAATAGGACTTGAGTAGGTCCTTTTTTTACAAAACGAGTCTGTATTTTGGGGATTATTGGTATGTAGGATTTCACGGATAACTGTGTGGCTGTACAGCAGCATTTGTAAAGGTCTGAAATCTAGGGAAATAAAGCCTTTGACCTGCAGAGGTAACGATCGTGCGTTATGTGTTACTAGGCAGAGAAGTTTAATTTGAAGCATTTTTCTGAAACCACATGATCTAGGACACTTTGAGTTACTGACTGTGTCTCCGTTTTCTTTAAAAATATCCTTAAATCAATTTTCTACAACACATTTACCTCAAAAGTCTTTTTATAGAGCTGAAAATACATGGGTGATTACTTTATTCAAGACTTCCAAAAGTATTCAAGAGGGAGACAAATCTGATTCAAGTGAACATGTTACAGTAGTTGAAGAAATTAATTACTCTGAAGTCACTTGCTCCTAGTAATTTAGATTTATTCTATTTAAGCATTTTTCTGGTTAAACATGCTTGACAGTTGAAGAATGCATTTTTCTTCTAGCAACATCAGTTGCAGGTATTAGATTTCAGTCGTGTCAAGGGTGCTGTGTTTTCCACTGCAGAAAAGGAGGGTAGGGGATATTTTTGATATTGCTGTGGTTTACAAAGGGACATGCTTGTAAGCAAATATTTACAGATTAATCTGTCTTGTTAAACATTCGATGCTGCTATGAATTTCTCCTGTCACTATGAATGAAACAATGCAAAGCAAATAGTTTGTGTTTCTCAAGTTGTACTTGCCTTTGCTTGAACTTTTCAGCGGTGACCCATTGGGAAGCTGGCCAGGGCGAGCGACCGGGGTAGGGGAAGGTTGGGGAGTGGAGGTCTGAAAGAGGAGAATGTTTTCAAGGTCAGAACTTGAAGGGAAAAAAAACCCCAAACCTTGATCTTACAGAGCATTTGTCATCCTTCCTCCTGAAGAATGGCTGTAGTTTAAATAAGTGTGCATTAAGAGCAATAACATGATTTACTGAATGCATCATTGACTGTTTTTTAAGGGAAAATATTTCAATTTATTTAGCTGAAATAGCTGAGATTTTTCTCACTGTGGTACCAACAATTAACAGCCTTTCTTACGTTCTGTGTTATGTTACTTATAAAGGTAAGTGTAAAACTGGGAATTTCTATATAGATCACACAAAAATTAGACTGAATACTCTCAAAGCAAGTCTCAAGTTCAGTTCCTAAATTTGCTTTGAGCCATTTGAACAATAGTTTGACTTATTTTCAAGATTCAACTTATAAAAATAACAGGCAAGCAAGATACCTGCTCATTCTTCCTTCCTGTGTGTATTTACCAAAAGAAGAAATAATTAAACATCTCCAATTAGTACTTTTCCTTTTTATTTTGTGAACAAATATTCTGTAAACCTGCTTGAGTTCTTCCGCTGGACCACCTCAAAGTCATTCAGGTGTAATTAAAGGAACATGTTGTTCTCATTAAAATTATTATGTTGTCATGAATAACTCTTTTAATAATAGTTGCCAGTTACGAGAGATTCTTTTCATTGCTCTGACAGTGGATAAGTGAAAAGTTGGATCTGCTTGAAACAAGAGCAGGAACGATTAATATGTTGAGTGAAAATGCTCACAAACAAAATGACTAGGTTACAGATTCTAGTTGTAAGTTTTTGTCTATTAAAAAACCCCCAACAAATACCCCAACTTCTTGCAGGACTGCTCTTTTATGGTCAATTTTGGATGAAGTCTTGAGGTAAATTTTTAGGGGGAGAAATGTTTGTAAAGTGCACTTAAAACCTGTTTTCTTCCAGAAATTTTTAGAATGTTTTGCTTGCTTAAAAAAAAAAAAAAAGCTTCTTGGTAACCATTTTTAAGTAAATTAAATGACACATGAGAATTAGAGCAGTTGAGAGTCATTTTTATTTTAGAATTCTTTTTGCATTAACACATCTACAGTGTTGATGAATATATGGAAAAATGAAATTGTGCTTCTATCCTGCCGTGTCTCCAATGTGACAATAAATCAACTTTTTTTCCTTTTAAAATGTCTAGCCTTGTAATTTATGTTTGCATAACCCATTACTAAATTCATAGTAGGTGTTTTAGTTGGCAGGCATAATTCCAGGGATTCAGTGGACCTATTTTAGTACTGAGGTTTTGTTACTGTTCATAATTATGTGTAGAAATATATGTATTTTCTTAATTATAAAAACTAGCTTGCTTTAGCTTTGCATCTCCTCTTACTTCCTCAACACAAATTGTGCTTTAAAGCTTTGAAAGAATTAGTGCTTTTTAGACTTGAAAAAAAGAAATGGATTTACCAGGTTGGTTTTTTTTTCCTTTTTTGAAAAAACAAAACCAAAACACCAAAAAAGTAATGAAGTACAAAAAGTAAAGTTGTGATGCATCCCTGGTGCTATTTATAAATTTTGAGGAATTTTTTTTTTTATTTTAGAGTCAAGTTGTAAATATTTAGGCCAGCATCAAGACAGTATGCAAATAAAAGAAGTTTTATTAATAACCATTATCTGGACCCTGGTAATAAATATGTATGACTCACATAGGAATAAACCCACCCAATAAATATAAAAGCCATACAAAACCATTAACAATTTTTAATGGACTTGCAGATGGAATAATTTAATGCAACTGTAGTTACTCAGGTTCCAAGTCCTGTAACTATTTCTCATCTGCCTGAAAGCTTTCATCTGAAATACATTGCTACCATTCATGATTCCACCTTGTCTCTGTTTAAAACCATAAAACTGCGGTTTCCCGATTTTTAAGCACTAATGCTTATTTATGGCTACGTTTCTGCATTTTTTTTAAGTACAGAGGTGGTTATTTATCTATTGAAAAACTTTCTTTTTAAAAAGTCAGTGTATGTTATGGGGAGCGGCAGCACTAGACCAGCGCTCAGCAGTAAAGATGAGGCCGACTGCTCCACCGAGTTGGAAATGAGCTTTCTCCATGCGCTTTGCTTTCCCTAACACGGGAGTTACACACGTGCCAGTTTCTACTGACCTGTGTGCTTGGAGCGTCAGGTCATTGATTATTAAAGATCAAAGTTGTTAAGGACCAGCATGAGCACGTGGCCTTCTGCCTAAAAAGTGGTTTTCTGTCTTTTCTTGTGATTCTCGGAAATACAGGATGCAATGAAAAATATCACCTGCTTCAGCTCATACATGAAAGCAGTCCGGTTTGTTGATTTGGCTAACGTGGATACAGCATCATTGCATCTTGTAAAAATTTCTGCTGTGGTTTTCTATATGTTTAGTTTCCTACTGGGTACGTAACCGTGCTTTACAGTGTTATGAAGTGTATGTCAGGTTTGGCCGAGCGTGGGGGGGGCATCGGGGACCTTTTACTGGGCAGGATATCGCAAAAGAAATTCTTGTGTATAGGCTGAATGCTGATAAATGAGCTGTTCTGTGAGAAGAGGGACTTGTAAACACTCTCGAGTTTTAAAAGCTCATTTTAAACCGAAGCTTTCATTTAGTGCGAGGTAGTGCTGGGACTGCTTTTTAAAAATGCCCGAATGTGTTAAGACTTCTCAGTCCTGTTTGTCAGAAGTGATTTGAGCACCGAAGAGCTGAACTCTTGCGCACTTTCAGTGCACTTTAGGGCATGTCTACACCTGCAGCGTAGCTTTGCTAAGTCTGCTGGTATGGCCGTGGGTTTCAGATGCGGCTTGATGTGTTCCCTGGCTGCTACCCTTGGCTGTCAGGAGCGTGCGGCTTCCTTTCAAGCTAGCTGGCTGAGCACAGCTTTGGGGACTGTGCTGTAGTGCAAGTTCAAATTGCCAGATCTCTGAAGGCTTAATCAGACAAATTAACCTGTTGCTGATTATCTCTTTTGCCTCTAACTCCTGCTGGTGAGCAGCTGAAGAACTGGAGCAGGCAAATAAGATGCACTGGGTTTGTGGTGAAAACGAGAAGCTGGAGGTGGGTTGGGGCTGCAATCGCCTGCAGGAGCCGGGTGACCCTACGTCACTGCAGTGCCCATCAGAACGCCTGTATCACTTAACTGCTCGACCTGCTGTCCATTGCTCCCGTGCAAGCTTTGCAGAGCTTTCCTGGGCTAGGCAGTGCTCACTGGAGGAACTTGAGCAGATTTGCACCTCCCTTTGGCACTTTGTAGCAATCCGCTCTTGCTTTCTAGCAAAAGTCAACGGAGTGGTTGGTTCTCGCGGGTGGACAAAGGTCTCGATGACAGGCAGTGTGTGGGAGCAGCTCGTATGCTGCGTCTCTGAGAAGGGAAGGAAGAAAAATGCTCCAGTCCTTGAAATGCATTTCTCTTCCGTATCAGAGATACAGACAAAACACATTTCTGGCTTAAAAGGAAGACTGGACGCCAGTTAAAGTTAATTCTGGTTTGGCAGGATTTCTCTCCTTGCTCTTCTGCTCCTCTCGTCATGCTGTGCCCTCTGTGGGGACACGTCACGGTACAGAGCAGTTGGTGTCCCGCGTGAGCAGGGTCCATCACCAGCCCCACTGCAGGCGTGACGGGAGGGGATGCTGATGAGATCGGTAACATTATCAATCATGTGAATGCTGAAACGGCTTAAAATCAGGAGTTGAATGTGGAGAACAGCACACTGCAGCCATGCAGCGCTCCCTGTGTGCTATACCTTTAAACCATGCCATCTTACTGCCAGCACCACACAGTACTGCCTACAGTGCACTTGGTTCATCCATGCAGTTAAAATAAGGGCAGCAATAAAGCAGTGAAGTGCTGCTTTGTTAGGAAAGGGAAGACATTCTTAGTGCAAAGAAAAAGAAAAAAATAATAATCAGGTAACTGGTTGAAGTAGTTCTTCAATTAATGCTTGATAAAGCAATAAGCCAGTTTAAAATGTACTTTCAGTTACAGGAAAAGGCATATATTAAGCTCACCTGTTGAGAGGATTATCTCTGCTAAACACACTCGTTTTACATGAGACCAAAACAGATCCTTAAAAAATTAATACTGAAATAGGTTTACAGCCGATAGAGAGATTTCCTTCAGACCTGTTTTGTGGTATGCTCATCTGCTTTTTCAGGAATTTTAAGCAT
The DNA here is from genome assembly GCF_028858705.1 of Grus americana. NCBI lineage: Eukaryota > Metazoa > Chordata > Aves > Gruiformes > Gruidae > Grus > Grus americana. The sequence continues at coordinate 7,560,022 of NC_072870.1, read as the reverse complement.
TGAAGGAATGAAGTCAAAGCTGCTGCTTGTCTTTGAAATGGATGCCTCTTTGATAAGCCTCTGATCTCTGTACCCAGAGTTGTAGCAGCAGATTCAAACACTGATTGTAAAATTGGGAGACTAAAACGTAGCCACGACAGCTTCAAACACACTGTCTCTCTGTCAGATTCAATGCACAGGACATTGCCAGGAGTTAAAACGATGCAAAATTAAAGTAGCCTACTAAATTTACCTGCCATGGAGAATCCACAAAAGAGCTGCCACTTCTAATCCTCAAATTCGTTTCAAATTATTATTTTTTCAAATTGGACTCCCTGATCTCTTCAGCTCAAGCTGTTGTACAGATTTGAAAAGCTGTCTCTTCTTGTCAGATCACCGGTTTAATAATAATAATATCTTACGTTTATATAGTCCTTTTCATCCTGCAGCTTCCTAAAGTGCTTTACAAGCTTTATATGTACAAAATCATGCAACCACCTCTTGGGTGGCTGGTGCTAGTCAGCTGGAGAAGTGGCTGGCAGCTTGTTACCCTCGCCTTCCTCGTTCACTTAAAAGCATTGGGGGAAAAGTAAAAGACATGGAGATGATCCCAGTTCATCCCAGGGGGATGGCGCCTTCATCTCCCGCAACTGGGAGCTAGAACCGGTGCAGGGGTGTTCTGTCCACCCCAAAACTGGGGACGCGGTAAAGATAAACCATCACTACGGTCTTGTAACCCCAGTGCTAGTTTTGTGATTATTTTTTTTATATCAGTGTACTCATAGTCTGAAAAAAATACCTCAGTCTCTGGAATTTGGGGGAGCAAGAGGAGTAACTTGGCATGACTCCTTTCAAAAACGTACATGTGAAAATGCAGGTACCTTCAATATAAAGCAGTTATTAAAAAAGACCCCAAAAAACAAACAACCCAACCTCTACCCAAATATTCTTACTCCTGTGTTTCTGGTGGAGCCTGGATGGACAGCTAGTTCTAACCTGTCTTTTAATGCGTTGCAATGGTTTCTTTAAACCTCCAGAAGCTGGGGGTGATAGCACAGAATAGATTTTTGTCAAATTAGTTCTAACTCTTGAGGTAATCTTTGCTGGGAGAAAAGAGGTATTGAAGTGGGATGTGTGCTGCTCGTTAGTGGAAGAGGCACAAATGAGCTGAGCCACTCTGCATTGGTTTCTGAAGGAAAAAAAGGGCAAGAACACATTGACGGAGGTTTAGACACCATTAATATCATGAGACCACTTTTCTGTAACGATCTAGCTTATTTTTTTTCTTCTGTCAGTACTTTATGTTACATTTTTGTTTGGTTTCAAGTTTGCCCTTTGCAAGGTTGCTGATGCTGAAAGGCAACTATATTAAAAAAATAAATAAATCTGGCTCCTTTGTTCCTAAACTTAAGAGCCACTAACACATCTGAAGAACATTGCACTCTGATGTGTTCATCTGCAATTTGGATCATGTCCAACCTCAACTTTTTAAAAGTATCTTGAATTTTGCGTTCTAGATACCATTAGAGACCACTTACTGTGTCCAGATTCACATCAAATAATCTTGCCTCCTTACTTACTTACCATTTGGGGGTGTAGGGGATGCGAAGAGGAAGGCTTCCCTTCTCTGTGAAGGGAACGGGTTTTACTTCAATGGTTCTTGAGAGCCAGGAAGAGGGAAAGACGGAGACCCAGATGTGGTCTCAGAGGCCTTAAAAATGTGGAAAAAAAGGAAGTGTACATCCATAGACACTAATGCTAATGGACACTTACCCTGTCTCTGGCTGTAAATTATTGAGATCCTGCTTCTATCTGGTAATGCAACTTAATCAGAATCGGTTTTACTGCTTTGACCCCATCAGGAAGCTTCTGATTTCATGTTTTTGCATTTTGTCTAGTCATTGTACTAGGACTCTTCGTATCCTGCCTCCTGGTGGCATTTTGAAGAGACATGCTGTTATATTTACCTAAAAAACTCTTATCAGAAGGCTGCAAATCAGCATTTTCCAGCAATCCTTCAGCTGGCGGTCGGGTGAGAGGATACAGCTTGCACAGCGGTTTGCAGTCCTGCACTCTGGTCAGGACCTGGAGCGATTGAAAACATCCCTATGCCATGACTGCCCGAGGAAAATCCCCCAAGGCAGAGCACTGCTGAGGGCTGTCCTGTGCAGAGCGCCTCTTCCTATGCCTCCTGCACCTGGCAGCCTTTTCAGGTTACAGCTTCGGCTTTTCTGTCTCTGTAAATGAGATGCATGTGACATCGCACATTGCTTCCTCCCAGCCTCAGCACTGGGTTTGGGTGGGTTTTTCAGTCTCTCCACGGGCAACGACAGCTTTGTAGGCAGGAAGAAACCTGGAAATCAGCTCTACCAGTTGCTTTACATATATGTGTGCAAGTTGGAGGTCAGTTATGGGGACTATCCAAATGCACGACTGTGGCATGGCATTTTATAGCTCCTGGTGGAGGTTTATGAGGCTGTGCAATGTGGCGTAGCATGAGAGCTCGCCTGACCTATCTGAACGCAGCCGCTGCCAACGGGGGGTGCACAGTCGAGCCATCTTCTGTTATGTCATTAAGGATGGTCACTAATTTTGTACTATGCCAGCTCCAAAGAGAACTTTCACCTTGATGTAGTACAGACAACAAGGGGAGGTGTTTTCACATCAGGTAGAGACTGAAGGGTCGATGCTGCTGCAGGTCAACGTCCTTTCTGCTATTGAACTGGAAGACACAAAGTCTTTATGTCGTTTCCAAACTGATTACTCCACTGTCATGTTTAAATTCAGTGTTGTAAGGAGCCGGCATGCAACAGCACATTAATGGTGATACCTGAGAAGATCGGCACTATGGTGTATTCTTCACCCGCACTGACCGTGAGGTGAACAGGGCTCATATGCCTTTCAGTTCCCTAACCACTGTATCTTTATTCTCTTAGCCTAGTCTGCCAGTTTCTAAAAGGGATTACACTCCCAAGCCTGGGACTTAAAGCTAGTTTTAATGAGTTTGATGAGCCTGTGTAGCTGACTTTCATAGAAGCCTGTCTGTCTGAACAGCATTTTTAATAGCAATTCCCTCTGCTCAGGAGATTAGCAAGCTCAGTGCTTTGAGGGCTTCTTCCCCCCTGGACGGTGGCACATAAAGACAGGCTCTACTGAACAGTAATAGTCTTTGCCAAAAAATCAGTATCTTTAGACCTAAAGTTGCAACTCACTAGTGTTAGAGCTGGGTTTGTTCTTTGTCAGCACTGGGGTGTGAAGAGGTGAGTGTGCAAACTAAGTGCTGCTGATGCTCAGCTGCATCTCTAAGGCTTTTACCTTGAAGTTGCTCACCACTCTCTTTTGTGGAGGCTGCTACTTGCTGATCTCCCGTAAGTGAGAATTTGCTCAACCCCCCCCCCTCAGCCTTTCAGATTACTTATTAAAGGAAGCAAGCTGTGAATTCATTTTTTTTAATACTTAAATTTCTGTTGAAATTCTGGAGCTGTGAACTAGCAAAAAGGCACTCAGGCTTTGTGTATTTGTGTGTATATATTTATGTATACGTATGCACATAAAAGTAGTTCTACTTATAGATGAAACTGGTAATGGTGACTTAGAGCAAGTGTGCTACAGTGTCTCTCCAATGGACATGCTTTTCCAGTAGATTCTGTGTCTCAGCAATAGCTTTAGCACATTTTTAGATGTGTGAATACATGGAAAATAAGTCTTAGAAAATAGCATCTGATAAAGAAATTTTTACATGAGCAATAGCTGGGTAAAATAGGTAAGTGTAAATGGTGTGTTTTACAGGGTATTTGACTCTTAAAACCGGTTGCTGGTCCAAAATTAAATATTGCTGTTCTGTTTTCCAAATCAGTGTAATTAAAAAGTCCTTATTATGATGATGATCACATACTAAGTTCTTAGACACAATGTTTTTTTTTTTTTTTAAATACCTGCATGCTTCAGAATACAGCAAAGACAGGGAGTTGATATTTGGGGGGGTTTGGGGCACCATCGTCTGTTTTCCACACTTCTTTGCGTTACACAATCTTTTTAGAACAGTCTTTTTAAATGCACCACTACTTTATGCCTGTATATATGACCCTATACAATGTGGAGGGGAGAGGAACTTGGAAAAATGTAAGATAAAATTTTAGCACTTAAAAGTTGTCTATTCTCAGTAATAGTTCTTCTATTGTTTTTATTATTTTCAGCTCTATAAAAGAGGGTGGAAAAAGTGGGTTTTCTTCCCCTGTTGGTACAGGTAGATGCTAATGCTTAGACATGGCATCATCTGTGGCATTTAAGGATACACAGATACTTAAGTGCTAATAGCATCTCTAGGTTTCTTTCTTCCTTTAGCGTGATGATGTGAAGGAAGAGAGAGTGGCTTACAAGTCCTGACTTGTTGCTGCCAAATAGGAAAGTCTATAATTGAAACTTTGGCATTATATGCAGGTCCCTTTCATAAGTATTTGCTTTTTACCTTGCAGGATTAAAAAAATTGGAAATGAAATACAATCAGGTGTAAATGATGTTATATAAAATCTTATTGCCAAATCTGTGCTGTTAAGAAATAAAGTATTTTTATTGAAACTAATAATTTAATTTTACCAATGTACTGACTTTTTCTTGCTCTCAGAGTAGGAAAATTGGCAATTAGCATTCCAATAACCCAGTCTTATGGAAAGATTTACCTGTTGTCAGATACATTGTAATTTATATATTATATAAAACCTCGTGTGTTCCATGCTTTGATATTCTTCAATCTGAGCTTTTAAAATTTGTGCAAGGAATAAGAATTTAATGTTGGATTTAATTAAAGTCTGGAACATTCAACAGCTACGTTTGTTGACTATGGAAGATGATAAAGGGATAACTAGTAAATATGTTGTGCTTGAAACATCCTGGAGTTTAATTCAGTTGTTTAAGACCCTTGGACACAATAGTATGGAAGTGTCTATTAGTAAAACTTGCATGTTTTCTCTTGTGTTGAGAGTTTCTAAAAACTCAAAGATTGGCTCCTGAATGTCAGTGAAACACGGTTTCCAAATGGCAGGTAGATCTCTTGGTGGCTACTATGCAGGTGCTCTCCCTTCCCCCCCTTCTTATTTAGGAACCAATCCTGTGTTTGTGGTATGGATTCTATACAGTGATACACAATCACAGGCAGGGCCAACAGCAGAGTGGTATTTGTGTAATAAAAGATGGAGTAAAAACAACTTGGTCTTTGGTCATCAGTACATTCCTTTTATAAACAACATTCTGGAGCCAAAGTAAGAGAAAGGTATTTAAATCTATGAAAAAGAGCTATTTCTGAGAATTGTAGTGACTTTTATTAGATAAAAAGGAAATATTAACCTCAGTATGAGCGGGTGGATTAAACAAAAAAAGATGCTCGGCAGATAAAAATCATGACATTTATCTTTTTAAAAACAGGGTCTTGCAGGTTGGGATCTTTGGTTGGAGGCTTTCCAAAGCTGAATGACTAAGTAAGAAAAGGCAACTCCCAAAGCTGCTGGGTGGAGTTCCTAGGCTGGTACCAGCAAATTCCCAGAAAGAAAAACAATTGCTCTTTAATTGGAATTCTTAATCCAAAGATTATTCACTTATCAATATTCTAAAAATATCCTAAATAGTTTCCCAGAATTCTTAAGTGTAATAGTTGTTTTAATCAGGATAGACATGTTCTGCTTGTTCATCAATGGTAGGTGTGCCATGGGATGCTTTTAAGTATTTCTTTAGTATTTTAAGAGCAGAAAGGGAAATGAGAGGTGAAAAAAGTGGAAAAATTAAATGAGGTGTGGTATAACACAGACTCTTGACCTTGAAGGAAAGACTGGGAAAGGTCAAAGTGGGATCTAAAACTTTGACTTAAATTTTTGAGGAAAAGTATATTTTTCTAATATTTCCCTTTTTGTATTGCTGGACTGTGTAAAATTGCATTTTGGTGACATATTCAGATAACAAAACATTACATTTTTCAGTATGAGTAACCTGACTTTTCTCGATAGCTCTCGTAGAGTGTTATGTGTTCTGAAGCTGTGGGCAGATGCCAGATTTTTATACACAGTGTGACATAGTAAGTGTGTGTGAAGGAGAAGTAGCAGTATGTATTGCTTTAATATTTGTGAAATGCTTTGTAGATAAACACCCTTCAGATAGAACAGATTGTTGGAAATCTGTGTCCTTGCCATCAGTAAATCTTCATGCTTTTAGAATTTCAGCTGCACCGTTCTATTGTATTTCTCATGCGAGAGCTAATTAGTAGTTCATGGTAAGTTGATGAGAACGTTAAAAATCAGAGATTGTTCTCCACACAAAATCAGTTACTTTCTTCAAAACAAAATTCCAGGGATTGATAACTTATAGAATTTGGAATTTACAAAAAATAGTAGGTGTAGAAAGCCTTTTGATTGTGAAAAGCATCCACATTACTTTGAGGAAACTTCCTAATTGGTATTTTGTTGCACAAAATTTGCTGTTTTGTTGTTTGCTTTGTATTTACTGTTAAATTTCTACATTAAAACTGCATGTTAGATTCTTAGCCACTTAGCTTGATTTGTTTCCCATCTATCCCTAGTGATGCCAGTAAAATGCTTTCTACCCTGCATCCTTTGGCACCTTCTTTTGGAGGAAGAAAGCACTGAATCTGTATCATGGAAGTGTTGTTTGGGCTTCCAGGACCAATTCTTCTCCTGGGACGACTTCACACTTTGCAAATGCTATGTGTTTATTCTAGCCCTTAGGTTGGACCTGCCAATATGGGAAACCAAGCCAGAGGCTCCAGGAATTCCCAGGGAAAAACCCCCAAAAAACCCAAGCAACACTATCTTCCCTCTCAGCTGTGAAAGAGAAATGTTTACCAGGAATTGAAGCTTAGCGGTGTGATTATTGAGCAGGGGGATTGAGATGGCAACATAATCAATAGTGAACTTGCTGCGCAGAAGAGTTCGCATCCAGGACGCTCCTGTGGCAGGGGAGATGGCTGCAAGTATTGGCAGCAAAATAGTTCTGTGTTATTTTGAAAGAATTTTCTGTGTTTGCTGCAGTATTAGCATTATTGTAAATTAAAATTTCACATGTCTGGTTCTGGCATCTGGCACTTTGAAAAACAGGTAGTAGCTCTTAATCCAACTTTTGTTGATACGCCTTTTGTTTCACTCTTCTCATGTTGCTTAGGAGCGGGAAGTGTCAAACGTAACTTTCTAAGTACCTGTCTACAAGTAGCACTGTAATTGAAAATATATACTGTAAATGCCTGTAGGATAAAAGTTTCATTTTTATTTGCTGACCATCAAGATATCTCTTAGTCGTAATTAACCCTTAACCTGAAAAAGATTGGAGCTTGGTATATTATCGATCAAGTCATAGTGTTGAACGCTATATAGAACAGTGAGATTTTAAAAGGCAGAGATTTCGCCTACAAGGACGTGTAATTTTCCATAGCTCGCAGGACAAGATAATACCTTGTCTCTTAGGAATCGTGAGCGAGGTTGAGGAGTGCTGTGAGTACCGAATGGACACAAATGATAGGTTTTTCAGGGAAGCGGAGCGCTTCCTCCTGGCCTGCACACACTGCATCGACATCGCTCTTCATTTTGCCATCACTTTCCTCAGCCTCTTCTGGTGCCGTGATTATGACTGATTCGATTAATATCTTCATGAGTCTCTTATGGGTCTATCTGTTAATTCCTACCAGACTCGCTAAAGGAGTTGGTCTCATCCTGCACTGCCTGTGTATTCTTATCCTCTTGCTTGCAGATAGTTTTTACGTTGATCCAATTTTATTTCTCTCTGTGCTTAAAAGTTAGTTATTTAAAGACTGGCAAACCGATAAGTAATCCTTACGTGGGATTATTTGCACATGCTTGTGTAACACGTTTCTCCAGACTCAGATCTTGCAGGATAAAACTCCCTATAAAAATTTAACAAAAGTACTTTAAGTAGAGTTCCTGTGCTGTAATGATTTCTCCCCTTGCAGCCAGGGCATAGTCACTGTCTTCTGTTCAGTCTTTTTTTTTTTTCATCCAAGGAGACTGATTCTTCGTGGTTGCATTGAAAAAAGTCAGGCAACCTCACAGCTTCTCCTTTCCCCTAATTTGACCCTGACTAAAGTTGCCTGAAGTTCTTGCTTTTCTCATTGACTGAAGTGAGCAGGTCTGAACAGGACTCTTAAATTTCACCAACTGCTTTATTCTGGGTTAGCTCCATCTTATCATGTGTAAGCCTGTTACTGGCCTCAAAGCTGGAAGTGCAATATTCCCCAAGTAGAGGTATTTGGGAATGTTTCTCATAAAAGAATTGTCCTGAAGTACCAGTTGATCAAACTAGACTTTTCATGGGAAGATGTTTTGATAAAGTTTTAACTGGGAATGGTTGCTCCCAGAGAACTCATTCAACAGTAAAGAAAATTATCTGAGATGAGATCTGGGTTGATGATCTGAATGCTTGTCTGTAACAAGGGGGATTCAGGTCAGGATCCCTTTGCTTAAGTGATACTGTGGAATTAAACAAGAGTCGTCCACGCCCTGCACGAGTGTTGAACACTCATCTACTGAATTAGTTTCTATTGTGAAAGCTTTTCCACTTGCAGTACAAAGAGAGATTATGGCTTTGAGGTGAACAGCCTGTGTTCCTGAATTAAAATTTATGTTGTGAAGACTTTTTAGGATTTTTTCAGAAAGACAGTCTAATCCTGAAAACACAAGGACTCGTGATTAAGGCAGTCATTTTGGTTTGTGACAGTGACAGAGCAGACACTATTAGCTTCCACCTCTCCTTCCTTGCACTTTACCCAATTTTGGATGGCTGGGCAGAGGCTTGGTTGTTTCCTTTATTCTGTTTTTCCTTTTTAATACTGAAAGGTTTCGTGGGAAGGGAGGACTGCCACATATCTCTGCCTCATTGCATGTGGTAATGCTTTGCAACAAATGTGGGGTATTTAAAAGTGGTACCTAATGGTTTCCCATCGCCGTCTGTCCCTGGTAAAGACCACGAAGCAACGTGTTTGTGGAAGTTCTGGCTCCTGCACCTTGGGTGAGACTCATGGAGCAGATACTCTGCATGCAGAATCTTTGAATCAAAGAACAGGAACAAAGATGAAGAAATTCCAGAGCAATTAACTTGTGCAATATTTAAATTATTTTTAATCATAGTTTTACCTCAAATTATAATTTAAGATATATCATGTAATCACTAGTAATACAAAATGAAAATGGAAAAGGCATGTTCTTTCTTCTGAACATTCTCCATATAATAATCAGCTAATAACTCTGCTTTAATTCAAAAGTTCCACTTGCTCAGTTTTTAAGTTGGCAGGCTGCTTTTTATTCTTCTGTCCTAATTTGTTGTAACATGTATGAAATACATGTGTTAATTTTAGTGAAGTTAATCAAAGGAACTGATTACAGAAGCAACTCAAGAGGGTAGCTAGTTATTCCTCAGGAAGGAGTGATGTAGTTCTTCCAAATTAATTAAATACTACTAGTTAAAATCAAAGATTAGTGATAAGAATCTTGTTGAATTTTGGGTACAGGTGACTCGTTTTAATGGACGAAGTGATGACCGTTTGGTTGAACAGATTCTTTTTTGTTTGCTTGCAAAAGCCCAACAGCTTGTTTATTCTTGATGTCCTATTGCACTTTTTCTCTGAATTTCCATAGGAATTTCCCTTAATGGGCCGAGCAGTAAAGTTCTTTTGCTTCTCTCACGTAACGCTTCCAGGTTGCTTCACTGGAGGCCTGTGCGCTCATCCTCTGCTGCCTGCGAAGTGTCCCCGCTCTGTTAAGAGAGCTATAATTAACTTGCAAGGCGCTAGTCAGAGGATTCGGCAAAGTGCCAAGAAATCAACCCCAATTACTATATTCACGTTGTCAGTAATGCCCACTTCACAGTTTTTACTAATTTGAAATGGCAAGTCCCAACTTCCCAGAGCAAAATTATCATTTTTGCACTGTTCTTCTATTTTCTGCTTCTTATTCTGTTATTTTGACTCCATTAAATTACTGTTGTAAAGAGAGTTACAACTCATCTTGGAAAACTCCCATCAGATAATTGCAGTGATACCATATAAATATAGTTGATCCAGAGTTCCACAGCTTGTTTTTAGTACAGTTTAACACAGACCAAAGGCACTTAAAAGGCAACAGTTGTGGGAGTTAAATCAGCACTGCAATTGAAAATACATTTAGAAACCGAAGTTTTTCTTCTTTTTCATCACTTTGCATATACCACCTTTCGGATTGTTGCATTTGCTCATACCTAGTTTCTTATTTAAATCATACATTTCTGGTTTTTGGCTTCGCTCGAGTGGGTTTTCTCAAACATTCCATAACCAGAATCAGATGTTACAGAGAGTCGGGACAAGAAATGATTAACTTAACGTACATGACATAATCATGCATTTCAAAGAATTTTTCGGATTTCAATGCTTGTAGTGCAGGTGGCAGAGGCAAAACCTTCTGTAACCTCTGGCGTTTTTCTCATCTGGAGGATGTAGTCTATAGTGTTCGATGCGCTCTGAAAGTCCTCGAGCGGGATGATGGCTCTAACAGAGTTATTTATTATTATTAATGGGCCGAGCAGTAAAGTTCTTTTGCCTCTCTCACGTAATGCTTCCAGGTTGCTTCTGTGCTTACAAGATCCTGCCAGGCTGATCTCATCCAGCTTCCATCCTTCAGTATTCAACAAACGTGATTAGCTCTTTGTAGACTTCTTTCACTCCCATAATGAGTTCCTGGTTTGTCACCTATTAATAATCTGATATGGAGAACTGAATTAATGTGTTCCCCTGTATTTCTCTAAACATTAGCTTGAGGGCTAGATCATTGGGTGTAGGAAGTATTTTAATTCGGTGGCTTCACGTTCCTTAGTAGATAGTGGTTTTGACAAGAAGATTGGTTATGTTGGTAGTTCATTGAAACACATTCACTGATGTTTTTTTATAGTTGTAGCTTTACTTTGAATTCCTAGGTAATGTCCTCAGGACTAATACTTTGGTTTAATTCCAGCAGCAAAATATAAATTTTGTATTTTGATTATAACTTCCATTAACTACCATTAATGAAACTACATAACTACTGTCACTGCCATGTTTTTTCACTCTGTCATTAGCTAGAGTTGATGAATTGAGTGGGCATGAAATGCAAAATTCTTACTCTGCAAAAGGTTCCAAAATTAAATATTTTCACATTTTTCGATTGGCACAATAGCAATACCTTGTAAAGAAATAGGTTTATATATATATACACACATCTTATAAAGAAATAGTTTTTATATATAAACAAACCAAACCAAACCATACACCCCCTTTATACCTCCTCATTTTTGCATTTGGCCCGTGCCCAAAGGGCCAGTGGCGTGGCAACCAGGATGGTTTTCCGGTAAGTGGCATTCTGCAGTTTTTGCCTTGCCTGGCTCCGAGTAATTTCTCGTTGTAAAGCACCAGTTGCTTTCAAGCAAACCTAGACCAGTGCTGTTACAGTTCTGTTTCTAAAAAAGATTACAGTACTGGGGTTGATTAGCTTCAATAAAGCTAAGTCGTTAGCCTAAATTGGCCATGGTCAGTACATTTATTGGCATTTTCCTTGTTAGCAAAGTATTTTTGGAGTACATGAAAAATATTGTAGAGATGACCAGGAAAGTTTATTCTGCAGTAAGTATTCTGAAGTAATACTTCCACATTCCTCTGTCCTTTTTAATGCAGTAATGTATTTTCTCCAAGAGTCTTTCTCTTTTCCTATTAATATAATTTACTAATATCTTCATAATTTTGTCCTCATTAACCAAATTCATCTTTTTCACTGATAACTGGAATTTTAAGGCAAGGAATATGAAGAATATTATCTAACTCCCAGAATATATATGTATTTTTAAAAAAAAATGTATTTTTTTAATATATATATTAACTACTTGAGCTTCATGAGTCTAGGAGGTCCTGAGGTGACCTATTGAGGAGATGATTTTTCCTAACTGCAGCTTTGCCCAGCCAGCTGCCGTTAGGGAAGCCATTTGCTTATTTGGTTTGAAAGCTTCGAACACCGGTGTTTGAACTCCTGCAGCGGAGTATCGCTGCCTCCCCGCTGTGCGATGTCCTGAGAACAGCAAAGAATGTCACACACTTCGTAAAACGGAGTAGCAGTATTTCATCCTGACTGGCTGCTGAAAGGGTCATGATTGAAAATGTGAAATAACTTTTAAAGTGCTGGTTCTTTCTAGTGTTTTCTTTTTGACCTCGTTTTAATGATGATCGAGAATGGATGGCTTTTATTTGAAAGGAAATTTTTCAGTAGAAATACAGCATACTGTAGAAACAATAGAAAGTGTACGTAAAATAACAGAGATGTTTTTAAGATAGAAGAAGGTGGTATCTCAGATACTAATGAGTGCTGTAGATAAATAACATTTCAGTGGGACCAGGAGTAATTTTTTTTCAATTTTAGTATCTCTCGAATAACTTTTGCACACTGATGATTGTATTCAGTACTTAACGCTACCTTCCCTCCAAATCCTCCTGAACTCCATCTCATTGGAAATAAAATATTTACGTGCAAGTTGAAAGATCTACCCGAGGTCATGGCAGTAGCTTGGTGACAATTCAGATCAGGATTTGGTTTCCCTCCTATTTTTAACTTGATGTTTTAAACAAGTGAAGCCACAGTCAGATAGGAGGGATGTTACATGGGGGCTGGACGATTGCAAGGTGTGAAGCAGTTCCTCCTCGAACTGTTGAAGCAGTGTTTGTAGGTTGGACAACGTGACCTGTTTCTTTGCCCCCTGCCCTGGTTGAAGCAGCCTGATACACCAGCTGAGGACTGGTGCTGAGGCCAAATAGCTCCAGAAAAGTCATGCAAGGGTAAAAACTGCTGGTGAGTCAGCAGGGGATGGAGCCCAGGGGTGTGTATGGAACGCTGATAAACTGTGAGCAAGCAGAGTTTAGAATTACGGGATTAATATCGGCTCCGATCTGCTGGTTTGTAGGTGTGCTGTGTCTGTATGCGAAGACAGCTTGTTTTAATCTTCTTATTTTGGAAGTAAAGAGCATGATAGGTCTCCGTGAGGACCGTGCCTCTGTGTCGCAGTTTCTGGAGTGATAGTTGTTACCAGTGGGTGGAAATGGAGAGAAGCTGCAGTTGGTATTTCGGTTGTATTAGTAATACAACTTTTGCTCATACAGCGGTTGATGGTGGGAACTTTTAAGTTGTTTTCTCTCCCCTGATTGTGGTTTATTCAGAAAGTGAGTTTGGGTAGCTGGGATTTATTATGACTGTCATTAAAATCAGTCTTATTTTTCAGGATCCTGAAAACCATTTACAATGCAAAAGATATTTTCAGTAGTAAGTAATGTAGCTTTCTCCCACTGGGAGCAGGAAGCATGTATTTTACTGTCCACAACATATCTTGCTTTACTTTTTAAGAAAGGAAAGGGGGTTTGGAGGTTTGTTGGGGTTTTGGGGGTTTTTTTCCAGACCAGAAATGTATTTTTCACAGACAAAGCCAAACTGCCAGAACAACAGCACCAACGCTCGGTATTGGGACCAGCATTAAGATTAGAGACTGGTCTGTCAACTTCATCCCAGCCTATTTAATCTGGAGTTTGAATGATTGCTGTTATCACTGATTGTAGCCTTATTTTAGCAAGTACGAGATGATCAGATTTTAACTGGTTTTGACCATGGTACGTAAAATGAACCTGAAATAATTAAAATGGATTTTTATCCTTGGTTGTGGCTCCGTTGTTGCTTTGAACGGAGCTGGCTGGAGGCTGCGGCCAAAAGCGGTGGTGCCCTTTGGAGGGACGGTCCTTCTCCCTGCCTGGCCACGGGCTGCTGCTCTCTTGAGAAGGGTTTCACAGCCAGCTAACAAAAAAATCATATGGAAGAGTTATTTGTTTATGGAGAAATTGTGAGTGTGTGCAACAGGACAGGAATAAAGTGTTGCTCTTTCCTCTGAAACTGATTATAAAGAGGGTGGAGTTCGTTGCAGTTAATTTTATTGTGTTTTTACAAGTTGCACTGCTTTTTTCCCTTCCCTGTTTGTTCTTACTTGATTTTTGGGAGGATTCAGGTTTTGCTATTTAATTAGTAGGGAAAATACCCTCCTTTTTAGTCTTGCATCACATATTAGATCCATGTTCTGACATGGTGGAGCTTGTGGACCCTTTTAAGTATAGCTTCATTATTTATAAGGCATTAATCAGATTAATTTCGTAATAGTTTCCTGCTAATCCTGCCATTGTTCCTTAACTCAGAACTAACGAAACCACAATTTTAATACCCTTTTAGTTGCTACAACATCCTTCTATTATCGGTTATATTTTTATTAGAGAGTACTTTCAAACAGTTTTCTAAAATCTTAAAATGATTGAGCAACATCTTAAAATTATAGCACTTTTACTACTGATACAAGGATAATTTATCAAGCAAATCCCCTTTTTATTAAAATCATGTTTCTTTGTCAGTTAAAATTTGTAGGAGTTTTCCTGTTTCTGTATAATCCCAGTCCTTGTGCCAACTAGATTTTTTTCTAGCAGTGACAGCAAGGCTCACTTAAAAATGTGTTTAATTTGTGGAAAATGTCCTTTTGGTGATCCCTGATAGCATTTACTGTTGAAGTACTTAAACTGACATGCAGCAATAAACACCAAGATCTTAATTTGTTGTATATTATTTTGTTATTATTGAAGAAACCTGTGTTCAAACATCACTTCTTTAGCTGCAGTTTGCAAGGGGCCTCATTTCTAAGATCTTTTACTGAGGCGAATTTTTTTTTTGGTATATTTTTCAGTTCTGTTTTAAAAAGTACTTTTCTGTTATCTGATATTGAAATATGCCATTCAGGAAATTTTGTGACATTACATAGCTTAGAA